>NC_136658.1:46192700-46701139 GCF_903797595.1 Erithacus rubecula | reverse complement strand
GAAAAGAAAACGAAAGAAAAGAAAAGAAAAGAAAAGAAAAGAAAAGAAAAACGAAGAGGGAATTCCAGAAGGTAGACATTTGTATCAATATTCACCTTTGTTATTATTTATTTTGCAAAACTGTTTTGAATTGCCAATTTTCTTGCTCCTATTTGTTCTCTTTTTTTCCATCTCAGATGTGGTAAATTCTTTTATATCGGGGGGGGGGGGGGGGGGCCTGGGGAGGGGAGCAGGTGGGGAGTGTATTCAAACGTCTAGTTTTCTGTGTGGTTTTTTTACACTAATCTGGAGGCAGACGATGCAGGAGACCAAGCTTTCCTTTTCAGCTTGGGCTCTCGAAATCCCCAGCAAAGGTGAAGGACTCTTCTCAGACCTCCACCGCGAAATCTTTTCAGAGAAGGAAAACAGAATTTATTCGCGGTCTGTTCCTGGGAGCCTGGGGGTTCAGAACAAGGACAGCATATGCTCCCAAGCTACTGCCTGGAAAGGCAAGATCTGGGGAACAGTCACTCCTGCCTGCAGAGGCAGGACCGAATGACAGCGAGCAAAGAGCAAAAAGACTGTTGGCATCAGAGGTGCAGCTCTGCATTAATATTCGGTTTATCTCCTCTTTCCCATTTTAGATTAGAAGGAATCCCACTCTTTCCCAATTTATATCCTCTCCTTGTTCAAAGACTGATGTCCAGTACCGGCACATTTCATTTTCGGACAGTCTTGGAAATATTTTAACCATTTAGTGACAATGATGGGAAAGACCTTAGATAGTAGGCAGTGTTACCTTTGCCTCCCTCCCTTCCTTCCTGCCTGCCTTCCTGCTTTCCATCCATTCATCCATCCATCCATCCATCCATCCATCCATCCATCCATCCATCCATCCATCCATCCACCTCTCCTTGTAAAACTCCTGCTTGGATGCTGTGGGTCCAGGTTTGAGCCTGCCTGTGTGTGATGTGGGATTTAATGCCATGAGGAGTCACAGGAGGAATGTCGAAGAGAGAATTTCAAAAACACCCCCAATCCACACAAACCCCTGTATTTTGGGTTGCTTCTCCGCCAAGCACAGAACTGATGGGTATGGAGACGCAAGGTTTCATGCAGGGTAGTTAAGACGGCAAATGTTAAGCCAGGCTTTGATTTTTACGAAGCCTTATTTATTGGTGAGCTGCTGCCCTCGAGATGATTATTTTTCAGCCACTACAAAACAAACCGAATCAGGGGCCAGACGTGTATTTACTGGAGGGGGAGGGGAAGGGGACTTGTTTGCTCTGTGTGTGTGCGGGTGTGTGTGTGTGTGAGTGTGTGTGTGTGTGCCGGCTTTATGCTTTTTTATTCCTCCATGTAAGAATCCGGTTTCCAAATAACAATGGCAGGGTGGGGTTTGGGGTAGGGAATTTTTTTTTCGGGTTTGTTTTTGTTTCTTTTTCAAGAAAGAGAAAAGACAAGGAAAACTCCTAAAGCATCTGCTCTCAGATACCATTCACAACACATGCATATCGCAGATCGACTTCGCTGTTCCCACATAAGTGGTTTAAAAGCCCAAACAGCCAGGGCGACCGTTCCCTCTTGTATTTTAATTTTTATTTGATTTGATTTTTTTGCCCCAGCAACCCTCGCCCCGTCAGCGTGACTTTTATTTGACTCCCCCCTCGCTCCTTTTATCGATCACAGGCTTCATCTGCTATAGCTGAAATGGGGAAAGGGGCTGCAGGGGTTATATTTTAAGCCCCTCGCTTTGTTTGTTTGCCTCCCGAGGCAGGATCACATGCCAAAGCGTACATCGATATTTTCCGAGATCGGCGCGTCTCTCCCCGCGCCACCCCTTCCCTTCGCCGCGGGGGGAGGCGGGCGGACGGGGGGGTGTGACTCCCCCAAAAAATCAAGAAGCCACCGGCAGTGCGGGGCTGAAGGCGGCCACCGGCGCCGAGCGGGGCCGTGCCGTGCCGTGCCGTGCCGTGCGGGGCCGGGCGGCCGCGGGGCGATCGGCGGTGGCGCGGCGGGGCGCGGGGCGGGCGCTGGGGCGGGCAGGGCTCGGGGCGGCCGCTCCGCCATTAGCCGGTGGCCGGGGACGCCCGGATGGACGGGGCGGCTCGGGCCAATGAGCGGGAGCCGGGAGAGCGGCCGGGCGGCGGGTGAAGGCGGCGTTGGGAGAGGAGCCGCCAGTGCGGGCGGGGAGAAGAAGAGAGGCCGGGGGAGGGAGGGAAGAAAAAGAGGGGGAGGGGGGGGGGAATAAAAAGCCGCCGCCTCAGCAGCGCCCACCGAAATAAACAGAAGACCGAAAGGCAGCGAGGACCCGGGCGGAGCGGGGCTGCAACTCCGCCGCCCCGGCCGCGGAGCTCCGGCACTCCCCGGCCCCTTCCCGCCCCCCGCCTCCCCTCCCCACCCCCACCGCCGCCCTTATTGTTTTTAATCCGCCTCCGGCACCCCCCTCCTTGCCCCCCTCCTCACGCCCCTCCGCCGCGGCGGGCGGGGGCAGCGAGGCGCGGGGCACCCCCCGGGTCCCTTCGCTCCGTGGGAACCCTCGGCTGCAAGTTTTTTCTCCGTGAGAGACACAGCTAATGCCCGGCGGAGGATAAAACGGAGGAGCGGAGGCCCGGGAGCGGCGGGGGACTCGGGGCGGCGGGGAGGGCCGCGGGCGGGCGGGGGTCGGCGGCGCTGACATCCCGGTGGCGGAGGAAGCGGGGGGGCGGCGGCGGCGTGTGCGCGGGTCTGTGTGTGTGTGTGTGTGTGAGTGTGAGTGTGCGTGCGTGTGTGCCGCAGGGAACGGCGAGGCGAGCCTTGCCCCCCCCCGTCCCCAGCCCCGTCCCTCCCCTGCTCCCCCTCCCCTCCCTTGCCCGCCCCCGCCTCAGCTCCTTTAATACACTTTGGTTCTCCGCTCGCCTTTGGACTCTGCTCTGCCTGGCTCCGGATACGGCTCCGCCGGCGGCGGCAGCGGCGGCATCGGGCCGGTGCGGGCGCGGGCGGCGGCGCGGGGACGCGGCGGCTGCCGGGGGGAAGCGGAGCGGAGCGGCGGCGGCCCCGCGCCCGGGCGGGCGGGCGGCGGCAGCCCGGAGGCGGAGGCGGTAGCGGGGAGGCGGCAGCGGCAGCAGCGGCTGCGTCCCCGGAGCGGCGCGGACCATGCTGCTGGACGCCGGCCCGCAGTTCCCGGCCCTCGGAGTGGGCACCTTCGCCCGGCACCACCACTCGGCCGCGGCGGAGATGCAGGACCGTGAGCTGAGCCTGGCGGCGCAGAACAGCTTCGTGGACTCGGCGGCGGCGCACATGGGCGCCTTCAAGCTCAACGCCGGCGCCCACGACCTCTCCCCCGGGCAGAGCTCGGCGTTCACCTCGCAAGCGCCCGGTTACCCTGCCGCCGCCCTGGGCCCCCACGCCGCCCATGTCGGCTCCTACTCCGGGGCGCCCTTCAACTCCACCCGGGACTTCTTGTTTCGCAGCCGGGGCTTCGGGGACTCGTCGCCGGCCGGCGGACAGCACGGCATCTTCGGCCCTGCGGCCGGCAGCCTGCACCACCCGCACACGGACGCTCAGAGCCACCTCCTCTTCCCGGGCATCCACGACCAGCACGGCCCCCACGCCTCCCAAAATGTTCTCAACGGGCAGATGCGGCTGGGCTTGCCGGGGGAAGTATTCGCCCGGTCGGATCAGTACCGCCAGGTTTCCAGCCCCCGGACTGACCCTTACTCGGCGGCTCAGCTGCACAACCAGTACGGCCCCATGAATATGAATATGGGCATGAACATGGCAGCCCACCACCACCACCACCCAGGTGCCTTTTTCCGCTACATGCGGCAGCAGTGCATCAAGCAAGAGCTCATCTGCAAGTGGATCGACCCCGAACAGCTGAACAACCCCAAAAAAAGTTGCAATAAAACTTTCAGCACCATGCACGAGTTGGTCACCCATGTCTCGGTGGAGCACGTTGGGGGACCCGAGCAAAGCAACCATGTCTGTTACTGGGAGGAGTGTCCCCGAGAAGGCAAACCCTTCAAAGCGAAATACAAACTGGTAAATCATATCCGAGTGCACACGGGAGAGAAACCCTTCCCCTGTCCCTTCCCTGGCTGCGGAAAAGTTTTCGCCAGATCAGAAAATCTCAAAATTCACAAAAGGACGCATACAGGTAATTCGGGTTTCTTTCGGCAGATTTTCTCCCTCTGTCCTTGCCTATACATGTGTGTATATATATACGTGTAAACCAATAGACAGTAAAGTGATAGGAAAGATAAAATAAGCTTACAGTTTATTTTTTAAAAACCCTCTCCATCACATGGCTGCATTTGTTTTGGTTTCTTTCCCAGCAGCATACACCCCCATCCATTCCAGAATTCGAAAGGATAATTTACTAATTTATTTTAATTTGGGAGTGAGAGCTGTAGATTCGTGCTGAAGGTCAGCGGAGCCTTTCCGCGGAAGCGTAGAATGCAGTGCGGACCAAATTTTGCTGTCTTGCTAAAATACGGGAAGACATCTGTCCGTCCGTCCATGCATCCATCCATCTGAAACGCCTTAGTCATTTGCTCTACTCAATGTATTTGCATACAACTTCAGCGCTTGTGAGCATGGCTTTCATTTAAGGATTCTGAGAGAAACTATATAAATACGTGCAAAATCAATCATTAGTCCTAAATCCCGTCAGAAGTGGCAAAAAGTCCCTTTCTGGGAATGCTTTCCATTAATTTTAAATGGTGTGAGCAAGGTAATAAAATTTTCTCATTTAAGGAAAAAATGTTTTTAAAGTCTCACTCGATGTGATTTAAGGTGTTTTCGCAACAGTTTATTAAATTATGTAATAGGGAACAGAGGATTTGAGGTTCGGAAACTTCCACCAAATCAGGTGGAAGAGGGTCGAGGGAGCACAGGCTTTCCTGATGGAAAATCGCCTGAGCCGAAGGGTAACAAAAATAAACGCATCCTCCGGTCTCATCTATTATTCATTTACTACTCCTGCCGGCTCAAACCGTGCCAGACTATTTCATAAAAGACGGCCAAATATTTTAGCGACTTCCACTCCAAATATTTACCCGGAGAAAGGCTAAAAATCTCGAGGCCTATTGTTTTCTCAAGTGCTAAGCCCGATGCGAGGTGCGAGACGAGCTTTAACAAGGTTTAAAATTTGAGAAATATATTTGCATGAGATGCCCGCACTGAAGTCATTGTGTCTGAGCGGATGTCTTTAAGAAACAATTTAGGTGCTAATGGAATCTAATGTTAAATGCTTCCCCCTTCCAAAGGCGGGGAAATGTGGAGTTCTCACCTCCAAAGTACTCCCCGGCATTTGGAGTCCTGGCAGCCGGGCGAGAGGACTCCCTATGAAAATTAAATGAAGTATTTTACAGACGTTTAGTTTTCCCAGCGGATGTGCGTTTATCTCGAATATCCATACACGAAACAATACGACCGGCCTTAAATCTGTCGGTAATGGTTTCCAGTTTAACAGGATAGCGGATTTGGTACCGAGGCGAAACGGCTCGGTGATACTTGCTCCTTTTTCTTTTTTTTTTTTCTTTTTTTTTTTTTTTAATCGTCTTTCTTCAGTCTCTTGCGGGACTGGCTGTGTGTGTCGGTACCGGTCGAAATAAAATCAGGCAAGATGCCGGGACGGGGATATCCCCGGGGTTTTGGTAGGAAAACCAGGTGGGGATCGGGGATTGCTTCGCTTCAGGGCGATTCGCGTGAGCGATGCGGCCCTCCGGCTCTGGGGGTTCCGGGACACAGCGGACCCCTTGCTTTGGGAAACTTCTGGACGAAGCGACTGGGAGAGGAGGGCGAGGGCGGGGAAAATGGGCGCGGGTCTGCGCGGGGTTTGTGCGGGGGCGGCCGCGCTCACCCCGCCGCTGCACCGCTCTCTTGCAGGGGAGAAGCCCTTCCAGTGCGAGTTCGAAGGCTGCGACCGGCGCTTCGCCAACAGCAGCGACCGCAAGAAGCACATGCACGTCCACACCTCGGATAAGCCCTACCTGTGCAAGATGTGCGACAAGTCCTACACGCACCCCAGCTCCCTGCGGAAACACATGAAGGTACCCGGCCCCGCAGCCGGCGGCGGGAGGCGGGAGGGCGGCCGCCCCGCGCCGGGCGCCCCGACGGGGCGGCGGGCGGCGGGCGCGGGGCCCGGGGGCGGCGGAGGGCCGGGCCGGCGGCGGGGGGCGCGCCCGGGGGGCGGCCGCGGCCTCGCCATCCCCCCTCCACCCGGCCGTGTTGCCTTTGCCCCCCAGGTGCACGAGTCGTCCCCGCAAGGCTCCGAATCCTCCCCGGCCGCCAGCTCCGGCTACGAGTCCTCCACCCCCCCGGGGCTGGTGTCCCCTAGTGCCGAGTCGCAGAGCACCAACAACCTCTCCCCTGCGGCGGCGGCGGCGGCGGCGGCAGCGGCGGCGGCCGTGTCCGCCGTGCACCGGGGCGGCGGCAGCGGCGGCGGCGGCGGCGGCGGCCACAGCGGCCTTTCCTCCAACTTCAACGAGTGGTACGTGTAGGGCCCCGCCGGACTGCTCTGCACGGCCCCGCCGCGCCCTCTCCTCCCCGGCGACGGCGGTGGCGGTGGCGGCGGGCAGGAGGGACCGAACAAGCCCGCCGGAGACGCGCCGGGAGATGCCGCCGCAGCCGCCGGCAACGAAGTGACGGCCGAGCAGGATGGGGACAGGGGGCCTTCATCTCCCTATACCCTCCCGCCTTCGCGTCTTCGTTTTTGATTTTTTTTTTTGGTTGGATTTTTTATTATTTTTGAGAACATTTTGAACCAGCAAAAAAAAAAAATTCCAAAAACTACGTGCTGAAAAAAACATAAGAGAATGAGTAAATCAACGGAGGAACGGAAAGGGGAGAGAGAGAGGGAAAAAACCAACTCCACGCGCCACCAACACATCACCCAGCTAAAAGCTTCCCAAGCCGGCGGAAAGAAACTCTCCCTCCGGAGTCTTCAGACAAAAGATCAGAGACTCAAACTCCTCTGGTCCCCGCGCCTCCCCTCCCGGAGCAGCCAGCGCCCTCCCGCCCCACGAACTGTGTATATAGCGGCCCTCTCCTTCCTCCGGCGAGGTGGGGAGGGAGGTTTTCCTGGATTCTCGGTGTATAGAAGTTCGTCCCGTTTGTAAACCGCAGATTGGTCCCTTTCTTCTTCTTCTTTTCCTTTTCCCCCCCTCTTTCTTTTCCCCCCACTCTTTCTCCCTCCCCGAGAAAGTGATGGACTTGTTTTCTTTTCTCTCGCTCTCCCTCCCCACTTCCTTCTCTTCTCCTTTTTTTTAGTTCGTCCCTTAAAAAAAAAAAAAAAAAAAAAAAAAAAAAAAAAGTAACGTGGAAGAAAAAAATTGGTTTCTTTTGTAATTGTGATATCTTGAATATTGTGTTCCTTTTTAAGAAGCAACTTGATTGTAAACTGCATTTCGACTATAGACTGGGGAAAAAATACCGTGCCAAAGTCTCCATTCTGTTATCACAGACACACACACGAACAACAACGCTTGTGAATGTATTTTTCTGTTAGCTGGGTTTACATGTGATGTTTTAGTGCTTTTGCAAGTTCAATTTGTTAGTTCCTGTTCGGAAGATTGTGAGGAAAAATAAACGTCGTGCCGTTAGCTTTTCCGTAATAACGCCCTTCCTCCTGTAAATACCTGTTACCATATTTATCCATTTGTAATTAAATTATGGTATTAACTTGCTACAGAGGAAACAGTATTTATAAAGAATGTTTCTTAACTATAAATATGTACAATTGTGAGCATAAACTGTTTCAGATTTTTTATTTGAAGGTTTAAGTGGTTTCATCATTTCTTGTGATATGTTTTGAGAGTAATGCATACAGAAATATAATAAAACGTGTTGAAACTGCACGACCTGTTTCCTTTTTATGCCAAAGGCACTCTAAAACCTGCTGAAGGTATGTGATGAGCTGAGCAGCGACTGTAAAACAAATGCTTTTAAAACTTCCACTGGTTACTAGAGCAGGATTCCTTCCAGCTGGGCTCTCTCGTCCAGATGGAAAAAGAAAAAAAAAAATCCACAAAAGTCCCTAAAACTTTGTGAAGCCTCTGAGCTGAAACAAAAGGGTGAGGATGCATATTCTCCAAATTACTTGCGAGGCAAGATCTCCTTGAGTAAGATATTTACACGGCGAGAGCACATCTTCCTCCGGCTCCTGCCTTCCTAGGGCTCACCCCTCTCTCCCCGGTATGTCTGGATGGGGAGATCATTGCCCCGGAGGCTGAGAAAGCGGGGCCTTTCTGGCCGGAGGTGGAGGGGCAATGACGAGACTGAGCTCGACTGCTTTAAGCCGTAGATCGTCCTTACCTCCGGTCTTGTCATCTTTTTGGTAGCCTCCATGCAGCAGGGAGAGAAGAAAGTTGTGATGATCGAGAGCTCACATTTCCCCTTCGAGTTTTTTTCTCTCTTTTTTTTTTTTTTTTTTTTTTTTTTTTTTTTTTTTTTTTTTTCTTTTTTTTTTTTTTTTTAATTTTTTTTTTTTTTTTTTTTTTGATAATTTTAGCCCAGAGAGCGGTTTGGGTTGTCGGATGCGTTCAGGGAGGGATGGAGAGCCGCCGGGCGATGATTTTCCCGGGATGCTGGCCCGGCGTTCGGCTCCACGTGCGCCGTCGGGGCAGGGCAGCCTGACAGCGGCTCTCCTGGCACAGCCGGCCGCAGCGGGACAGACAAGGCCAGTGTGATAGCGGCTGGGAAATCCTGGAAAAAGTTCGGCCTTGTCAAGCCACCGAAATAAGCCCTGCTAAGAGGCAGCGCTGTGAACCGGGCTCCGAGCGCCCTGCGGTGGCTGCGGGAGCTGCTCTGCCTTCAGCGGCAGCTTGTGCAGCCCAGGAAAGCCCTCTACTCCTCACACCCGGCCGAGCCCACCGCTCACGCCCCCCCGGGCCAGGCGTCGCTTTTGGTTTTTCGGGCTTTGTGCAGTGTGTTCAAATGCCAATAGAGTTGTCTCCAGCCGATGTGAGGGAGTTAGGTGAAGAGATGAGGGTACACTGGGCCCTGCTCACTTCTGGGGTGAGAAGAGGGTTACCCACACTCAGGGGAAGGGGAGGACAGAGGGAAAGACACTTCCTCCCCCCCGTCCCGCCGCTGACAAGGAAGTTTAGATGGGGAGCGGATCCAGAGCTTCATCGGCGGCCGTGCTTCTCCCAGAGCGGCCATCCCCGCGCACACGGCAGCTCCCCGGGTAATCAAACGGCTATTAAAACCTAATTTATGTTCAGTAATAATATTACGTAAAAAAAATATTTATTAAAATCATTGGCATATGCCGCCTGCCCCTTGGAGACATCCGTGGGAAATGCAGCTGAGAGTATCCCTGCTTTTCCTGCCGGCCTCACTGCAGCTGAAAAACCGTAAGGGGGTCCCGCTTCAGAGCCAGCCCCTGCCAGCCGCCGTCTGCCCAAATCCCCTCCCGGGCCAGGGGCTCACGAGCAGCCCTGCCCAAGGGCCACCAACCCCGCTCCTCCGTCCGCCGCCCCCATTGGCTCGGCTGCGGCCGGAGAGAAGCGCTCGGGAACTGGGCTCCTCTTCTCCCTCCCCTCGGAGCCGTTTTGGCTTCGGGCGAATCCAGCGATGATCCTTGAGGGGGGCAAGTGGCCTCCCTCTGGACAGTAGGGACAGCCCCAGTCCCTCCGGCAGGGATGCCTCTCCTCCGGCAGGCCCAGGGATGCGGCCGTGGCGGCTGTGGCAATGAGCAAGCTCCCCCCCTTTTCGGTCCTGCCCAAGCTGGCCTTGAACTTGACCCCGGCCTTGGCGCATCCAGCCCGCAGCCCCTCTCCACCCGCCTCCCCCGTGCCCTGACCCTGGCCCGGCCCTGCCACGCTTAAGGGAGAGCGGTAAGTTATCGGGTTCAGAGGTTGGGGTTTTTTAGGGGGTAGAGCAGCCAAGATCCCTTTCACAGCCTTGTACGAGGGCGGCCCACTGGCCCCGAAGTCCTCCTCTTCGCCCCTCTCCTTTGTCCACCTCGACAACCTCAACTCCAAACCCCTCCCTCTCCCCAGCTTTGTCTGCTACACTGAACCTGAACTTGCCAAATCTCCTTGCCCTGGCCCTGAAGACAACTTGGGAGCCAGTCTGGAGGGAGGCCTGAGGCTTCCCCAGCAATCCCGATCTGCCCTGGCATTCTGCAATCCCCTGATGCCCCGCCACCTCGGGCGGGTGTCCCTCACTCCCCGACGGATCTGCCCCGACGGCTGCGGGGTGGCCCCGGCCCCGCGGCCCCCGCCGCCGGTGAGCAGCGGGAGGCACGGCTCTGCCCCGCTGCCTGCATCCCGTGCCCAGCTGTGGCAGCCCCATTTGGCCGGCTGTCCTGCGGCGGTGTGGTTCTTCCTTTATACTGTGAAAAGCAGCACGGAGGGATGGATTAATTTTTTATCGTTATAATTAATAATGAAATTCTCTCCTAACTCTTCCTGCGGATCCCCTGAAAAGGCAGATTGATTTCCCTGGGAATTACTCTCTGCTCTCAAGCCAAAAAATTTGAGGGTCCGTCCATAAAACAGGCTGTGCTTTGGCAGCTTTATCTGCACTTGGAGGGCAGTTCAGGGCTCTGCCTTCACCTGCCCCTGCTCTGCTTCATCTGGCTTGGCTGCTCTTAGAGGCTTTGGGTTGCAGCCGGTGGTGGCAAAAAAAAAAACAAAAAAAAAAACGAGCTCAAACCCAAAGGTAAACCAACCTCCCAACAAACACGAGAACAGCCCAGACCGAAGGAGAATAAAGTGCAGCAGCTCTCGCCCGAACCCGAGCGTGGAAGGGCTATAGAGCCCAGCAGCGGTGCCGGCGGGGCTCCGCAGCGGGCAAAGGGCTGCCCTGCACGGCCAGCCCCGCGCCGCCGGTACCGGGGGCAGCAGCTCGGGCTGCAGCCGCTCCGTTTGGCTCTGACCAGACCTCCCCAAACCCGTACCAGCCTTTTAAGTTTCCCCTTTGTTTTCAGAAACTCGTATACGTTTCCTACCGGCTATGAAGACATAGCAGGCTCCCCCAAACCTCTACCCAGTCACAAGTGTACGCTAGACGTGCTCCTGGGCACAGCGAGGTATGTATATTTTTCCATTTGTCATCTTCACGCACGGTTGTAAGGGGCTTGTTTCTGTTTGTTTGTTGTTATTTTTTTGGGGGGGGTTTGGTGTTTTAAAATTTTTTTTTGGGTCGCTTATTTTTCCTCCCCCTTCCCCTTCCCCTTTCCTTTTTTTTTTTTTTTTTTTTTTTTTCCCCCATTCCTCTTAGGTTTTGGGATTTTTTTCCCCTATCGGTTTTGGGTTGTTTTCCTCTTTCCTTCGACCCAGACGACCGGGTATGGAGCTGCATATTAGCAGCAGAGCAAGCAAGAACTATTGTCCCACCCTGCAGGACACGATGCCCCCCTCTGTCCCAAAGTGCAAGTCTTCCCCAGTCCTTGCGGGTTTTTTTTTTTTTTTTCATTTTTCTTTCTTTTTTTTTCCTTTTTTTTTTTTAATTTATTTTTATTTTTATTTTATTTTATTTTACAAATGTATTTTCTGGACGGTTCCTCTGCCTTTAACACTTCTGGGGGAGATAAAAGAAGAAAAGAGAAGAAGGAGAAGGACAAGACGACCGGGTGAGGAGAAACCTTCGCTAGAGGTTTCATGTCTTTAATAAACACTTCAAAGTGCCTGCCTAACTGCTGTCCCGAGAAAAGGAAGCGCGGCACCAAACGGACCGCGAATCCCACTTCCTCGCAGCGCAGGAAACACGCGCAGTTCCCCCGCGTGGTCCCAAGCGCTTTTCAATGAGGAGCGCGGGGGAGCCGGCAGGGACGAGCGGCGGGACCCGGAGAGGAGCGAGGATTCCTCCCGCGGCCCCCTCTCCGCCCGGGGGCCCCACGCGCGGGATCAGCTGTTGCGTTCCGGAGGGGGAAAGACGCTCTTTTGGTGTTAAAAGAAAAAATAAAAATAATCGGCCACTAAAGCGGGGGAGAGGGGTGGGCAGTAATTTAAGCGCCAGTAAGTGATTGAGCGGGTGTTTTACACGCGTGGCATCGCACCTCGTAGGGGGCTGGGGGCTGCCGTGGGGCCCGCGGGAGGGACCCGGAGTGACCCAGACCCCGGGTTGGTCGCCGCGGGATGTCCCCGTCACTTGTCCGCGGGGGTCCGCCGGGCGCGGGTCCGTGGGTGGCCGCGGCCGGGGAGTCCCGGAGCAGCAGGGACGGGGTTCGGCCCGACCCGCCCGGACCCTGTTCCTGGCCCGGAGCCCCCGCAGGGGACGGCGGCTGTGCGGGTGTGCGCGGGTTCGCTTGAATCTCGGTGTGCAGCGGTTTGCGGCGAAAAAAAAAAAAAGCAAAAAAATTCAACCCCAAAAAAAAAAACCAACCCAGAAAAAAAAAAAAAAAAAGAAAAAAAAAAAAGAAAAAAAGAGCCATTTTCATTCCTATATTTTTTTTTTTTCTTCTTCTTTTTTTTTTTTTTTTCTTTTTTTTTTTTCTTCCTAGATTGCTAATTCCTCTGTGTGGGCAAACATCCTTTCTCCTTTGATTCTTAGTCACTGCGCCTGGATTAAATACCGGTTTTAATGAGAGCCATGGCAGTGGCCGCATTAGGTGATGATAGTTATGAAGACGATCTGACCTGTTTTGATGAAGACGATCTGACCTGTAGGGAGAGAGGGAAAGGTCAGCCACATGCAGTGGCCAGATTTCTGCTTGTTCCCGGCACATGCTGCTACAATATTGATCCGCGGAGAAAGATAAACATAAAAGATAGACCGTATGTGCTGAATACTAATGAATGTGGCTTCTAGATTTTAATTGTTGTTGACTTCTTATTTCCACCGTAAACATTTGCTGACGTCCGTAGGACATTTTCCCCAGTTTTTTTTGTTGTTTTTTTTTTTTTTTTTCTTTTTTGATCTTATTTTGCTTATTTTATTATTTTCCCCCAATCTCTCAATGTGTCACTTGATGGAAATCTTCCCAGCAAGTTACTTTGCCTATCAGCAAAGGTGCAACCACCCGAAAGCCAGCATCTCCTTTCCAGCGAAGGAAATCCCTCCTGGAAACGGGGAAAGCTCCCCTGAAAGGCAACATCTCGATTTGGGATGGTCCTTTCGCATTCTCTCTTCATTACTGGCTCCATTCCTTTGCAGCAAAAAGCTGCAGATGACACCGGAGTTGAGGGTTAATTTTTTTACCCCCTGCTCTCCCGGACTGGACTGCTGCAAACCCAGCAGTCAGGCTGGAAGCTTTCCTTTCAAAGCCTCCCCAGTTTCCCAACTGTTCCCAGACTAATACACCTACGGGAGGCAAAGAGATGGAAACATGCCGTGCCTCGGGGAGAGAGGCATGTCAGAGGCGCTTTCCCCTCGGCTGTGCCGATGGAGGAGGCTCTTTTCCGAAGGTTTTCGCTGCGATGCAAAATTGTTAAGGACCTTTCACTGCCCTGACTGCCTCTTTAATTTTTTTTTTCTCTTCGAAATAGTCAAAATTAGCTGTGAACCGGGTAAAGCAGTCAATGAAACAGCTATCCCCAAACACGCGTTTCAAGTTTCTGTTGCTTCCCGAACGACCGAGAGTAAGCACCATCGGCTATATAGCGGCAATTAACTATATCAGCCTCACATAGAAGAAAAAGGGGAGATATTAAACTCTTAATTCCCACCATTACAAATAATTTTCATGAAGGAAACTTCTGAAAGATTCCTCCCCCCCTTACACTTTCCAGTCTATTTTTTAACCCCTGAGTGATTTACTGCGTAAGTAATTTTAGAGGATACAGTTTACAGCTTGAGTTATTAGACTGAACACCTCTGGCTGACACCACAACACCTTTTTTTTCTGCCTGCAGCTGTGAGTCCCAACCCCATTTTCATACCAAACTGCTGCACATTCCTTTACAATATAGGCTTCCTTCTTGCAAAGATCAAACACTCTGCAGCCAAAGTGTTTATTTTAAAATACAGGAAAATTAAAACTAAACATGGACTACAAAGAAAAAAAAAAAAAAAAAAAAAAAAAAAAAAAAGCATCATTTATTTCCCTGCTGTCTCTGTCTCTCCTACTAAAATAAATTAAAATAAAATTAGGAGGGAACGGCGTAGACTGCTCCAATAAAATAATACAGTGACAGAGCCAAAACAGTTGTTTTCCACAGGAATGATCCCTTCTGTTTGCTGTTATTTATTTACGTATTATTGTGGCTATGGTTTTAATTATATGTGGGAATATTAGGCCAAGATGCTGTAACCGTAGCCTCCCTTTAACACACTTTTCTTATTTGTTTAGTACCAGCGCTACAAGGCAAGAACAGGCAACATAAGGAAAATGTTTTCAATATTCTGTTTAAGAGTTTACAACAGGGAATCCCGGAATTACAGGAAAACCTGCAGGCCTGCTCCGTGGAGGTGCCCGGCAGGACCAGAAAGATTTCGTGCTCCTCGGCAGGTTTCGGGGTGTGCGGAGGGAGAGGAATTGCGGGAGAGGTGCCCGGAGTAATTTTTACCTAGCAAAGCGGCATTTTGAAAGCCTCCTTGCTGTTCAGCAGCACAGACACTAGGATGCTTCTTAATTTTGAGCATGGTGAAGGTAGACTTAATCTCTGCTCCTTCCGGTAACCTACTGCCTACTCCTACCCTAGGGATTGAGAGGGGGGCTTTGCTGCAAGCCCTTTTTCTTCCATCCCTTATTTATGTTTTTTTTTTTGTTTGTTTGTTTGGGTTTTTTTGTTGTTTTTTTTCCCAGTGGAGGAGCTTACTCCGTGGTGTTTGCGTTGCCCATAATTTCCTCCTGCTCCTTTGCAAGTCTTTCCCCACGTCACCGGAGTGATGGGTGAGGTGGGGGAGAGCGGGACATACCTACCCACATCTTTAGTTACTCATATCGAAAAACAGATTACTTAAAAGAGAGAGGGGAAAAAAAAAGAAATAAAAGGCAAAGCGAAGGATCATTCGGTTCAGGAAACAGTTAAAATAACTTCTCCTCTCATCCCTCCAAATTATCCCCGATCCAAGAGGCTCCGAAGAGCTGAGCGAAGCAAGCGACGAGCACGCACTGCGCTCTAGGCTGTCTTTGCGCAGCGAGGGGAAGCAGGACCAGCCCTCGCCAAGCGGGGCCACGGCACGTCCCAAGGTCGCTCCCCGGGCCGAGGGCTCTCTGACCGCTCGCCGTCGCGGCCCGACGTGCACCCAACAGCGACGAGGAGCGGCAGGGGCTTTCCCCCCTGAAATCCCTCTCGTGCCGCAGGGATCATTGCTGTCGCTCCTGGGGCCTCGCCACTCGCGATGTCCGCACCTGCCCGAGCGCTCTCCGACCCGGGCTCCCGCCGCCGCGGCCGCTTTCCTCTCGCTACCTGCGCGCTCGCTGCGCGCACCGCGGGGGCGGCAGCGCCGGGACGGGCAGCAGTGGGGCGGAGGCTTTCCCGTCTGGGACAAACGACACCCGCTAAGGCGAACGGCTGCGGCTACCAAATCTCCTCCCCACCCACCCCCACCACCCCAAAAAAAAAAAAAAAAAAAAAGACGAGTATCTCGTTCCCAGCTCTAGGACTTGGCAAAGGCAGAGCAGGTATCTGCGAGTGACCCATTCCGCCCGCGAAGGCTGCCGGAGTCTCACGGGGGCGTTTGCTAGTGCGGGGTTTCTCGTCACCCGCGCCCCCCAGCTCAGAGGGCGATGTGGCTGCGATCCCTGACGGGACGTGCGTCGTAGCTGCCTGGGGCAGAGCCCACCTGGCCCCCCCGTGAATGCCTCCCCTGCTCTCCCGTCAGGGTTTGGCCCCTGCACTCCTCTCCGCACTTTCTGCACAGCACCTGCGCAGGTACCACGAGGCATTTGGGGTGTCTACAGCAAGTGGACTGTTGGTCCCGGAGAGGGATCCTGCCCCCCCAAGCCTTTCCTTTAATGGATTGTAACAAACTGTCGCAAAACCCCCACATCTCTCCCCGTCAAGGCGCTTCGAGCATAGGGAGCTGTCAGGGGTGCACTTCACGACTGCCCCACCCTGGTCGGAGGGTCCGATGCTCAGCGGCCAACACACGCCGTCTGCCTCCCGAGTAGAAGCCTAGTCCTTCTCGGCTGGTTTTAACAAAAAGGGGGAGTTGCGTTTAATTAAAAGCATCGTCTGAGGCCAGGGTAAAACCGGGTTCAGGAGGTGCTCTCGCAGTTGAGGGGATTTGACTCTCAAGTCCTACGGGGTGCTCCCGCCCTCTGGAAAGGTTCCTGTTCCCGCGGCATTAGGGGGAATGAACGTAAAGTCTTTTGTCCCCAAACCCCATGAACGGTTGAACGTAATTTTGCAACACGATGAGGAGTTTAATTTTTTTTTTTTTTTTTTGACGGTCTGTCCTCTTCGGGGAAGCGCTGAAAGCGGATCCCCTCGTACGAATACAAAGGGGATGTGCATCCTGACGCTTCCAGGCTTCGCTGCCCGGACCCGGCGACACACAGTCCCGCAGGCACGGGAACAGCTCCCCCCGAGCGCCCAGGTTCTACAGGACCGCCCGTCCTGTCCCCGCTTCTCCCGCGGCGGTAACAGAGGGACGCCTCCGCCCTACTGGGGCCGTGCATCCTGCCCTGAATTTCACTGCCGAGCGAAACGCTGGAGACTTTCCCCCGCGGGGCCACCGAGCGATGGGTGCCTGACTCCGCTCCGGTGCACCGGAGGGATTTCGGGTCGCGTTTCCCCGTGCTCATCACCTTGGCCTTTCGGTATTTCGTGGCGACCTTTAGATGTCCGCCGCGCTAGGTACGTAAGGTGCTGTCGGGCTTTTGGGGGAGGCTGTCCCCGCCTCCGGGGCGACTTGGGCAACGAGGGGCGAAGTGCTCGTGGAATGTCTCAGAGTCAGCTCTCGGGAAATACACGCGGTGCACAGGCACACGCTGTGCCATCACTTTGTGAAACGTGCCTGCCAGGCTCCGGAGCCTCTGAGCAACCTCCCACAGTTAATCCCGGCCCCTCGTTCCCTCCAGCTCTTACAGCAGGAGGGACCTGAACAAACAAGGCTGCGGCTCCCTCCCGGTTTCCGGCAGCCCCCAGGCCCCCCTCCGCAGTGCCCCCGGTGCTGGGAGCTCCCGGGGGCGCCTGTTTCTCCCCGCACCGCCGGGCGGGGTCCCGTACGCGCCGTCGGAAGAAGCGGCGGGCAAGAAACATCAGGGGGGTTCGGGACGGGCTCTGCGGGGCCGGCGCGGTGTCTCCCGCCTCGGGGTGTGTGGCTTTGTGTGTTTGTGTGGGTTTGTGTGTGTGCCCCTTATCTTTCACTGTCAATGCTTTCTAAGGGCACCCATGTGGGCACATCCCACACAGCTCCTCCGCTGCCAGCTCAGCAGACGCTGTGGCACCTCAGGCCCCCGGCTTGCTAGCCCTCAACACGCAGGGAAACCCACACCTGCTTGGAGACACGAATACGATGGAGAAAAGGTGCTTCAAGACACAAAAGGTAATGTAAAACGCAATGGTAATCTAGTACTGCAACAGTTACACGGGAAACCCCCATCATGTCCTTTGTCTATACAGTGGCAATGTTTTCTTTCCAAAAAAGAGAATAACAAGCAGAAGGCACACATGGAGGTCCAAAAAAATCAGCTTTAGGGTCAGGTTCCTGCTTCCCAAGCAAAACCAACCAACCACTACCACCAGCCAAAAGAAATCTCATATGTTTTATTTGCCTTCCATGGACTTGTATATTTAGCACATCTTTTATTGCCCCAGTGTGCTTCCAGAAAGCTGCTATACCCTAGCCTGGAATCACAGGCTATGGCATGAGCTTTTGGCAACTCCCTCCTGCTACAGCTGTGAAAGGAGATTTAGACTCCAGCAGCATTCTTTCATCCCATCACTCACGCCAGAAATTAAGTGACTAAATCAGCTGTTGGGGTGGTTCAATGTGCAGCCAAAATGATCAGCTCCCATGTGCAGCACACTGGAGGCACCACCACCTAAGCCAAAATGACTCTAACATACAAGACTTCTCCAGCCAATGGCTGGGTTTTAATAAACAATGATTACATCATATATAGATCATAACAGTTTCGCTATTATTAAAGAACAGCAGAAGCTATGCAAGAGAATGTAACAGTAGAAGTTCTCAGGTTAGCCCAAGTTATAGACCTGAGCATTGAAATTAATGGATATGTTAATCCTTCATCCTAATTTCTGCAGGAGATGAAGCAATAAGAAACCACATAGGGATTTTTGTCTTTAAAATATGTTTCTTTAATACTCTCAAATAATAATCCCTAAATGCACGACTTGTTACCTTCATGGGTTTAAGTGGATTTTAAATAATTCCTAGACCTTGCACAGTTCCTTTTATAGATAAATACCTTTTATCCTCTGCATGTATTTTGCTAAGCAAGTATCATGGTGGGGTGTATCAGAAATATCCAGATGGGCAATGCTATCATTTGTGGTACTATCAGGAGTTGTTGAAGAAATAATTGAGGTGTCAAAAGGCTGCAGTAGGGATTGAGTAGCAAAAACTTATGAACTTCAAGAGCAAACAGGCCATTTTTATTCAGTATTCAAGAATGAGAAAGACAAATAGAAACACCCCATCAGAACTGCTTTCAAAGAATGTTTTCTATGAAATCTCAATGGTGTTATGGGCATCTCCCATTTGCTTGAGAATATTTACTTTTCTGTTGGTTATTTGAGAGTCTTTGATGTTTACTCAGCTGACCCATCCTGATTTCTTGCCCTTTGCTGCCCGTAGGCACCTTTTGTCACTGCATGCCTACATGCTTTATATTCAGTTTCCATACGGATCAGAGTTGTCTCTTGGGCAAGCCAGACGAAATGAACCTCCAGGTTTATTTCAGCTGATTTGAACTGCTGCCAAGGCAAGGGCCACACTGTCTCAGGGACTGAGTTTTAAAATTCTAGTAAAGAACAGAACACTCAATTACTATTTATTTCCAGAAGGTATTTCTGCATCTTCTTATGGTTGAATTTTATGAAGACTCACCCCATCAAATTCTAGCCCCAAGCTGTGTTTTGGTTTTACACATGTCAGTGAGGCAGCTTTCCTCCTACAGGGGAAAAGAAAAAAAAAAAAGCCCCTGATGGTTTTAAATTTAGCGTGATTGAATGTTTGATTGTGATCATTGTGAAAGGGACCTGGAGTTAATGAATAAGTAGACAATCAACTTTTTTTTTTTCCCTTTTCAGGATAGGTGTTAGCAAAATGAAAATGTTTCTATAAAATGAGGACAGTGCTACTCTACTTTAAAAGTCTACATAAAATACTGGATTTTATAAAACTCTGTGCAAAATTGTTCTTTGAAACATATCCTGATTCTTAGTATGCTAAAGAAAACTGAATTTTAGTCTCCTGTGTCTACAGAATTACAGATTAGTAAACAAAAAATTATTTGACCTGTTCTTCAATGTAGATGCCCAAACCACACTACATACCCTGAGAAGTGGTCTTGCTTGCTAGTTTTGTGAGCAGTCTTCAGTGAAGAAGCCAGGTACCAGCAGGGGATGAAGAGTGACCATCTTTCTCTCCCCAGGAGGTGATTTCATCAGGTCAGGATTAAGGAAAATAGCAGGGCAGGTTTGGAATATCTTGCAGGACTGTCAATCCAACATCTTCCAAGAACAGTACATTCCCACAAAACTATAAATAAGAAAAAATGTGTGCTAACTACAGCATATGAGCAGAAAACCTATTATGAGCCTCTAGAAAAAGAAATCATTCTGTCTGCTTGGGAAAAGTAAAAAGCATGTGCTTGAAGCTGTTATCATATAAACACATGCCTAGAACATGAGCTTTTTCAGCATGCAAATAAATTGACTAGTCACTCAATATAGTCTCTATATACTGAATTTTTAAATAATTAGAGCAGAACTGCTGGGCTCCATTTGCAAATACTTTATTTTAATAACACTCAGGATATTTTCTGTATTTCCAGAGGTACTAGATTTCAGTTTGCACAGTTAATGTAATAGAAAATTCCGTAGTCATTATTGGCTGCAACTGCCAGCATAGAATTTGAAAATTAAAGTTCAATGTGGAAAACTGGTGATTAATATTGAAAGCAGTTTGTACTCATACTCCACCTTATAACTGACAATTAGAATGAGCTGGTTTTTGAGGAGATACAAGGGGATGTGAAAGTTGGTTTCAGAGAAAACCAAACAGTTGCAGACATAGCACTGTGTCTACAATCAGTGGTTTGGTCTGTGAGTTCAGACTGGTTCAGTCTGACAAAAAGAGAGAACTGGAATTTGAAGTTTATGTCAATGGATTTGATAGTATGTGATGATATTCAATATATCCTACTGCATTAGAGTGACTGCCCATTTCTCATTAGGGTCAGAATGTTCTCATTAGTAAATTGGCCTGCATGATCCAGAAGGCTTTCCCTGTGGGCTGAAATGAAGTGCTGCCCTGGGAGAAGGAGCTTGGGCATGGGGGTTACCAAGTCCCAGCCCTCTCAGCATGGGGCCCTTCAGCACTGTGCCAAGCACAAACTGGTGAGATCTGAAGAACACCCCTGTCCCAGTGCCAGGCAGGGGTTTGGCCCTTACACACAAAACAGCTTGGTGGTCTCTTTGCAGTCCAACATCCCCATGATCTGCCTTTCTTTACTTTTCTGTAAAGATAGAGAGGCTCAGGCTTTTGACTCAAATTGTAGGGGACTCTAAAGAACTCTTGGTTCAAGGGGAACCTGCCTGCTCCCATCACAGACGGTATCACCTAGTGAAGGGGTTAAAAGGGACCTAAACCTCTGTATTTCCAGTGACTCTCTGATTAGATCCTTTTGTCCTTGATTAAATTTTACCTGAAATTGTAATTGGAAAAACATTAAACTTTTTCTTGACAAGGAGATGGAGACAATGTCTGGCTGTGTCCTGCTGGTAGCCAGAGCTCAGTACGTTTCCTGTCCACTTCTCAGAGACCTCTTAGGTGACCTGGTTTGGGTGTCCACTGACTAGCAGGATATCATGAGCATTACTCACATGTCCACATTTCAGTGTTCTGATCCCACACAAATAGCTGTACTGTGGCAATTGATGGAAAAACTGTGAGGCTTTAGAAACAGAGTCAGGGTTTCCAAGCATGTAGTGCAATGAGCCTATTTTACTGTGTGGGGCTTCCCTCTGGAAACCCAAAAGCACCTAAACTGGGAATGCACTGAGTCATCTCTCAGGAAGTGATTGTCACTTAAAAGATGGAGATTCCAATGAATTAATAGAGCCTTTCTCCTCTGACATCAGCAGATTATCCCTGTGAAGGCACTGGACCCATGGAGTTGGGTTAAATCTTCCCCTTTCAATGATACAGTTAACTTCAAAGGTATAATTTCTTTGGGAATATGCTTGATCTTTTTTTTCTCTCCCAACATTTCTAAGGATTTCCAGGATTTTCTTCCTGTTATTTGAAATTTGACTGCCTTTAAGGTAAACAAAATCCATTTAGATTTATAGAAATTTATTTTAAAATTAATGAAATGCTACCCTGCTACAGAACCAGCTATAGCTACACTCAGGGGCATGATCAGAGAGCAAAAGCAGCAGCCAGGGACATAGATTGCCTTTCTTGATGTGCTTTAAGGGGTAAGCACTGCAGACAATCCAGATGCCTAGTTCATGCAGAACAGTTGTCAACCTTTGATAGAACTGAAAAATACAATAGAATATTGAAGCAATATTTTCTTACTCTGCTGCATTGAGGTTGAATGAGAGACTGCAATACGAAGTTGGGGTGCTCATGGCTGTATGACACTTTCCATAGGACATGAAATGATGAAGAGGAGAGCAGTTTACTTGCTTTATTGATGAAATACTTAAGTTTTAAGGCCTGTAGTCTCAATTCTACAGTCTCCATATTCCACAGACTTTTGGGGACATTGATGAGAAAACACACATTTCTGGGAATCATAAGACAATGAGTACATAAACTGGCTCACACCTGAAATTTGTCATATTGTATATACTTAGCTTGCTCACATGTAAATACATCAGCAAATGATTACTGGTGTCTATTATACTTAAGGTTGCCAAATATTTTCAATTTAATAATCTCCTTTCCTTTTTTTATGTGATCAGTTTTCCTAAAAAAATATTTTGTGGCTTTGAATTTCCTCTCTGTGGCTTTTGCCCCTAAATGATTTTCCTATGTAATTTTTTTACAGTGCTCTTTTATCCACTTTTGAAGTGGTGATGGTTAAAAAAAAAAAAAGAAAACAGAAAAAAAAATTCGTTTCCACATAGACTAAACCTCCCAAAGTATGAGAGTCAGAGCAAAGTTAATGTGGATATAACCTGCATTGAAGACCAGTGTCCTCCAGTCAGGTTTTGATTAATTTTCCACTAATTTTGACTGTTTTGTAGTGGGAACCTTTCATTTTGGGAAAGAAATTTAAGAGATTTGATTGGAAAGGCAGATACTTCAACATAGGTTGTCCTCAGTCTGAAGCCTCCAGATATATTATGCTCATTAAGTGTCCCATTCCTCTGTCTGCATTTTTGTTTCTAAGAGGCAGAGCCTGTACCCTCTTTAGGATGAATAACTTGGAAAGAAAGAATTTACAAGCTCCACAAGTTTATTGGTTCCAGATTTCTTTCCTTTCCTTTTTTCCCCATCCACACATAATTTGAGATGCCTTCTTCTTAAAAGTTTAGATAAATATGTTGAAAACATTAATACATCATAAAGGTCAAAAGATTAAGCATTCAAGACTCAGCCAACCTCAAGAATTATTGTAGTGAGATTTACACAATCTATATCCATCTCAAAATACATAGTATCAAGGACAGTTACAAACTTGCTCCAGCATTTCAATCTGCCTGTATATTCATATTCAATTTAATTATTTGCTGAAACATAAACTAGAGAGAAAAGAGGTTACCATATTACCAAAAATTAACATGAAACTCCTTTGATCTTAGTAGGCAAGATGTGGATAACACTGAATAAGCAGTGCATTGTCACTGCAACCCTGGCATTTTCCAGGTAAGCTTGCAGTCATCTAGAGACTGAGCTCAGAAAAAAAGTCTATTACTTTTCTCAGTGGCATAAATAATTTCAGGAAAACAAACAGACTGCTCCATATACAGCAAACTAAATGATTATGGTTCAGGAGGGGAAAAAAACCAATCAAAACTTAACAAAACAATAATGATGTTACCTTATAACAGTGGCTGCTAGGTATGTATATCCAATTAACATTGTGCCTACAGATTAGTTCTAGTAATCTGAAACTCTGCAGACTAAGACAAGCTAGGAAGGGCTTGAACATCTCTTTCAACTTAGAAGTAGGATCGCTCTGAGTTCTTCTCCTTTTAGGGACTTCAGGACAGCAATGTTGGGACAGTTGTGAGGAATTGCTTAATTTTCCCTATTGCCCTGCCACTGAGGAGGTCGTCTGCAATGTTACTGTTTTAAAGTGCAATTAAATTCCATTTTCTCTCTAATCCTTATTTTCTAAGAAAGTGATGGTTAGGATTGATAAATGCTCAGTATAGTTCTGGGTAAACCCTAAATCTAAACTAAAGTTTGTTTTGGGATGAATCTGAAATTAAAATTGCTGCATGTTTTCTTCACACCTAAACAGGACAAAATCCTGACTCCCAATCTGCCTGAGAAAGCTCTGATGGAGAGCAGCAACAGCAGCAGGAGCCAGAAGCAGATCAGGAAGGGTGAAGAGTATTTGTTTCCATGACAGACATCACCTGGCAGTTGTCATGGGTAGCACTATGAGAGATAGGTACTGGGATGTGATGGTAAAAACCTTCCTTTCCCTCTAAAAAACCAGCCTGAACTTGTATTTTACAGCTGAGTGAAAAGCTATTTACTTTTCCCAAACACACCATGGAAGTTGATGATACTGAACAAACTTGTCTCAGATCATTTATAGGCACATTGGCCTAGGAAACTTGCTTTAACCAACTCTGAGTATATAAAAATATCTCTTTGTGTTCTGTAGCCTCTTTTGCTAGAATGTCTTGCTGTTTCAGTACAGCTTTTCAGCAGTTTTTGTATTTCCCAACTCCACAGCTGTAGTGCTAAGATATTATTTAACTTTTTGTTATTTGTAATGTCATCATTTACATCTTCCAAGAACCATCAAACACTTTTCCCATATCTATTAGGAAAACAACTGCAGACCAGAGAACATGGCAGTATTTGGGTGTATTTTCCTAGATACTTACATTACCTGTGAGTAAGGACTGAGAAAGAGGCATTTATCTCTTCCTCAACTCTGCTTATACCAGAATTAAATTTCATTTCCTATTTGAATGTATGTTTTATTTCTTAATCACTTTTCCTCCTTCTCAACATTTACAAAAGGGTAAAGAAAAGGTGGAATTGCTTATGTGAAGTAAAAGCAGTGTAGGACCTGTCTTTTTGACACATCTTAATATATAGCAGGTTTTAAAGAAAAGTTAATTTAATGAAATGATTTACAAAATAATAAATTAAACATAATGCAGCTTGGACTATATAACAGAGAGGTCAACTATTCTCCCTTAAAAATTCTATCAACGTCTTCATGTTACCTTACAAGTGTTGAAACCCTTACTTTCCAGCTACAAAAACTACTGAAAGAGGTAGTGAGGAGAATAGAAAAAAAAAGAGATGAATAAAGAAAATCTATCCCTTGGGGCAATTTCTAAGGAGGCAAGAGCTTCTTTCCTGCCAAGAACCGATGTCTTCAAGAATCATGCAGCACTTGGTGCCAAATGTTTTATGGCACCACACTCCAGCTGGCAGTGGGTTTTGGACCACAGCTTTGGCAGTGGGAGCAGGGTGAGCTGACTGCTGTGTCTCTGAATGTAGCATGGTTCTGATCTGACAGCCCTGGTGTGATCCAGAAAGGCACCTTATTGCTCCTGAGGAGCTTTCACAAGCAGATTAGGTGCTTGGTCACACGTGGTGAAATATTTAAAATTAAACACTTGTATTCAACAATCTACCCGGTGCCCAGTACTGGTCAGGGAGCCCCTCACAGCTGGGTGAGAAACTTGTTTTCAGAGACATTCTGACTGATAAAGGAGAAGTTTTAAGTGAGGTGGGCTGAGAGCTGTTGAAGGGTCAAGAGGTACAGCATGACTTTCCTGGGGAGCCTTGTAAGTGGAGAGCAGCTGAGTGGGGGCCACATCCTCTACCCCTGGATTGCGGCAGAGACAGGAATGCAAGAGTTATGAGGCCAGGAGGAAGGCAGGCAAGAAGAAACATCAAATAAAATCCTAGGGGGTAGGGCAGCCAGCCAGAAGAGGGAAGACACCTAGCCAAATACATAAATAATCTTGGGAAGCCAGAGTAGAAGTCAGCAATTCCCCAGTGCCTGCAAGCCTGTGGTAAAGGAGCTGAGACTGGATCTTCTGAGGCAAAGGACTGCCTATAGCCATGCCCTGCAGAAGACAGGCCACCTCCAGCCACCCTGACCACTTTGCACAAGGATCCAGATGAAAAATAATTTTTACTGAAATCACATTTTTGTGCCATTTTGATCTCCAGTGCAATGGCACAGTAAATAATTCCAGTTTGCCTTATTATATGGACTACCTGACAAGAAAAAGTAAACATATATTTGAAGAAGTAGAGCCAAGAGAGTGTATTTAGTCTCCATACTGAAAGTATCCCAGACTCAGCAGACTTGCTGTCTTTAGTTTAACATGGTGTTACATACAGGATCTTCTCAGACAAGAAGCTGGTACATTAACATCTGAGTAGCTGTAAACCATAGATTGCATAGGACTCCATAAAGCCTTTTCATAGACACACTTAAGTTTTTGGTAGGGGGAGGAATGCTAACATAACACAAAGTAATAATTCTGGAAATAGGGGTGAGGCTTATTCCTTATTTTCTTTAAAGTAATGTGGATAAATGCCAATATTTCATATATACCTCTCATAAATGGATGCACCTAAACAAAATTATTTCTGGAAAGTTTGAAAACTCCACAGCTTGTAACTCAAAAGAGTTAGTGGTTGTGGTCTTCATACCTTAGCCAAGTGTGTACTGAAAGACAACCAAATGTTTACTTTTGAGATATATTTTCACATATGCCGAGTTTCCTATCTCTTTCTCTAATGACATTTTGTCATAAAACCCAAAGAATGTCCACCTGAGGAAAGATGCTAAATGGCTGAAACGGCAATGAATCGATTTATCTGCTGCAAGAAGGTGATATATGTCTGAATATCTGCTTCAAAAAATCAGTGGAGGCAAAAGCATTAAAATGGCAAGCCAATGCTCTCTCATCAGCAGGAAACTACTTTGTCACTGACTGTGACAGAGTTTGCAAAACCTATTAAGACATCAGATATGTAAAGAACTAAGAAGAACACATTCTAAATATATTTTATGGAACAAAGATCTTATTGCCACAATGCTTTTGAAAACTGTAACACTCTGAAAACATGAAATGTTGTAGATGCATTAACTTAGACCCTTAAGTTTTGAAATAAATTCAGGGACTTATGAAGACTACAAAAATCTGTGGAACAACAGTAATAAATGTATTGGAAAAACAAAAAGCAAGCTGTAATTTTTCACTGTTTCACGTGGGAAACACTCTGAATGGGAATTAAGGTGGATTTACAGAAGGATGAGGACTGAATTTGATCTATAGGGGGACTTACAAGAGGAAAAGACCTGATTTGGAAAGGAACCAGGCTTCAGACACACCCATGTAAAACGCTGCATAGTATGTTTTTAAATTGATGTTTATTAAAAGTAGTGTATTACAGCATAAAAATCATGATCCAGTCCTGTGAGATGACACAGAGATGTGGCCCTTCACTCATTTTCCAGCTGAGCCTGAGAGCTCAGTGTGTCAGAGAAGCTCTCAGGCACACATCCTGCTGCAGGGCAGCTAACACAGCACTGCCCATGGACCTGATGCTCCCATCAGGGGTCCTCAGGAAGCACAGATATGTGCACAGACATGCAGGACAGAGCTGTGGCAACCTGTCCTTTTTCAATGCAGATGAAGAACAACACTTCCCTCTTCTGCACAAGGTACAATTTTCAAGGATTGGTGGGTCAGCTATATCTCAGCCAACATCCCTTGGGTTATTCATAGATGCTTTTCAATAAAGAAGTATTCCATCAAATGTTATCCTTTTAACTCCCAGCCCTTTATTCCATAGAACAGGATAAAAAACTGCATGCAATTTTTGTAAAGAGAAAAAAGAAGAATATTTTGCACTATCTTGAGACTTGAAGATTTATCCATTGATCAAAAATCCCATAAAATTTTCCTTTGAGGAGACTTCAAGAAAGCAGAAAGCAGTGGAATATATCAGGATGCTGTATGGAATAAAAGATGATAATAACATGGGCTACAGCTTTGCTACATCAGCTGCAATAACTTATTGACATTTGGTCTTTGAAAACATATTTTCTTCTCCACTGCAGGCTAGAAGAGTGGACTACAAACAATGTTTATGCAAAACTGGAGATAGAATACTATTTCTTAAGTAAAGCATATAAGAACACCTGAGGAAATAAAACATCCAGGTTTAGAGAAAAGTGTGAACTCAATATCCTTTAAAACATGTCAAATTGAACTGTCAGACTTCTTTGATAGAACCCTTAAGTCATCAGAATCCATATAAAATTTAGGATTTAGGAACTGAAGCTAGGAGGGATGCAGCTGGCCCTTGTGAGGGTTTGATTCTCAGGTTCTGAGCACTGTGGTTTCAAATATAATACAATGTATATAGCACGCCAGCAGATGAAGTTTGGAGAAGAGAGTGAAAAAAAAAAAAAAGGTAGAAAAGAAAATAGACATCAAAAGAAACTTCAGTTCCATGTAGGAGAAAACTATTTGGAGAAAAACTAACTGTTGAGGAGAGCAGGGGTTGGAGGAACCCTCAGGGACCTGACACAGAAGTCACAAGTCAAACCAGAAGCATTAGTCTGCTCAGGAATTTGAAGCATTCTGCTAAAGATGGTTTTGCAGGAGGTTACTTGAGCAGAAATGTGCTGTGCTGTTGTCTTCTCCAATCAAGAACTTGCTAGCACAGCTCAGGAGATTATTCCTCATTAATTATTTGCCATAATTAGGAAAGCAGGATCTCTTATATCATCTCAAAATAACAAATATACCCAGCATTGCTGAAATAATGCAGGCAAATACTTCCTCACCAGCACAACAATGTAGGCAAGCTCCAGTTTTTGCCTGATTGCTCCAGTTCCCAGTCAGAGGACAGTCCACTGCAGCTGTGCAGCCCAACACCCAATTCTGTGTGCAGATTCCCACTTTCTGCTTTTGAAAACTCAGTCCAGATTTCCTTTCACTCTGGGGCTTCATGAGCTGTGGAAGTGTTTTCAAATACCAAACACACTGACTGCATTTTGGAAGGGTCTCATTGTAAACACTCAACGAGTTTTTCCTGCAAACTTCATTGTTACAAAATTACAAATGACATGGAAATGAAAACAGGCCAAACCAAATTACAAACATGCATTTTCTGTTAAGAATCCATTTCTCAATGTATGAACTCATTTTTTGGGAAGTATGCCAAAGCATTGTTTTGAATTTATGTCTATCTCTACCAACATGGGATTACAAATACGAAAAAGATGCCAGAACTTATTGTAGGCAGAAGAATGAGGAAAAAAGGATAAACTTTGCTTAACTCTGCTATGCAGTATTTTGTATCTGTGTCTATTGGTTGTATGGGATACTCTGGACATTTTTAATTCAAATCCCTATGGGGTGTGATAAAATGGCTGGTGTTATAAAATGCAAACAATCCGAGTAACATTCATCCAACAGGTAATAAAGATACCCTTTGATGGCACAGTCATTAGCAAGGAGCCTTCATTAGAGGCTGGTAATGTCCTGCTCCTTGCAGGCACACATTCATAATTTGATTAAGTGTTGCACCGTATGACTGTGACAACCATGGCCTGACTACTTCCCTTCCTTCCTAGATTAAAAGTTTCTACTGTTCCATCTTCCAAACTGGACACTAAATGTTTCTTAGTGGAACAGAAGTCCTTCATTGGCTCTGAACCATTTGTGAGTTCTAACTCCTTCTTATACATACACAGTCATTTATTCTGAGATGCCCCTAATTCCTAAAAAATATTTCACTTAAATATTGTATGTTGCCAGTAAAAGGACTCATATGCTAAAAATATCTGTTTTCAGAAGCTGAAAACTACAAAAATACCTGACACATTTTTCCTGGGGATGCTTTAAGCAACTCAAGAGAAAATTTAAATAGGGTGTTGTAAATTGGAATGACTCTACTGGTAACAGTTGAGCTCTTGTTTCAGTGTAATTGGTATAAAAACTTATTTCTGCCTTCCAAACAATTTTTTTGAAAGTGGAAATTACCATGACTACAAAAACTACCAGCAGAAGGAGAGGAGCAGGTGGAGTAATCAGACATCTAGACCATACATTATAAACTCTTGTGGAAGGAGAGGTTAGACTACAAGAGACTACTAGTGTGATGACATTACTTGCAGAAGGCTGCTGTTGACACCACAACATTAAACACGGCTGAAGTAATCTTCCAAATCTAATGTAAAAGTTTGATTTCCCTTGAGATCTACTTCTATAAGGGTGACACTGCAGAATGCCTTGGGGACAATATCACTATTACAGTATCAGTCTCCCTAGCACATTTCTCAGATAAAAGACGCCTATCAGTATATCACCAAATAGTAAATTCATTTAAGCAAAGTAACTGGTGCTGTAGTTTGAGATGCAAAAGTGTTGTAAAACACATACCTGCCTCTTCCTGTAACTATAAAAGGGGTCTGTGCTGGACAGGAATCTCTCAGAGGGCAGTGGACTGATGGATTTGAGCTGTGCTGCAGCATGAAGGGATGGAGTGGTGGAGGCTGTGGTGGCTGGGCCATCATGACACAGAGCTGTGTCCACTTCCAGGTTCATACTAAAGAGCTGTGCTGTCATCTACCTCTGAGCTATTCCTGCAGTTTCACTGTTGCTCAGGTGTTCAAGGTATGTGGAATTCACCCTGCAGTCCTCAGCCCCAAGCAAGTCTGGGTGCAGGACTCACAGGGTCACAGTACTTTGTCCTCTAAGAGGGCACACTTTAAGGAGGGAGGTGGTCTCTTGTGTTTATTGAAATACTATTCTGCAGCATTTATTACCCAACTGCATGCACTACATAAAGAAAAATTATGTAATAACTATTTTATGTAATCCACAACAAGTAACAATTTGGTATTTCCTACAGATTTTCTTGTCAAAACCTCTAGCTGATTTGTATTTTATGCTGTCTGTTCACAAAATAAAGCCATGGTATTGGCCTGAGCTGTTTCTTGTAAGGATAAAACAGTAAGAATTTATATTATATTTTTAACTGCTACATGCTGTTTTGGTTAATAAGTCATGATCTCTATTATTGAGGGCTTGACAGAAACTAGCCAAGTCTCTACTGTACAAGAATACTGCACTGCACACCTGCTCAGCAAGCACCAAACATATTTTATGTGCTTCACAAAAGGACAATATTTTTCTTTTAGCAACATTTTTTGCTTTGGCCACAGTGAGTTTTGCTTAATTATCCTGCTGGTATTTTGATATTCATAAACAAGTCTCAAAACAGTTTTAAAACCTGCTTTAAAGGAGTAGTTCAGCAGTAGAAAACAACAGAGCCTCTGTCTACATATATCTTCTGCAGTATTCAGCCTCTTCCCTGAGGTGTTGGACTTCAGACACGTTTTATTAACATTCTGGAGTTGTACCCTCCTGACTAACCAGCCATTAGCTGGCTCACTGATCCTTAACTGCAGATCACTTTCTCTCTTATATAGGCTGTATTTCCCTTAGGTTCCAAAATAATTAGTCTCCCGGCTATGGATGTGATTTCTGTTTAAAGGAAAGCAGAAGAAGCACCTCAGCCACTGCTGGCAAGCATTTTTATTCATGCTAGGCTCCTTCTCTGGTTGATATTCACAGAGCACAAGATTCTAATTCTACTTAATAATTAGACTAATACCAGACATATTTACATTGGCCTTCCAGAGCAATTTTCGACACAGTAAGCAGAGTAGCATGCACAGAGCTCCCATAGCAACATGTTATTGTTAACCAAAGTTGTGTGCACAGCTCCATGTGCTAAAAATTCACCAAGGGCCAATTCAGCTGTCAGATACATGGGGGCAACTCCCACAGGATGTCAGTGAAAGGCTCAGAGGGCAGAACAACCTTATAAAAATATAATATTGTGTTATGATAATAATCACCCAAAGTTCTGCTAGGTCAGTACTGTGAGCTGATCTGTTTTGGATCACAGAGATAAACCCCAGCTCTTTTGCCAGAGTTGAACATAAGGGCATTGTCATTACAAAATATTTGAATACTGTTTGCTAAAATATGCTCTAGGTGTGATACTTGTATACTAAGGAAGTGTTGGTGCATCCTGATTAATTGTGTGACTGCAAACATCACTTTGGAGAACTGAAATGGAAAAAACCTGCTCTTTATCTCAGACTACTAAAAAAATACTGCAAGTGATGTCAGGAGACAAGATAAGCTCAATGCAAATATTCACCAAATAAAATAATACAAAATTTTTTTTGCATAGCATATACTGACCTCTTAATTTAGGAAAGGGAATAATGAAGGCAATAAAAATGCTGTGCCTGAGGAGTCACTCTTGCACAGAGTCACAAAAATCCAGTAACTTTCCCTAAGCATTTCAGTCACTGTTTGTTTTGATTGCCTTTTAATCATATTCTCCCTTTTGATCTAGCCCCCTATTTATTGAATATATCAAAAACAATTTGAGTTGTAATAGAGTAAAGAACTTTTACAAAAAGGATAGATACCTGGTAAGTATCTTTTGCTTCCCATATTTCCAGCATGATTGCATGATTTTAGCAACTCTAGGGACATGCTTTAACTCAGGTTACTGGACACCATGATCCAATGAGAACAAACACAGTAAGTGGTGGGTCCTCATAGAAAGTACTGTGAATTCAGCTCCTCTGCACCCATACACAGAGGTATGAGAGCTATCCCCCTCCTCATGTTTGCATCTTCCTAAGGTAGGCAGGCCTAGGCTCTCTGTCCCTCTGCCAAGTCTCCTCTGAGTGATGAGGCTCTGTGCTGTTGCAAGTCCAATTACATCTGTCATCTCTGGGTGCCTTCTTATATCACAGTCAATCACAGCTGTAAATGCTGAGATTCAGACATCTTACCTTACTTGCTAACACAGCAATGTAATGCAGAATAACAGCCTTACTTTTGAAAAAGTAACCTGGAAAACAACATTTTATTTTAGATTTAGAATCAGTCCTCTGTCTTTCTCTGTACATGTGCATGCACCAGGTCTGACATATCTATTTCATATGAGGATGATTGGTTTTTCAGTCAAGCACATGAAGCCAGGGAGGGAGTCTTCTTAATTCCCTGGGAGGGGAGTACTTGGGCAATCTGCATATTTACTTCCTTTCCCCCCTTATTTTATTGGATTCCATCTTCCTTGATAAGTAATTCTAAAATGTACATTTCAGGCATTTACTTTGATCTGTTTTCCTGGTAATTAAATTGCCAGTCCTTAAACTGACAATTTAAAATAATCCTAATTAAGACAAATTCCCCAAACTTCAAACATGGGTTTTGAATTCTAGTGTGAAGAGAATAAATAATGATTCTCTGAGTATTCACTTTAACACTGTCTACTTCACCCAAACAAGGAAATTTATTTTCTCACCTGTCACGTTAACTAAGGGCACAACCCTGCAAATTCTTACTTCTGTGTGTTGGTCTTAGTCAGACAGCAATTCGCTGGAACTGATTACAAGGTTTGCTCACGTGAATAAGGATGTCCTGGATAAGATCATTTGGATAAAAGTGTGTAAGTACACTGACTAAGCCTGTGCAATTTCATACGTACTGATGCTTAAAAAGCTCCCCTTGTGAAACAGTAACTGCAGTTCACATAGGAAGTGGAAATAAAGATTTTACAGGTTGAAATAAAAATAATTATCATGGAGAGAGATATATGCAGTGAATTGCTTTCAATCTGTATCTGAGTAATTTATGATCAGACGATCTGACTGTAAAAAGTATATAGAAACATGCAGTATTTTATTTTAACCAACTACAAATATCTCTGTGTATTGTGCTATTATGACACAGAATACTCACAGACAAGAGCTTATAAGCAACTGTGACAGTCAGGAGAATGTGAAAAAAAATGTAATCTGAATGCCCAACTACTAATAGTCTACAGAGGCTGTGAAACAATTATACATTACTATGTTTACCTCAGCCTTTTATATTTACATATTAGAATGTATGCTGGAGGGTTTAATTGTGAGGTTGTCAAAAGTAAAAGCACTTCTAGAAAACCAAACCATGAAATATTACAGGGGGGAAAAAAAGATTCAAAAGTCTTTTGTTCAAATGGAAATACAGAAAACAACATGTTGTTTAAGCAGGATTTTATTTTCTTCTACTCAAGTGATGAAGAGGCTTTTGTAAAGAAAGGCTTTCATCTTACACATGCAGTACTCCATCACAACATAATTACCCTAATTTGTATTCCACTGTAGAAATAGGCTTTTTCAGCTTAAACAAATTAAGCAACAATCACTAAATGTACATGACCGGCATTCTTTCAAGTAACCTGTTATCAGCTCTGGCTACAGCTTTATCTTGATAAAATGGAAATCCTTTCTTATTTTCCTACTTTCCCAGCCCCCCCAGGATTATGCCAGTCAGATTGCCTAGAGAGGCACCATGATTCACTGGCTGGAGAAAGGGACAGTGCATCCAGAGATTATTTCCTACAGCCTGACTAAATCATTATGTGATCTGGGTCAAATCCCGCCTGCCTTTGGGCCCCTATTTAGGAGACAGCCTAAGTACACTTAACTCTGCACATGTGAATAACCCAGCCACACTCAGAAGATCTTTTAAACAGCTGCATGTGCTCCCTGCTGAATAGAGGCTGTTCTGCAGCTCTTTTCTTCTGGCTTTGGTTGATATTATGTGTCCTGAAGGATGACAGGACAAGCTCCATCTGTATTTATATTGCTTGTCCTTAGCTGTGTAAGTATGGCCATCCCTGCCATTTGTACACATTCCTCTAAACATTAGTCTCACTCTGACCTGGTGGATCACTTCAGTGAGGCTTTGCCTTCATCTTCTCTTCCTCAGTTCCTCTGGGGATGAGCATGGTATCTTCCCCATTGCTGGATCTGGATGAGTGCTCGCTTTACAAGGTGCAGCTGTGCAAATGGCATCTGGCTTCATCAGGCTTGTTAAGATACTTATTAAAAAGAAAAGAAAAACAAAAAACATCATCAAAAAGAGAAGGCTATTAAGTAAGACCATTCCAGAGGTGTGGTAGGAGGATAGAGGTACCTGTTTGCACATGAGGCAATTTGGATATTTCTCCAGGAAAAAAAGATGTTCCTTCAGCCTAAAGGAGGCTGATTCACCACACAGAGATCTTTTCAAAGTAGGTAGGAGCAGGAATGAGATGAACGGGAAGAGAATATACCTAACTCCAAAGAGAGGGAACTATTGCTGCTTCTCCTGAAGTGCTGGAGAAACAGCACCTTCATTGTGACCTTCTCTGACACATCTGAGATCAGCTGTCAGAACTATGAGAATTAGTGATGGCAGCTAGGGAAATGCTGCCTTTCCCAGAATTCTCCCATCTCCCTCTTTCCCAGCCATCCCTTGCAGAGTTCCCTTTCTCCTACAATCCCTACAGACTGTCAGAGAGGAGCAATCTTAAGGCTGCTTCACAAGGGAAGGTGAAGGGGATGATCACAGAACAGGCATGGCAGTGCCCACACCATTGGATGAGCAGAGCAATAGTTTTGAAGGCAACAGGTCTCATCAGCAGTCCAGCAAGCTGAAATGGGGCTCCTGAATGGGGCAGAGGATGTGGATTCATGAGGCTTCAGGGGAGGAAGCATGAAAAATGGGGTGAATTTTCAGTTTATGGAAGCCAGGAGCTGAGCTGAGAGTGGACATAGCCCAGATGAGGCAGTTCCACAGCAGCCCAGTGGGGCTGTGACAGTCCAACCATCATCAGGCAGAGACAAGGTAATGAGTTGGGTCCAAGGTCAATCCAGAAAATCTGGACAATAATTCAGGATCAGGCTGCTCAGAGCAGGCATAATGACCCTGACCTGAGCTGAAATGGGGTAATTGAGGTGATGACATGGGTACAGTGAGGCTGACCAGGATAATTAGGACAATCCCAGCCTTGCCCAGTCACCAATCTAAATCATGGATTGAATGGAGAAGAACCCTCTTTTTATTAGAAAAGGCAGAGAGAGAGAGAGCAAGTAGTGGTTGAAGTGCTCCTCCCTCAGTTTTAGCATCTTATTTGTGCTCAGGAACTCCTGAAATTAATACCTCAACATCTGGTCTTTGTTATCTATACCACCCTTTGAACTACCAAAATCCAGCACTTCCTAGTGCCTTATAGAGAATGCACTGTCCTCCCTTGTCATCACTGGATCCAAGGAGGAATATGAAACTGTGGGCACTGGGAAATGCATACCAGAGAAAAGTTGTAAAGACTTAGGGGCTTAAATAACCTTCACAGGCAAAGTAAGGACCTGGCAGGAGTACCCTCATGCTTGATATGAGGATTATCACCAATGTGTCATATCTTGTGCCACATACAGAAGATACTAATCATTCCGAGGAAAATGACATGGGAAAATCCACACAACAGAGACCCCTTTGTGTCGGAGAAAGCTGCGACTGAAGAAAAATTCTGCTTGACTTTAAGATTCAACCTTCTTGAACTCTTTTTGACAAGTTTGAAATTTCCAGTGTATCCATTGGAAATTAGAGAACATGGGTAAGAACATACGTCTCTGCTGCAATAGCAAGATGTAACCCACTTGAGATTGTTTCAATTGCCAGTTCTGGCTGCCACTATCAGGAACAGAGCTGGGCAAATATTTTCTCTCATGCCTGTTCCCCTTTCCTCCCTCACTGTTTCATTTCCATCTCTGTAGTCAGGGTATGGTTGCACTATGTACCCAAGAAGAAAGCTTCTTTTCCTTTCGATCAAACCAACCTGCCTCTTTTGCTCCAAGCTTTCATGCCATGGCAGGAATCCAAACAAATTATTTAACCCTGTTGAATTTATTGCCTCTTTTAAGGAATTTCATCATCTCCTTTAGCCTGTCCATGCCCAGGAGTAGCAAATTCTAACAGCAATCTTAAATTTAAATGTACCATTCTGTTTACTGAGCAGTGAACCTTCAGGCAATAAATACTACAGCAGGAATTCACCAAGACCCTGTTAGGGCTTGACAGCCCCGACAGCCATTGCGCAAATCCTTGTTAGTCCTGACAACATGCTTTTTTTTTTTTTAACCAAATGAATTACAAATTTGTTTTTAATCTTTGGGGTTACTCCTAATGCCTTAGAAAGAATTCAAAGCTATTTAAAACTGTATTCACATTACAAGCAGGCAGTAAATGTAAGACTACTAGGCAAGCCTGCTGTCACTCACTGTGAACAGAGAAGCACAGAGAACCACAGAGAAGCAACTTGGTAAAACTTTTGTCCATGCACTAGAGTTGTTTAATGCATTTCATACACAACAAGTGCTCTGGACCTCTGTGGTTTTAAAAGTCACTTCCCTGGTTCCCAGACAGATGACCTGCCCATCATGCAGAACCTTTAGAGACATCACACAGGTGCTAAACAGCAATCCCAGCAATTATTTGATTGTGTTAACTTTTCCTTGGTCCTACAAGTGTGACAGCTCCAAGAGTTGTTCAGCAAGGTTCCAAGCCAAGGCTAATTTCTGTTCAATGGGGTGAATAACACTGTGAGTTCATATTTGCTCAGACTTGTAGAGCTATCATGGTTATCTTAGCTCTGTAACACCCTTGTCACATGGCTCCTGAAGAGGAAGTAAGACCTTTACATTGGCACAGACTGAGTTCTCCCCAGACTATGAGTCTCTTTCAGGATTTCATTAAGGTGACATTTACTTCCAGGCTATGTTGGGATATATTTTTTTTATTTCTTTTTTGCCTTCTCTCTATGAATTTCAGATTTTCATACTTTTCCTCCTTAAAAACTCTCTGGATCTCTGCTACTTTGATGCAATCTTGCAGAACCCTTCAGTCCACAAAATCAAAGGAAAAACACAATTCCCACACAGACATCACTTCTCGGTGTAAAAGCAGTTGAGATTCCTGTGCTAATCTCGTAAGAAATTTCATTAAGGGGTATCACTTCATCACATCCAAGTGCGATGCCTATCTGAAATGTGCCATTTAGGGTTGCACCTCATGAGTGCTTGGAATTATCTGATAGGTGCTCTGCTTCCCAGCCTTTGCCTGCCCTCTCTGCTGCAGGATCTGTGCAGACTCCAGCTAGGCCTGGTGCTTAACTCCTAGTTTTTACATCATGCTTCTGTCAATGGGCTTCTAACATCCTGAGGATGTGAAAAAGTTAAAAGTTGTGTTTGATCCAAATCATCAGAGTGGAGGAAGCCAGATATAGTCCCCAGGACAAAAGGACTCTTGCTCTGCTAATGTGTGAGCTCCTTCCTGCATCTCTCTGCATCCAGCCCTGTGCTGCAGTGAGCAACTTTGACATGGTGTTGGGGCACTGAGTGCATCAATGGTCTTTAATGTGCCTGACCAGCCTCACTTGGGGCCTTCACCCACAACCTCTGCCAATATCCTGGGACATCCACTTAAGCTCAGGCCTGAGCCTTCAGCCTTGCTTCAAGCTGTTTTGTTAGAGTTGTATTTGTCTCCAGTCTCTGCTTCTGTCTTCAGGCTGAACCTTGCTCTACTGTCACTGCTTTGGGTTCAGCCCTGCCTCTTGCTGCTTCACCTGGCAGGAGTTCCAGGACAGACCCCACCCAAGTCATCACCCTGCCTTCAGCAGTGTGGGGCTGTTGATGGACCTCGGTACCAGCTCCCAGGTCTGCCCACCCTGTTCAGATCCTACAGGATTGTGCCCTGTAGATGAGGGCTCTCTCAGTCACTCTTGCCTAGGCTTTGAGGCTCCTCTGCAGTGGCTGGGGCCAGCTCATGCTGCCCCCAAAGACTTGTAGGGACTGAATGCCTGGTGTAGGTGGAATGGGTATGGGGATGTGTGACCAGCAGCAGGAAACTGGGATACTGAAGCTGTCAGTGTGGTTGAGCAAGAGTTGGACAATCCAAATTTCCCAGAACTCTCCTCTTAACCTATATGGTTGCAGAGTATAAGGATGTCCCTGGGGGCCAAGGGGATCACAGAAGAAGGCAACCTGGCTCGGGGTTGCCACCCCTGAAGTCAGGTAGAGGATGAGGTCAAGCCTCTCTAAGAATGGACTAGTGATTGAGTTGCCTCTGAGAAGATTCTAAAGTCAGGGAGGTTCAGGACTTTCCTGAGGAGACCTGAAGGCTGGGGAAGTTGAATGATGATGCCTAGGTGGTTCATGTTCCTGGAGAAAGAGACCACGTTTCCCTGAGGCCAGAGGCCAATTTAAGGATCAAGTCAGTTCTGAAACGTGTTTATGTGGTAGCCTTGAGAAGCCTTAGAGGGGGAAGGGTGTTCCTGTCACCTCCAAAGTGTCACATTGTACTCCAAAGCCTGGGCAGCTAGGCATGGGGTTTAAATGAAGGTGCCCCAGATGGGTAGGGAGCTGTTAGCTTGCAGCCTCTCCTGGTTTCCCAGTGTTTGTGACTGGACTTTGGGGTTTCTCTGGGGTGTCTCAATATACCTCCAGCTCTTGACTCCCTTAGGTGAATCTGGCATGAGGGATTTTCCCTCACAGTCAAGGTTTTTCTGTAGGTACATAGCAGAGAGATGTAGGGACATATTGACTAGTCTGATTCTAAGGCTGAATTTCTGTCTCTTGCAGAGTGTTGAGCAGAATGCTGATAGAAGAAAAGGCTGTTTACAGAATATATAACAGATACTTCAAAGAGTTTTTCTAGCTTTGAGTTCTTCAGGCACAGGCTTTTGTGCATAAGGCATTTCATGTTCAGTAAACCTGATACAATATATTCCCTATTACATGAAGGATTGCAATTGCTCTAGTTTTCTCCCTGGGTTGCAGCTTAAAATTTAGGTGATGATACAACAACTTATGATTCCTGTCTGAATTTGGGGTTATGTTAGAAGATGAAGGTAACTCTCTGCTATAATGAAAGGATCAAAGAAATTCTCAGTACTCAAAGCTGCAGTTCTCTAGGACCCCCTCAAAATAATGAGAAAGTTGCACAGCATTCAAGTGTCTTATAAACCTGGTTAACTTTCTGCATGCTAACAGCTTCACTAAGACAGGAGTGTATATTGAGTTATGGCATTACAAATGTGCTTACACGCATGCAGAACTAAGGTCTTTGTTTTTATCCAAACTCATATATCCTTTAATTATTCTAGATATTTTAGTTTTGCAATTTAACTTTTGAATATCTACAATTCCTTTAGCAGTGGTGATGTATATTAAGTTTTTTTTTTTTTTTTTTAATATTCAATAGTAATTATGTATGATCTTAATTTATCACATATCTTTATTTTCTTACAGAAACAAAATTTTATATTTTGGGTGCACTACGCATTTCAAACTAAACAAAAAGACTGCTAGTAGAAATCTGTCAGTCAGAATCAAATCATACTGAAAGCAAAAAACTTCATGTGCAGAGAGATTAGCATTTTTTTTCCTTTTTTCCCCCCAATCCCTTCGAGTCGTGAGGAGCCTTAGCTTCACTTGGTAACGGGCTTGCATTAGGCCATTTCTCATCAAGTTCTTTATGCACCCAGCTGGCGGTGTCTGTGTGTAATCCCAGACAGTTTCCCTTTGCAGCTGTGGGGGGCCTCCTTTGATGCGCCTCTGTAGGTGGCTGCCGATCCCTCAGCTGGGGCTGGCAAACAGAATCTCCTCTGTAGAGGAAAAGAAAACAGCCTGGTGATGCCATGTGACTGTTTGCTTTATGTGTGCAGGAGGAACTGACGTCAGGTGCCTCAGGATATTGTTCTAATGCAGTAACACGATGTTGGGGTGTGTATCTCTGTGCATCTAATACACCTAAGGCAGTGGTGAATGTGCTCAGCCCACCTCCCTTCTGCTCTTGGTCTCTCTTATGGTCAAGGCTCTCCACGTGCACTGAAAAAAAAATCTGCAAGGTCTGCTTGTGACTATCAATTGAAAATACGGTGACCTGCTGAAGACATATTAAGAGCAGTTTTCTTGTTCCTACCTGTGTGGTTGCAGGCATTGTTAATGCAGCAGAGCAAATGTGTAAGTGTGCAACAGAGGGGAACCAACGATGATTTCATTTTTGCTACTCACTTGGGAGGAAAGGGAGAGAAGTTATTTCACCAATCTTTGGTGTGCAGCAGAGTTCACAGAATGGTTAAGGTTAGAAGGGACCACTGCATGTCTGCTAGTCCAAACTCCTGCTCAGGCAGGGACCCCTACATTGTGTTACTCAGGATTGTTTCCAGATGGCTTTTGAATAACTCCAGGGAAGGAGACTCTGCAACTTATCTGGGGATTCTCTTCCGAAGTTGTCACCCTGACAGTAAAGATCTTCCTCCTGTTCAGGTGGAGCTTCTTGTGTTTCAGCTTCTTCTTTTGCCTCTCATCAGGACTGCTGAGCAGATCCTAGCTCCATCCTCTTGACACTCTCTCTTCAAATACTAGTGTTCTATTATTTTCTTTTTGTCACAGCTTTCATATCTTACAGTTTGAATCAGTAAGTACTGACACAAGAGGTTTAAAAAGTGATGTCAAACAACAAAACTAGGCCAAAATTTTCAATATTATGTGTAAATGCAAGAAGAGACTTGTGATTTTCTGAGGGGGCCATACACTTAGTGTCATATAAAAAAATCCACTGGGTTTGGGTGAACCCAGTCGCCCAGGAGCTTCTGTTGTCCTCTGGTGCCTCCCTGCAGCATGGGAATATGCAGGATGTGATTGTACATATAGTATATATAGTGTATATAGACTGAGAGAATTTACTGAGGACTATAAAAGTATAAAATGTAAGGGTTGTTATGTAATGACATGTGAATTGAGGCGGTGATGTAATCTGGTAAAACCTGCACTTACATAATCATTTGGCTGTATAGGAAGCACCTTCTTACCTGCCCAAGGACCTATACTGTTCTAAAGCCTGAGAGGGTTATTCCTAATCTAAATGTGTATATTGCTCATATACATTTTTCTTACAGATGTAATTTTTTTTTGTTGTCTTCTAACCCTAACAGTAGCTTGTTGTAAAGCATGTCTTGGGTGAACTCCCAAACTACAATCTACTCCTTAGCTGAGAATAATTGTCTTTCAGCCTCAGAAAATGTAGTCTTGATCTTCTACTGTAGTAAGGATGAAGAGCAGGCTCAGGTCTACCCTTGTCTCCCACATCATCATTGGGGAAAAAATGGTAGAAATATTTAAAGGAAAAAACCCTGTTATTCCTATGGTTTGTGAACATTCGTTTGGATACCTCGAACTGTGTTTTCTATGCTTCAGTGCTATGGGCAGTTAATGCTTCTGCCGTATTTTACCAGAGGTCTGAGATAACAGACTGGTAACAGAGATACTTCTTACTCACTCTCATCATGGTAAAACCTTTACAGTGTTTCTGGGATGACAGTCTGCTTGGGGCTTGGCTCTACTCTGTCATGGCCACCAGCTGAGACCCAGCACACCCGCAGCACAGAACCCGGACCCTGCTGCACAGGTCATTTCAGAGGGAGCTGACTCGGAGTTTCTCAGTGGAAGCCAAGCAGCAAGTACTTCCTGCAGATGATGTGAAGTAGAGGATGATGAGCATCTCTCTCACGCCGACCACTCTTGTGTTTCTTAGGGCAGGAGCTTGGATCATGCTGTCACAGTTGCGCTTTTCACCTTTTCCCCACGGAAGCTCGGGGGAGGAATGCATCCCCTCCCGGTGCTGCTGGGCTCCTGGGAGGTGCACAGGAGCAGGCAGCCCCATATGTTCAGGGTAACGGCATGAAGCTGTGTCGGGAAGGTTTAGGCTGGATGTTAAGAAAAGGTTCTTCACCCAGGGCTGGTTGGGGCCTGGAACGGGCTCCTCAGGGCTCTGGACAGCGCTCTCAGGCCCAAGCGTGCCCCGGGGGCTGTGCTGAGCGGGGCCAGCAGCCGCCCTTGGATGACCCTCGCGGGTCTCTCCCAGCCGGGGACGCTCTGCGGCTCCGTGCGCGCGCGCAGGGCGCGGTCCCGCCGGGCTCATCCCCACGCGCCGGGGGCGCGCGGACGCAGCGCGAGCGCGGCAGGGACGCGCGCGCAGCCGCCGCCGCCGCCGCCGCCGCCGCGCCCGGGGCGGCACGCGCAAGCGCGGCCCCGAGGGGCACGTGCGGCGCGCGGCGGCGCGCGGCGGGCCCCTCGCGCGCCTCCCCGCCCCCGGCGGGCGGGCGCGCGCCGGGATTGGCTGCGCGCGGCCCGGCCCCGGCGGCGCGGGTGAAAGGGCGGCCGGGCAGCGGCGGCCGCGGACATGGCGGTGGCTCCGCTGCTGCGCGGGGGCGGCCGGCGGGCGCGGCTGCCGGGGGTGAGCGTCGCCTGCGGGGCCGGCCCGGGCGTGGCGGCAGCCTGGGGGCATTGAGCTGCGGGTGGCGGAGGCTCCCCGCGCAGGGGGTCGGCTGGGGTCGCCGGGCGGGGGCTGTTCCCTGTGCGGGAGGGCGGGCGGTGGGTGGTGTCTCCCCGGAGGCGCTTCCCCGCGGGGCCGGCGGGGCCGCCCGGCCGGCGATGGCTGCGGGGCGCTGTGTGCGCGCTGGGCCGCGGCCCGGGGTGGTCGGGCAGTGCCGGCCGGGAGCGGCGGCGGCTGCCGGGCTGTGAAACCCGGGTCCTGGGCTGTGCCTGCGGGCCCCGCACCCGAGAGCGTATCCTTGGTGTGTCCCCTCCGCGTGTTGCCAAGAGACCGTGATTTTTTTGTTACGTTTCTTTAAAATTAATTTTCTGCCGGTGAGCCGGGTTATGTGACACTTCAGGATGGTGGAGTCGTTGTGAGACTGGACGTGTCGCTTAGTGCCGTGGTCTAGTTGACGTGGTGGTGTTTGCCATAGGTTTGACTCGATGATCTCAGTCTTTTTTGACCGGATTGATTCTGAGCTGCTGTGATGTCAGTTTCCTTATGCTGTTTCCCTCTGTTAAACACAAGCTTATGAGAAGTCTGGGGTAGAGTGTAGTTTCGCGTTATTTTTAGTTGTAAATGTTAGCTAACAGAGAAAGGAGTTGTCTCTTCCCTCCCCCTCCACCTCCCCCTTTACCCCAGATACTTATGGTGCTTTCAGCTGTTACTTACAGCTTTACTATGGTTTTCTCTCTTTCTTGCTTTTCATGGAAAGGCAATAAACTCGTTGCAGAACCATACCAATGTTTTTGATGAAGACCTGAAATTAACTAGAAAACCTTATTCTGTAGCCTGTGGAGTAAATTCACTGAGGCACCTGCTGTGTTTTCATCTCTGTTATTTCTACAGATTGTATTAAGAGAAAGATATTATTTTAGGTTAGAACAGACAGCATTTACACGTTGTGTTGTGTAACAGTTGAATGACACTGCAGTTAGTTTCTTTATGGGAAAAGTAGTGCACCGTACTTCTAATTGTTTGCTGTAGAAATAATTTTGTTGTTTTTTTTTTTTCCCTGAAAAGGAAAATTTGTGTAGAGTTCTAATGGAGGAGAGTGCAATGCTTTACAGAAAATGTTTTCCCCACTGCACCCCTGAGGTTGTGGAATGGGCTTCTCTCTAGAAATGTTGCCTCATAGCAATACTATAAAGAACTCCTCAGCTGTTTCTAGGAGTCATGTAAAATAGGTGGTTTCTGTGGGCAGGGAATTTTGAAAAGGGATTAAAGAGGAAAAGGGCATGTGTTTTGCCCAAGTATTTTTCCTTAGGAAATACATATGTCGTAAACCTGTTATCCTGTGAAGGTGTATGCAAGAGAAGCTTTTTGAAAACCAAACTTGTTTAATTGGAGATGACTTCACATTAACAGAGGGCTCATCCTCTATATATATGTAGATGTGAAAGGCTTCTGCTCTTCCTAGTAAGTAGTTCTACGCTTTGATGTCAGTCCTTTGGAGCCACCAGAAGGCCTGTAAAAGGCCTACTTTGTTTCCTTCTTTCTGGCATCTCAGGGGTGTTGTCTGACAGCACCAGTGCATACAGTATTGAAAATGTTGCATTAGTGGCACCTCTGTAAAACAAAATGTTTTTATAGCTATTTAACAGCACTCATGAGTTGTGTTGCTGAAGTAGTTTCTAGCCCTGAAGGTCACCATCAATACAGCAGTATATTGGGAAATCTCTAATAAAATGAATTTGCATGGAAATTGCTTTCATAGATTCTTTTGTGTTTTACTGGTGTAGACAAATAATAAATTGACATCTTCAAACCTGACTGTGCTTGGAACTCCTATGATTTTTGCAAGGGCTAGTAGCTACTGAGATGTCCTTAACTTCTTGTGCTGCTTTCATGTGGGAGTCAATAAAGGACCTGAGAAAGGCGTAGAAGCACTGAGCTGGGGATTTGGCTCTTTGCTGTGTTTCTGATGTAGTGCCTGTCACTTCTGTTTAGGTTTTACGCAGAATGGGTTAAATCAAAATTTAATTTTGAGTGCTTTGTACTCCTGGAGCTGAGAGAAAACCAGATGTTGAAAGAAGGCTGTAATCAGAGAGTGAGGATGAGACATGGCTTTTGATATTTCAGACATGAAACTCTTCAGAGAGCTGCTGGACTGTTTAAAATAATATAAAACATGGTGATAGATACTATACATAGTTATTTCAGGAGTAGACTGCTGATACAGATTTTATCAGTGTAGGTAAGTTTTTCTAATAATTGAATTAAATATATGGAAAGTTTCTCTGCCATCTGTGCACCCAAAATTTTTAAGTCATGGAAGTTATCTGTACTGTGGGTGCTTCTTGCTCTCTTCTGTTATTTTTAACATGCTGTTATTCCAGGGAAATATTTTCACCCTTGTTCATAAGTGCAGAAGTATCAGGCTGATGGGATAACAAGGTTGGATATCATTAGCCACTAGGGAAGGGAGTTCAAATGATTTTGCCACTCTGTGGAAATGAATGTAGCCATAATCTTCTGGAGTTTAACAGATTTTAGTACTGACAAGCACTCTTGAAGTGTAATTCAGGTAGAGATTTCTGGTTCCAGGAGTAGCTTTTTGGAACTTGTAGGGAAGATATGCTGTGCTATCTACTGTGTGCAAAAAGTACAACAAAACGTTTTGAAAGAGAAAAAAATTCGTAGTTCATTAAAGTTTATATTGGGTAAAAAAAGTATCACTCTTGCTCCGAAACACTTTGTGTTTTAATTTATTTTGTCTGTCCTCAACTTGCACAGATTGTTACAGTACTGTGATCTATTTCATAGGTGCCAGCCAGCCTTACTGGACCTCTTCAAGCCTGCCATTAGAAACTGTTCCAACTTTCTGCAGCTGCTAGGTCTTAATCACAGACTGCTCCTTTGGAGCTCCTGCCCCTCCCTCCAGCTTGTGCCAGCACTACTGCATGGATATCTTGGATAAGCTGGACTGAAATCTGGCTGAGAATATATTTTTCCCACTCCTTCTAAGTAGCTTCTCAGCTGGTTCTATTCCCATGCCTGGTTCACTATACAGGCTTTAGGGATTGGCACAGAGGAGAAGCTGCCTGGATGTAGGAAGGATTGAGTTTAAAGAAATAGCCTTAGGTGGATGAGTGTTTCCTTGTTTGTAGTTTGTATGCTGTGTTGGCAGATATGAAGGAGATTTTCTGTTCTTAGAATTGGGGGTGTTTTTTTCAGTCTGGTCAGAGAGAAGGGACTATGAAGTGCAGTGTGTGTACCACAGCTGTATTTGCAGTGGGCTTCAGGAGAATCTGCTTACAGTTACAAGGGCTTGGCTGTTCAGCACTCTGAGCATACAAAGGAAGGGAAAGTGCTTCCTTAGAAAAAAGAAACATAGAAGCAATATTGCATTATAAAGCTGTATTTTCAGCCTTATAGATTAAAAGTTGTGCAGTCACCTGAAGGTGTCTGCTTCCTCTTGCTTTATACCTACTTCATCAACAGAGTTCCACACACAGGAAATTATGTTGTCAACAGTTGCTGTATAATCAAAATATGAAAAAAGAAATTGTAATTTTTGTCAGTTTTATAAGTACTTAAGAATACTGATGGCTAATACTAGATACACCACAAAGATAAAGGGGTTATTCTCATGGTATCTTACACCCAGATCTCTGAAAGCATAGGGGCAAAAATCCTAGGAGAGGTAGAATTTGTCTAGTGCAAAGAAATATGCTGGTCTGGCTGTTACTCTTGGATATTGCTTTCTGTATTTTCTAGTAATGCTAAAATACACATTCCTTCCTGTACTAGACTTCTTGCAGCAAATATTGATATATGATGCTTTTCCTGACTGAAATCTTCAACTCTGCATCTCTGTTTCAACACCGAGACCTTTTTCTGCCTGTAAAGCTCTGTATCAATGGGTTATTTACAAGCTGACCAGCATGGCACGGAGACTTCCTTCCTCTGTGAGGGCATGTAAACCTTTAAAAACACACATATAAGCCATATCTAAATAACAAGTTAATTTTCTGTTTTGCTGTTGTATGGTGTGTCCTTAAACCACCTCAGGTTTCCTAGAGTTGGGTGCCCAAGGGGAGGCAGATTGTCTGTGAGGCATCAAAGTGGCAGTGTGCAGACTGTGTAATAGTATAGACATACTATTCTACAAGGCACTCTGTAGTTAGTTGGTTTTTTTAATATGAAGTTAAAATAACTGTTACAGCTATTTTAGCTCAGTTTGTCTGTTGTGCTATTAATAATAGACAAAGCAGGATGCTTTTCCAAAATACACCACCAATGCTATGTTTTCTAAAAATTTGCTAGATGTGGAAAACTACAAACCAAATGCAGAAGTCCAGAATTGAGTTATCAAATGAATAGCCTGCATTCTTGGGCTTTCAAGAGTCAAAAACTTTATCAAATGGCAGTAACAAATCATGATGATCAGGTTATACCAGGTGACTCTACTGTACTCTCCTAGTTTTACAAGATACAAGGAAGTTTTTGGGCCAACCAGAGCTGTCTGGGCTGTGTTCTGTGGAAATGTCTGTATAAGGTATAATAGCTAAGGCTTGTGTGATTTGGGGGAGGCAGCCAGTTAAGGACATAGCTTGAGGGTTAGCTTGATTTTGCTGGATTGTTGGTTTGAGAAGTCCTTGGGGGTTTTATGTGGCTCTTAAAGAACCTACCTGTGGCAGGAGCTTGGGAGCCTAGGGGTTGGTGATGATACATGCATAGCTGTACAGTTGGAATTGGCAATTTAGTAGTGTTCCTGTGTGGTCTTAGGTCTTCATTATCTACAAAATGCTTGTTTATTTTAAAGTAATTATTCAATTGCTCATAGTGGCTAGGAGCAGACCTCTATAAAGAGACTTTTCTTGAAGTGGATGCTAGATTAACCAAGCTCTTAAACCTTAGTCTATATTGGTATAGATATATACAGAACCCCTTCTTTTAAAAACTGTGAGCTGGAGTTGGAATTTCACATCTGAGTTGAGCAGTATGCTTGATTTGTTTTAGGAAATTACCCCACAAGTACTCAGTTCAGGGCTGAACCTGGCTTTCTAAGTCATTTACTTGTGTGTGTGAGAGAAGGCAGTTAAATTTTTAAGCATAGGTATATAATTAGGTTAGGCTATTACAAGGTTTTTATGTGGAATCTGTCCACTTCTGTAGTGTAAAACCAGAGCTGAGTGTAGTTTAAAGTTTTTTCAATTTTTTTAATTGCTTGGTAATTTTATTCTTTCTGCATAAAAAGTTTTAACAGGGCTTTTTTTTTTCCCCTTCCCCCCAAGATGGCTAAGATTCTACAGCTTAATGCTGGCTAATTTTCCCCATCATAGCCTTTCCTTCCAGTCTCCTGTGCATAGTTCTTCTGGTTTCTCATAGGCAACCAAAACTAATTTTGTATGAAAGGTACTTACAAGAAAGTTCAGAAGCTTTACCTTCCTTGCCTGATTGTTGCCTTTTCCCTGCTAACTCCAAGTATTTAGATTAGCCCCACTGACCCTTAACAAGCACTTTCTCCAATGAATAATATTAACTCAGTGGAGAGTTTGTGTGTCCTGTCTGACTTTCTTTAGACTATTTGTGATCCCTCAAGCACTTCAGTCAATAGTGTTTCTGAGGAGAGGGACTCAATCTGCTTAACCATGTGTATTCTGGAGCAGGAGAATATTCTGCTGTTTCTCTAGGTATCTATCCTTCCTCTGCCCTCTGACAGTATCTAGATCACAGTACAATCACTGAAGGTGTAAGAATTGTGCTGTAAACTTGGGATAATGACCAGCTGGCAGGTGTGATTGCAGCTTTCTGAATACTGTCCTTTATTCCTCTATTTAATGCCTGGAACAGATTTACTGTCACACCCTCAGATGAAGAGTAATATACTCCTGCAGAAAGGAATAAAGAAACCTCTAGCAGATTTGATTCTAGGATATCAAATGATTTGTTTCACGTTGGTTTGGATTTTATCTTAAGGGAATGAAGTGAAAGAAGTAAAAGAAGCAAAAACCCCCACCAAAATAAACAAACAAACAAAACTGAATAGGAATCGGCTTACTGAAGCAAACTGGAATGGTTGCTTTCCACTAACATTTTTTTTAGTTTCAGAAAAATTGAATTTACATGAATTCTTTTCAAGAATTAAGTATAGGTGGATTATCTGGGAACAGTGTATGCTATGTCTGCCACTAGTGACTGGCAACCAAAAAATTTGTGTAACTAAAGTAGCTTTTTGCTCATGAAGCTTGGTTGGAGCTGGCAAAAGATGATATGGCTCTAAGGCTTCCTTTACTTTTGTTGAAATATATTGCTTTTCCTTTATAGCATTAGAGGATTAGCTGCATTACAAATGTGATGGCCTTCTCAATCCTGGGCTGGTTTCTGTTTTCTGTGATGCAACAGGAGAAGTACGTGATCAGGCTAGAGGGCTGTATAGGGAGTGTTCACTTTCCAGTTACTGACAGCCACTGTTACCTCAAAATCAATATGAGCTTACAGTAAATTTAGTTTTATCAAATTTTGAACTATCTTGAGTTCACTACTCTTGTAATTCTCTAAGCTCTTTATGTGAACATATGCTTCCTTATTTTTGGTCTTTTTTCTAATGTAGTCCTTTTTTGTATATTTTTTCCCAGTCTTTTCGCAGGACAGCCTTTACTTGCTACTACTTCGTCAGATTTCTGCAACTTTTGGAAACAGTTCTTTAAGACAGAATTGACAGATTGAATCCTGGCAGTTTCTGTCACTGCTGTTTTGTGTTTCCTACTAGACAATATCTAGTATTAAGGCTTTTTATCATCTTTTTGATTCCAAGTGGGTGATTAAGTGTGACTTTGCCAGAGCTGTCTGTATCGATGCATCTTTGGTGTGGTATCATTTTATCTGTATGATTGTTTTTCTTTATGGCTAGCTGCCATTATGTTGTGAAATGACTTGCTTAACTAATACCTATCTGAATCTCCTTTTTGATTTGCTTACAAATCTATTATATCATCTATTGTGTTTTATTTGAAATAACATGTGTTTACTGCTTTTTTCTATCTTGTGCAAAAATGTAAACTATAGGAACTGTCTAGAGAAGTTGGTTCAGAGCAGAAGTCTAAGAGAAAAAGACTCTTGTCCTCAGATCACTGTCAGGAGGCTGTGATAGGGAAGACTGAGAGCTTAGCTAGCATCTAAAGTCTGTTCAACATCTCCCCTCTGTATGTGCCCAGTCTGCTGCCTGGTCTGCTGCCTACTCAACAGTTCTCTAGCAGTGAAGGCATCTCCCCATCACCACTGTGTACAGACTCTTTTGAGAGTCTTGTAGGTATTTCTTGGAGCAAGAAGGAAAGAAGATAGTAGAGAGTTTGTTACAAAAAAAGTTGTACTTGAGTTAATGACCTTATACCTAGAGCTTCTGCATTATTTCTGGTTACTGTTTGTGGGTGTTTGCTTGGGTGTGGAGAAGGGCAGTTCTCTATGAGCTTTAATCTGCTTGGTGAGGGAGTGAAAGGCTATATAAATTCTCTCAAGATGTCAGTGTATGAAATGTTTTTAATTTAATGGTGTACTGTATGTAACAGGTTTAACTTCCTGTTTCTTCTACAGTGGGAAACACTGTGTTCAAGATGGTGCCTTATAACTTCACATAAACTCTATTCGTCTGTATATGATCCAAATGAAAAGGTAAGTAATATGGTGCATGTTTCTTTTTGACATCTTACTGTCATACTGACATTTGGGTTTTTAAGCTGCCCTTCTCTTTGTGCTGCTGCTAACAATGGTAGTTCTCTTGGTATAACCACGACTGGTTTAATAGCATGTTTTTCTTTCTATAGCAAACAGGATGTTGCTTTTGCAGGATACATATCAAACAAGATTGGATGCTACTTTGTATGTGTACCAAAAAGCTTAATAAGTGATTGTGAGCTTGGGAAAGTTACATACTGGCCTGAACATGTTATAATTATGAAACAACTGTTAATGTTTTTCATGGTGTGGGTAGTAATGGGCTTGTTAAAACATCCGGGAGCTAGACTAGCCAAAAGCTGTGGAAACAAAAGTATGTAACAGTGGCAGCATGGTTGTTGGATGATCTGGCATGGGGGTGAGAACTTCAGAGCTTGGAAGATGATGAACCTTTAAGGCCTGAAAAGAATAGCAAATCTTCATCTTGGGGCTTGTGCAGCAGCAAACACAATTTACGGTTATGAGCCGAGAAAAGCTTTTGTGGAAGATTGTCTTGGCATGGCCTCTGAAGTAACACACTTGGAAAAATAACGGGCTTGAAGGTACACTAATTCAAAGGCAAGGATGCCAACAATTCAGGACTGATAGGCTTGTCCTTATATACTGGTGTCGAAGTAATTAACTTGAAGTGAAGCAATATTAGAAAATTGTGTAAACCAGAGTGTGCCTAGAATTGTGGCTTTACAGGTTTTTTTTAGAAGTTTTATTTTCCTTAAGGCTCTTGCTTAATTAAGGTCCCCCTTCTTTTCTAAATGCATAATTATATTTAGGCCATATAGTTGGGTATTTGGTTTCTGTCAACTAGGAGCTGTGTCATTTCAACCAGTGACTGCTACAGACAGTGGAAGGAGGAGTGAACAAAAACCAGAAACAAGCTTAAACTGTCTTTGTAATGACGAGACTGGCATGTGACACCTTTTCAGCCTAATTAGTAGAAATGATATAAAAAAGTTATTCCAAAGCAGTATGTAATTTAATTTTTTATTGCGCTAGACTTGAGTCTAGTCTGTCTTTAGACAGAGACTAGAAATTGAAAAATTAAAATGACTGTCAAATATTCTTATAATCTTGATATTGAAAGTCTTGTCTCACACTGCGACCACAGCTGATTAATAAAACAGCTTTTATGTGCCAAGAACTAGATTGATGGTGAACTTGAGTCGTGACACTTTTCAATACCAGGTATTTGGAAGTAAGCCTAAAAATCTTTAGGTACCTAGAATGCTGAAATTTAGATTCAGGAACAGTTTGTATGATTATGTTGATAAGGTTTTTAGACCAGATTCCCAGCAAAAAAAGCCTCTTCAAAAAAGTTGCTAGCTCCTGCGATATTCTTGAAGTATTTGTGCCTCTGATAATTGAGCTTGTTTAAGGATGTTTAAGATCTGTCTGAGTCAGGTGTGCCTATGCACTGGGCAGTGGTATTCAGCAGATTTGCCTGAATTTACTGTGTAAGCTAGCTGCAGCTCTCACCTGGAGGGATTTCTTATCACTTAATTTCCATATGGTGTTATCACATGGTAGTATTTTTAAACTGGTCGTGTGATGCCAGCTCAACCTGACTTGGAAAAAGTAAATTTGGTCAAGGGCACCTTGAGTTTCTCTGGAGTATACAGTGAACTATGTGTTCTAGTCTGTCAATAGCAGTTACTGTTGGGGTTTTGCAGTGTTCCTTCCTCTCCTCTGGTACCTGTGTTCCCCTCTGCAAATTAGCTAATGACTGTGAGGCTAGTAAACTGTTTAGTTTGTGGTGGCAATACCTTCTCTTCCCCTAGTTCCTATGAAAGCAAGCTGTTTGGTGTAGTGGAGGAAGAATAGCTGCCAAGTGTCTTTGGGTATTGTTCGATAAACCTGATATGGTATGACTGCAGACTGCCCTGAAGGAGATAGGATAGGGAACCAGCAGGACTGTGTCCTTCATTTGGAGCGTGGGAGGCAGAGTATTCAATTGCTGTATTAAACTTGTGACATGTCCTGGAGCTGCATCCCTGTGGTCTGAGCTGTGGAAAGCAGTGGAGTAAGTGCTTTCACCCAAGACCAAGTCACCCACAGTCCCTTTCAGTGGCAGTCTGTATTTATAACCAGGCAGGTGCAGTTGCAAGCACCGGTGTGTTTAATAGGCCCATGACTGCAATAGTCCTCATTCCCAGCAATGAGATTTTTATGATGAGCAACTGTGCTGCACCACCACTCTTCTGAATGGGAAAGGGTGTAAGGCTTATTGACTTACAACAGCTTGTTATCCCCTTCTTACAGGCATAATATAGAAGTGTTAAAGGTACATTTCCAGCATTAGTGTATTCCAATGATAAAGGTGACAGCATCAGGATAGTAGTAAGTTTGATTTGCTATTCTGTTGCATTGCAGATGCTACTTAGTATTGAGTGTGTAACAATGCCTTGATGGCCCTGCAGGATTTTGCCAGGCTCCTCAGGTGAGGCTCAGATAGAAGGGGCAAGGCAGGTACAATTCAACAGGTGTGCCTGTTCAGGGTCAAATGGTTGGTCTTTTATCCTTCATGACCTAGGTATGGTGGAGCCTCTCTTCCTTATGCTTGGAATGTCTTTTAAAGGGTTCCCATAATTGATTAGTATGGTGTTCCAGATTATCTATACTGGTTAGGGGCAGTGACCACAGCATTGTACCTGTATACTGCCAGCATATACCTGTGCTGCTTCCAGGCAATATAAAACCTACTGCACCTCTTCCTTGTGCTTGACTGACTCCTAGAGCTGCTGTAGGTTCTAGTTGGCAAGGAGATCCAAAGAATGCTGGTGTGGCTAGTCAAAGCCTGGTTCTTCTGAACCTATGTATGTTCTAGGTAGATCTAGTATAGCATGCTGTTTGTTATATCATAATTTAAGTCAGGAGAACTCTCTTAAAAATAGGTGATATCAGAATTATGAACACATGGATAAACCATGGTTTTAGTGGAAGTGGAGGAGAAAAGATTGCATGTTTCTGGAGAGAGAAAAACTTGTATTCTGTTTCTCTCAGGATTCTTATTGTTCTTTTCTCTTTAGACTTTTGAAAAACTCCTTATTGCCAACAGAGGAGAGATTGCATGCCGAGTAAGTATGTAACATTTTAATTTTTTTATATTTAATTCTAAAACCGTTGGTATGTAAATATTGATAGTTTGTCACTTCTTATGTACTAGGTCATCAAAACATGTAAGAAGATGGGAATTAAAACAGTTGCCATACACAGTGATGTTGATGCCAATGCTGTGAGTATTATTTAATTCAAGTGGTTGATGAGGTTTTAGTAATTCAGCAACATTTGCAGCTGTTATGCAGTCTTGTTAATTATTGTTGTAGGCATGTTGGCAATTCTGGAGTATCTTTGTATGTCCTTTTCCTCTATATGCTTGAAGTGAGTGGTGATACTGAGGTGGAGGAAGGATTGGACAAGTATTTAGTATGTTTTTTCTGTGAACTCTGTGTTTTGCTTGTGTAAATGCTGCCTTCCACTTGTTGTGGGGATTAGGCTAGATACACATAGGTACATGTGGGCAACAAGTGTGAGAGTGGCAGTGAAACCTAAATTTTGTTTTGCTAACATGCACAAAAAGGCAATAAAGAGTGCATCCTAGAAGTATAGATCTTAGTGTGAATTTTTCCCCATCTGGTAAATCTTTTTCATTACTTCTCACTTTCCAGAGACATGTCCACTTCTACCTGGTATGCTAAAGAGGCTTAATGGAGCTGTTCCATTTGATGAGGATATTGATGTGCCTTCAATATAGAGCAGCATAGCAGAAAGGTGGCAAAATGTAAGGTACCTGCCTTGCCCATTTTCAGGTTTTGTAGTTTATCATTCATGGCAGCAGAAGCAGGGTAATTTATTGTGTGGTGTAACAGCAAATGTAGTCATACGTGTGTATTCTTGTTGACTAGAGAGTGCACAGTATTATTCCTTGCCTGCAAGACCTGCTGCAGGAGAAATGACTGAGGGTGCCCTCATGTCCCAGGAAAGTTTGTTGATATATGGGAGGGAATTAAACCCCTGTATTATGATTTAGTAAGAAGTCACTCAGACAAGCTAACAGGAAAAAAAAAACCCTGCCTATTTTATGGAGGACAGACTTATGAATATAGGTGGCAAATTACTCAACATTAGAAAACCAGACATGGTTGATGAAATCTGGAAGTACTTGAACTTTGGTGTTTTCAGTGTTAAATGAAAGGTGAGAACTGTTGGGAGTTTTGTACTTTGACACTGCTTTAGTCTGAGTCCTCTTGTGGTTCTATTGCTACATGACCAGCTCAGCCTGTATGAATAGGCTGTAGATTGAGCAAAGGACTGAAATGGGACTTTCTGAAATGCTCTACTGATGGATTTTTATGGCAACTTTGAGGTGAATGGAAACTACACTTGGTCTGGATTTCTACTGGTAGCCATAACTGGTAATGTAGTAGCTTGTGGGTGCTCAATGGGCTGTGAAATGCATTCATAATAGGTGGATGTCAGACATCATGATAAATTCTAATTCTTTTGGAAGCCAAGGGTTATGTGAATATGAAAACAAACTGCTCTGTATGATCTATCATTCCTCTAGTAAAACTGAAACATGCTGATGGGTACTTGAATTCTATCTTATGTATATAGTATCTGCTGTTAGGATAAATGGATTCACTGTTTAGCAGCACTGCATAGCCTTGTTCACTGGCATGAATTCATCCTCAAAATAGACTTAAAAAGCTGTTTAAAAAAACCCCCAACATGTTCTTTCACCAGTCCATAATAGAATTGAGAAAATGAATTGGTCTTCTCAATGATGTCTGTTTATGGTGTAGATTCTGCTATGAGCTGGGGACTGTGACAAAATCTGAAAGCAGTAAGTAAAAACCAAGATTGAAGAACATAATGAGTAAGAATGGCATGAAAAAGTATAACTCGTGACCTTGGGTGAGGGTATGTACAAATAGTGCATTATAAAGAGGATATTGAAAATATGTCTATACTGCTTTGATCTACAGTGCTGTCTTAGATTTAAAATACAAATAGGGTCTTTAATTTGTAATAGTCCCAAGAGAAAGAAAATCCAAGCTGGTATCTCAGCAATGCATTCATGTACTCATGGCAATTCATAAAGATAACATTGATTTTGTTAGAGGGGATGCTGACATTGAGTTTATGGACAAGAGATGAGGCTCTAACAAATGCTGTAAGGGTGATCCAGTGTCTGCTTAGCTCTTTGGAGCCTTACCTAAGGACTGACCAAACTTATCCATATGAGGTTAAGCATTAGCTGTGTGCATTGAAGCAGCTCCAGGTATTTAAATGAAAATGAGTGGAAGGCTATTTGAAAAACTGTTCTGTGTACTTAAGGTTGCATGAAGTCTAAGCTAGTTTTTTGGGTCTAATTATACATGTTGTTTGTGTCTACCATAAGTCCTTCAGTCACTACCTTGTGTGTTTACACTGAGAAATAGTTTAGTTAATGTTGTCTGTTTTAATGACTAGGGTGCTTCCACTTATTCATTGTGGGAATGACCTGGCCTGTTGCAGTAGTGTGTGTGATTGCCCTTTTGGATGACCTTGATAGATGAGTCCGCAGGCCAAATTCTTTGACTCTGTTACTTACCATAAAGTCAGCAACAAGAGTTGTCCATCATCCTGTCTGATGTTAAGTCAACATCCTTCTTAGTTGTACAAGTCATAGCAAAATCTCAAATGCTCTGAAGTCATCCTCAGGAGCTGATGCAGCCTGCCAAAGGAAGCTCTGTCTTCATGGAGCTAGGAAAAACATGTTTGCTTAGTGATGAGATGCTGCAAGAGAATTGTTAATATTATTTTGATTTTTTTTTTTTTTTTTTTTTTGTGGTTGACAGGATCTCACTCCTTTACAACTTGTATTGCACAAGCAAGGAGTATGATAGGCAGCTACCCTGATGATGATGGCCATTAAACCAAACACAGAAATAAATGTAAAGACATGAACTAGTTGCCCATCCCAAAACTGTTTATCTTTACTAAAAATAGTGGGACCTGGTTTTAAGTGACCAGAGTAGATAGGGATATCTTACAAAAATATTTTTTATTAATGTGTTTGGAAATAGCGCTAAGTACAGTTGATAAATTTTCTGTTTAGAACTTGGAGTAACCTTTGAGATGTAGTAAGAGCCTCTTATTGCATTATCTGCCATCTATGTAGCTACTTACTGAAAAGCAGGTAGCCTGATACTCTTAGTATGAATTAGTTGTAACCAATATACCTATAAAGGAGGGCAGTCCAGGTGGTCTGTTACATCTCTCCAGTTTTGTCATACTGTTTGAAAACACAACTGAAATTGAACAGAAGCAAAGTTCCTTCAGTGTGCTCACTAACTATATAAGACAAGAAAGAAAACAGGTATCACAAGGTATTTAGCAATTCAGACTCTTCAGTGAGAGCTTCTAAGTAATTCCTTATCTAGTGATATACATAAATGATTCAAGTAGGCATTTTTACTAATGTTTGTGTAGGAATTGTATACATAGTCTTAAAATAATGATCTTTGAATAAAAGTATTGTAAGACTTGCAAATGAGTTATCTTGTCCTAGAGCTTTATTTTCGATTCCTTTTGGTTGAATATTCAACTTTTCTAGTTTTTTTTTAAATTTTCAGATTACTGAAATCCTTGCAGAATTGACAGTGCTGAATAGAGGTGGTGGGAATAGACAAAATGCATATAAACTTTCCATGAAGCATTTTTTTTCTTGTTCTGCACACTTGGTTTCTGTGAAGCACCATGGTAAATGTCTTGAGTACGCTGTTAGAGCAATATCAATCTGGACATACCAGTAATGGATAAAACTAGTAACTAGACTATAAGAACACAAAGGAATTGTTATTTCAAGGAATTTGAACTTTGCTGTTATGAGGAGGAAGCAGCAGAGAGGACTGTTATAAACTGGGAATGTGGCAAAAATGGAACAATATGACAAGAACCACATAAGCTTACCTGAAGAGGGGAAAATATAAAGAACAAAATACTCTTTTGTGCTGTTAATGTAAAAAATGACCAAAGATCTGCAAGATTTTTATAGATGAACATTGAGGTAATAGAGAAGAGAACATTAACAACTTAAAAGGAGATGAGTGACTTCAGAGACTTTTGGATGCTTCTGTATTAATGTAAATTTATAGACAACTGCAAATGGTATTAAATGGGATTGAATTGCATTTAGTTTTGTGGAGTGGAAGGGTGTGTGAGCTGGTGGGAAAAGCAGCCTGACAAAATGGCTGCTGAGACCCCCATAGAGCATTACAGTTGCTCATGTGGTACTGAATAAAATAGGTCATAATGGATGCTTTCAGGTTTTGGAAAATAGTGGCTAATACTCCTTGATTGCATCTGTTATTTTGGGGAAAGCAGAGAAAAAAAAGTTGTATACTGTTAAATGCTGAGGTTTTGTTGGCATTTTTTAACTTCAGTGTTCAACTTTCAAAACACAGATTCTTTACACTTGAATAGGTGAAGTGGGGAAGGACCAGTTAAATTCTGATTTATTAAAAAAACTAAAACATCCGGTGGAATTATTTTTGATATGAGAAAACAAGCAAAGAAGTTTCATCAGAAAAAGAGTAATCGTATGTACTTTTCCCCCTGAACTGATTGGAATAGAGGGTTAAGATGAAAGAGCCTCCTCAACCATAAATGTAACACTGATGGTGCAAACATTGTCAGGGAAAGCTAGAGAACTATTGTAATGCCTAACATAATCAGCTAAAAGTATGATAAATGAAGAACAAGCTTTCACTAATTGGATCTGAACAAAAGAAGGTATAGCATAAAGCAGTGAATGAGATATAATTTTACTTGGCATTTTTTAACACAGCAGGGATTCTATAGCCATATGAAGCAATGAACTATAAATGACTGAAAAAATCCCATGGGAAAGTAATGTAAACTACTAAAACTTAACAGAGTAGTGGGCAGTGAAGTTATACTTCTTTTATATAAGGTTTTTCCTATCAGTCACTTAAGACTTCAGGTGTTATTGTATTAAATTGCCTGTTCTAAATCTTGTTCTACCACATAATATAAAATGAAAAATAATGCAAATGTTTTTATTTATGTAAAAGTAGTTGCACAGAATTGAGCTGTTCTTCAGAAATTGTAGTCTTTTGAGTGACAGAAAATTGAAAAAATAAATTAACTAGAAATGGAAGATCTGTATTACTTTCCTAACTTTTTTTAAAGCTTGGGATCTGAGACAGTATTTCAGAAGGATGTTGGAGAAAAGTCTACTTTGGGGAAACTGCAAAGTTGATTAGGGTTATGTTTCTATAGCATGTCTTTACATGAACTGAATGAATTTGAGTAAAATGAGTTTTTTTCTAAAACTATAAAAACTTAGAATTTTGCTGAAGACTTCTCTATAGCTTAATGGGATGCTGTCAGGTTCTTTTGTTCTTAAGAAATCTAGCTGGCAAAAATAAGTATTGGGGGGCAATTTGGCATTTAAGTTTTAGTCTTAAAAAAAAAATTAGTTTGGATAGTGGAAGTTTATCTAAAACTGAGGAGTTTTACTTGTAGCTAACTTAGAGGTTTTAACATTTGTCCAAACTCTTTTACTTTTCTTTGCAGCTTTGTCTTTTGAAATGTACAAAGCTTTCTTCCATCATCTGCTGCGAAACTAGAAATTCAGTAATTTTGACAGCTCATTGTCTCCCAATGGCATTTCAGGAATTTGTACTTGGAAAACTTGGAGAGATCTGTTTTGAGTAACTATATGAAAAAGAAACTATTATTTTAATGCTTTTTAAAAATGTGATTCCTGGACTGTTGTCCAGAGTGTATAGTGTGGGCTCTGCCTCCATGTACTGTCTGGAGAAATTCACTCTTCCTAAGTGGTGGTGTTTGCAAAGCTTCCAGAGCAGGAGTTGGCCAGATCATACCAAGAAATGTTAGGGTCAGATTTGTGCTGCTCTTCTGCTCTTCCTTCAATGTGTTTACCTCTTGTTTCAAAAGCAAGACAGCATGTTGCTCATCTCTTCATGGGAGGGAATGGAGATGTTACTATCCTGTCCCCATGCTTTATTGAGTGAACTCCTGGACGGTTTTGTAAGGCATGAGAAATGCAGGTGGTGGTAATCTCATGAAGGGCAATACCTCTATGAAAGGAGTGTGCTTTTGTTCAGAGTTGTAGCTTGCTTGCCAAGTAATTTGCTTTTTAAAATTTTTTTTTGATAAGTTTATCATTGCTTTGAAACTGAGTGGGTTGCTGGAGGAAGTAATTAATTTTTCATTGGCTGTAATGGAAAATGGAAGCTTGATCTGCAGTTTTTAAAGTTGGAGGGAGTCATCAGAGCTCTAGAATCCTAAAGTTTCAGTCTTTTAGTGTGTTTTAATCAGTGATAGGATTATATGACATGCATATATGACCTCTGAAATGAATTAGACTCCTGTTTGATGGTTAAGCTGAAATGTCACTTTTATTGTATTCTTGTTGAATCTTAGTAGCAGAGGAAGGATGTAGAATAAAGTGCTTTATGCATCACACTGCAGCCATGTTGAGGATACTGCCTTGGAGGTGGAAAGTATATGTTGTAAAGAAGGAATTGATACTGGATCTTTGACCTTTGTGGGAATGGTTATTTAATTACCAAGCTGATTTATTGGCAGGATCAATGCATGGATTAAAAATAATTTCCTGTCACAAAGCTCATTCAGGGAAAAGTGGCTGTCGTCAGAGGTGCTGAACTACCCTTGGGAGAGGAAAATGTGGGAGCCCAGTCAGCAAAGTTAATTGCAGCTTAAGGGTGCAGGTCCTCAGTGCTGTGGAGAGTCAAGTGGTGGTTCTGTGGTGCCAAACCTGTCTACATCAGTAGGTAGTGGGGAGTAGCAGGAGTGTGTCTGTGGTTCATACTGAAGACATGATGTTCTTCCTTTCTGCCTTTCAGCATCTCTGTGTGCTTGGTTCTAGTCTGGTGCTGAGGGCTTAGTGTCTGCTTTTGGTGGTTTGCTCTGCCTGGTCATTTCCTAGTTCACATGCTTTGAGACAGCTGAGTATTAGAGGAAATGTGTTTTATGTGGGGTTGATAGAGAGATTTACTTAAAAAAAAAAACCAAAAAAAACCTCAAAAACCAGTGCTGATTTGAACTTTAAATACTGATGTGTACTGAAGTCACTCTGTTTGCTTTCTTGGGACTGCCTTCCTGGAGCTCTAGCACTTCTTTGATCTGCTTTTCCATGCCCTGAATACACCAGACACTTTATTGATTAAGTGAAAACTTTTTCTACTGACTATTTTATATTAAAATATTTAGTTGGAATCTGTGACAGATGCTGTAGCCATGTATAGAAACAAACTGAGTTGGGGTAGGTTAGTAAAGTGACTTTTGCTGCCTTGGCTGGGCTCTGATGCTGTACCCAGAGCTGTAGGGTTTGGAGACATGTACAGGCATCTCAGTGATCAGGTCTTAAGTTTTAGGCTGAGCAGGGCTGAAGTCATTAGGCTTCACTTGTTCTAGAGATTTGCCTCTCTTGGGCAGCAGCGACAGAGAGCAGGCAGCTCCTTCCTCTGAAGCTACTGGTACGTGTGGAGGACACTGCAATCAGCAGTTCTGGATCAATATCTCCTGCTGAAATAATTCTGGCTCAGACAATATCCTTATGGTGGGTTTCCCCAAGAAACCAAGTTTGTGTAAATCTATTATAGCCTATTTGCTTTGTGCTGATCTCTAGATCTTTCCAGAGGCAGTGGAAAGTTCTGTATGCAGTAATTTTAATGCAATTGAATATTGTCACTGTGACCAAAAAAAGATAGTTTTACCATCTGCCTCTTTAAGAAAGTGGCACGATTTCCTGCTGCCTTACCTCCTTGGATACAGAACATAAGGTCCCTTGGATTCTTCTTTTGAGGGTTTGAGAATTTCTTGTCTTTTTCCTGACTTCATCCTTCACCCATGTCCTCAGCAGCAACTACTTCATTGTGCAGATTCATTGCTCCTGTAGTTCTTAATGTTTAGTTGTGCTATTTGTTATCAGCTGTGGTTGTGGTTATTCAAGGTTTTTGGGCGCTGTTAATGAACAATACTATTTGGTAATGCTATCTCTGATTTCTTGTCTGTGTGGGTGTAAATGCTGGTGAACAGGCCACAGGCTGAATTTTTTAGTTGGATGAGCTCTTGGCAAAGAGGGAACTAAGGCAGGTTTTCTGTGTGTAATGTTCAAAAATACTTAGAAAATTACTTTTATAACTGATGTAAGCTGTGCTGTCTACGAAGAGTAGTTATTGTCCTTTCTATCTTTTGTGTACCTACTACACATGCAGCCTTTTGTTAAATTGATTCAGGCTGCTTATCTGTAGGAGAACAGTGGGGGAAAGAAATGTGGATCAGCAAGCTGATGTGTCTCTTTGCATAGGTTAATGAATGCTAGAGCTGATGGCATCAGGACACATGGTTGGGGACAAGGAGAATGAATACCTGATTAACCTTTTAAGAGGCAGTGTAGATTTAGTGTCGAGTTAATGCCATCACACATCTGAATAGTGGAGGATGTGGAGAAAAGGGAGCAGGGAAGGAAATATGTATCAGAGATACAGGCTCACACTATGTGAAGAGCTGGATTGGTGAGCAGAGCCATCTTAAAAGATCCTAGTAAGAAGCATTGTGTTTAATACCAGATACTTTCCTTGACTGTTAGCTATGTTGCTCAACAAGCAGCTGCCAGGCACTTGTGGAGTCTGGGATTCCATAGTGAGATCCTGGTGCCATCTTTGTAGGGAGGAGTGTTAAACAAGAAACTGAATTGCTTATGAGGTATCTGAGAGATTGAAAAACTCAAGATGGGAGACAGGAAATGACACAATTTGTGAAGTATAATGTATAGATGCATATGTCCTTTTATGGGTGTTGTGGTTTTAGATTGTATTCTTTTAACTTGTTCACAAAAAGCATCTGTCACTTGTTTACTTTCAACAAGGAAACACTATATAAAGCATGAGTATGAGATACTATTTTTCTTATTACTGCTTAATTGTATGTAGGCAGCAACTAGCATCCTTCCATAGGTGTCTGAAACCAGCCACCCCCCCAAACCCTTCATGTATCTTGTTTATTACACAGGAAGAATGATAATCAGTGTTTGACTAGTTGGTGCAGGCTAAGAGGCATGCTGAGTGGTGACTTGGGTTTGTAGAAATGTATTATAGCATGTATTCTGCTTAGATACAGTACCTCCTGGTTTCTGTCTGTCTTGCTGTGCTAATTGGGCAGTGCTTCATGTTTCATTCCTCGACTTTAATTGGATATATAACATTGAATGAGTTCTCAGTCCCTTTGTAGCTGGTGTTTAATAGTCACCTCACCTGTTGCCTGGTAATGCTACTGGCCTTGTAAAGTAGGCTGCTGACAGTTCTGAAAGTGAAATTGTTTTTAATGTGGGTTTAGCTGTTGAAGAATTTGTGACAATGTATCATCTCCCTTGTCAGCTTTTTGTAGCAAAGGAGCATCCCAGGAAGTGTATCTCATAGATTGATCTCTTGTAATTTTGTTTGGATGAGGACCCTGCATCAAACTGGTATTCTATGCATTTAGCAACAAGCCAGAGGAGCTTGTTTTCCCTGCCCTCATTAATATCTTATTGTACTATGTTGCAAGAGTAGAAGAAAAGCATCTTTGAGTAACTGAACATTTGTGAATCCCAAGTCTTTCCAGCAGCCATAAGTTGGTATTAAAAAGTTTGTGGAAGGTGTAGGGCTATGGTCTTTCATGTCCTGGACCCTAGCAATTGCCTGGTGCTTCTCTGTGAGATTGAGAGTAGGAGCTGGTGGTCCTTATTAATGTGAGTTGTGCTCTGGTCCAGGCACTGAGTTGTAGGGGAAGGAGCTGCAGGGAGGAGATGACCCGACTTGCAGGATCAGGAAGGACAAATAGACTGACAGGCTCTCTGCAGAGAAGCTGCAGAGCCAACAGATTTGCTTGAGTAAGTGGAGGATAGAGAACTTCAGGGGAGGCTGTGACTCCTGCCACTAGCTAGGTGGTGTTGGATGCCATAGACGAGATCAGGAATAAGAAGCAGATAAAGTCAGCTGTAGAAAACTGGAGGAAATGTTGTCATTCCAAGACACTGGTACACATGTGGGACAGTGAAAGCAATTGAGGAGTCTTTTTGAATGTGTGAAGAATTATTTCTTGACACAAATGATTGAGTTAACTAGAGGAGGTGCTGTACTGAACCCCTTACGAAGAGGGAAGAAGTAATCAAGGATGTGATGCCTGGGACTACTGTGAAATGGTGTGAAATTTACTCCAAGAGGAGTAGATAAGGCAAACAGCCAAATTGCAACCCTGGACTTTGGAAATGCAATTTTTTTTGTGCAAGCCATGGATTTTCTTGCCAGGGTGTCATGAAAGGCTGTTTTGGAAATTAAAGTGACTCAGGAGAGCTCATTTATACTCAATATTGTCTTCTCCAAGCAGAGGAATTTGGGTGGAGTTCAAGTGTATGGAGCAGATGAAGGCAGGGTTAGGTTTCCTGGAGATGGTGTATGCAGGGAGCATAAGGAAACCACAGTTCTGGTGGTGTTGACTACATATTGAAGGATGTGAAGGGATGTAAGCTTTTGTGTAAAAACTGAATTTGTGAGGTAGTCAACTTAGGTAAACTACTATGTAATTGGAAAAATTGGCCAGCTCTGAGAGGTCCTATCCAGCCATAATTGTTGTTCAGTTTTGTTTACTTTTTTTTTTTTGAAAGCTCACATAGTGGGAGAAGAACTTGCAAAGCAGAGCAGACTAAATTTGTTTCTATTATGTTAACAAATGGGCAAGTACATGATTCATCAATAGCCCTTAGTTATGCAATGTGAAAGAAAGATGCTATCTATTTGACCATTTATTCAGTAATATTTGATGAGAAAAGGAATCCTCTTCACAGATAATTTAAAAGCTTATTATGGAAGTGTGACTTTTAGTGCTTTTTTTTTTTTAATTTTTTTTTTACTTGTTTTTTTTTAAAATCGCTTGTCACCCATAGCAGAACTGTCAGGTTCAGATTTGGTTTTTCAGTGAAGAATTTAATTGGCGTAATAAAATTACCAAAATACTGATATGATTCTCAGAAGGTATAAAAGGTTATAATAAAAGTACATATAAGCCTTCACTTGTATCTTAATTTTAATAAAAATGGAGTGTAAAATTTAAAGAATAAATGTCCAGGGAAGTTTAATAATAGCTCATGTTTATGGCAAACTTTTGCTTATGATTTTGCTGATCTTGCAGTTAATGTTTTCCAGTTCTGTATATGGTGCTTTAGGCATTTGAAGGCTCTTCAGCTCAACTTTTGGGAGCTGGTTTCATGCCAACATGCACAGCTGTAATGCTTAACTGGCACTTCTGGATGATGTTGCTGGTTTAAGTATTGGAATTGTCAGTACTTTAGAAATGTTCCTGAACCCAAGAAAAAGTTAATTTGCTGACCTTGATTCAGATTTTATTTTCCTTAAAGGCCTTTCCTGAGTAGAACAAAGGTGTGTGTATTGCCTGACTAATATTTGTACTCTGGGGAGGTGAGAAACTGCTTGAAATGTGTTGGAGACTAACATGGAAAAAAAAAAAAGCTTAAAAAATCCCGGAGAGAAAGCAGGCAGCAAAAAGAAAAGCTGTGATAACAAGTTTTAGGTACTGTGACCCTTGCCTAGCATTTGGGCTTTGGCAGTCTGCTGTCTGGTGCAGGGAGGGCTTGGTGCTGGAAGCCTGCCCGGCTTGGCCTGCCTGTTGGCACTTCTACGTCACTCGTGCTGTGAGAAAGGATCCCCAGCACCTCTGAGTGTGGATGGCTTAGTGCTGCTTGCTTGTCTGCATTTAGCAGCTGCAAACCTCGTGTGTATGGGAGGGAGGGGACTGCCACAGTGAGTGGCTGTGGGGATTTGAGAACTTATTGCTGCTGTTCTTTTGTTTTCCTCTTATGCTTTCAGCAAAATTCTGCTTTGCTTGCCCCTAAATTTTAGACTAAGCTATTTGTGTTTGCTTGTATTGTTTACTTTGTTAAGCATAGCAAAACTTTTGAGAACCATGGAAACCACTATTGCATGTCTTGTACTTTTAGCTTGAGAAGCTGTGCTTTTGTGTTGGTTGTAATACTTGCTAAATTCAGGAATTGGTGATTGTCTATGCAATAATTAAATGCTGAATTCAAAGCTTTATTTTTACAAGACTAGTGCTAGTAAGGCTTTTGCTGTTGGATTTTGTAATTTTAATATTCTCATTTTAAATGCTAGCTTTCATTTGATGGTGGGTCTGTAGGTACCTTAAATAGAATCTGATCGCTGTACATATGAAGTTTTGACTAATGTGGGAGAGATTTTAGATGTATGATAGGTTTTTTGATAATAACCTGAATTTGAATGGCAAATGTTATTTTTATTTTTCTTATGATAGTTAAAATGTACTTTGTAGTCGATTTCTTTGTTGAATGTTTTGAACAGTTTCTAGTATCATTATCGAATATGGGTTGAACTGAGCCTGAAGTTTTTTCATGTGCTTCTTGTTCAGTATCTGTGGAGCTCAAAATTGGAAGACAAACTTAGACTGTGAACTCTGCAGTACTGACACTTGTTGACAACAGTTTCCCATTTACTCTACTTTTTTTTCCTTTAGAGGAAGTACTGTAACTCTGCTGCAAGTCAACTTCAATAACTTAAGAGAAAGTGTAGGGTTTTTTTTTTATCTTGATGTGTCTAACTCAGTATTCGTCTGATAATAAAGTTTGCCTTTGTGCCAGTTTTTTTTCTTTTTTTGTGCAGAGAATTTTTCAATTTAACAAAAAGTATAATGGGTATTTTCTGTCAATTAGTTCTGAAAGCTAATTTTTTTAATTAGGATGCTGAGATTCAAGAAGTGACACTGCTGTGTTAAGATTTTCTTTTTGTGAAGCTCAAACATAAAGAATCCCATCAGCTGTACTAAAGCTTAGAATTATTATTCCAATTTCTTGCCCTCAGATTTCTGAGAGTACAGCTAACAAATTAACTTTGGTCAATTCATTTTGCAGGCATGCATGACTCTGTATTCTCAGCATCAATATTCTTTCTGCAGAAGAAATTAGTTGTATGCCTTCTAGCAGTTAAGCCAACAGTAGCCTTCTCACAGTGCAAATAGACCACATGTTCTTTAAGAAACCAGAGGTGTGGTAAGTCTGGGATGAAGGTGCTGTTTCCTTTTAAGATGAAAATTTGACACTTTTTGGTATGAATTTCATAATAGAACGACACTTCTAAAATTTTTTAACTTCTTAGCTTGTTTGAAGTGATGCTTTCAATTTTTTTGGTATATATTTTTTTTTTGCAGCCCTTCTCTAAAGATAGGACGGAAAGCACTGAGGTTATGTTCGCTTTTGCTGATAATTTCGCCCTGCTTCATGTGCTAGAGTGAAGAGGTGATGCTTTATTTTCAGGCTCTCTGGTTCTTTAGAGGAAAATGCTTTGAATTCCATTGTCCTAGCATGTGGTGGTTAACATTTCTTGGACAAGTTGCTGTAAAATCTGTTGTACTTACAAGCCAAAGAGGCGAGGGGTGTGGGTTATAGATTTGAGAGAGAGAAATCTGTGTGCATATATGGAGTAGAAACTGGCTTTTTTAGAGAGTATATTGACAGGAAGCTTGTGAAGAGCTCTTGGGTTTTGAGCTTTGGTAGTGAGCCACACTTGCTTTGAAAAGTAGATTCTAAATAGTCTGTCTCAGGTATGTAGTGCATCCATACTTAAATTACTTCATTCAGGGTTTTTATGGAGCTTTGCTTTTCTGTTGTATTTGCATTTACATATATTTTAGAACACTTAGAACATTTGAAGGGGAAACCTCTGAGTTTCTCCTTGAAAAATGTTATGTTAACATTATCTGAACAGGAGCCTGTAAGTTGCTGGCTGTCCTGTGTAGCCCCACAGGGGGAGAGTGCTTTGAAATGGGACAAGGGGTTCATTGTGAGCCTGTGATCGTATTTCAAACAGTCTGGGGCAGCGGAGGTGCAGGGAAGTGCGTGTGAGGGTTGCTGCCAAGTTCAGGAGCAGTGGTGTGGGCAGGCAGTGGCTGGATGCAGAACCAGAGTGCCTGTAGCAGCAGTACCATCCACACCTGCAAGAGAGCGCCCTGCTGCTCTGGCTCCTGCTGAGTGGTTGAAGTGTCTTCAGCCACAAGAATGCTGTGGCATGGTACAATGTGTGTCTTTGTACTTTCTTTGTTCTTCTGCTGTCACTCTTTGTTTTTTTTATATAGTGTTCTCAATTTTTGGTCCTTAGTTTTGGCTGTGTTTTTTTTTTTTTTTTTTTTTCCCTCCCTGACGGCACCTAGCACAAGTAGACATGGTTGTGGAATTTCCTCAGATTTTTGCCCCATCTTCTTTCAGTACTGTTTTCTTCTTTTTTCCTTCATCTGTTGCCTAAGTGATACACCATACATTGAAGAATATGATCAACCATTGTGCAAGTTTAGTGATGGTGACAGTGATAGTGATCTTGGGCAAGAAAATGGAGTGTATTACAGACCTAGAAGATGGTGTTTGTAGTTTCCTCTCTAAAACAATTTTTAGATTCTGTGCTAGATAGCAAGCCCTGGGCTTTGCCATTAGAGATTGCTTTGGTTATATATATAATTGGACAGAGTGATGGAAGGATGATACTATTTTTGGAAATAAGGGAGGAAGTAACATTTTCTGAGAAACCAGCTACTGCTAAGTTCTTATTTTGCATCTTGACTGATAACCCCACCTGCCCCCATCAGCTATTTATTGAAGCAAGAACATTATATTGTGTCTTCTTTCTGTCATGGAAAGTGAACTTTGCATGTGTCAATGAGTTTCAAAACTCGCATTTCTTTTTTCAGACTTCTGAATATATTTGTTTCAGCAGGAAGGATCCTTAAATTTTGAAACTGAACTTTGAACTTTGAAACTTTTGGTAGGTTGATTAATGTTCTTCCTAAATTAAGGAAATTTACCTGTCCTCCCGTCCAAAGAACCTAGATTTTTTTTTTCCTCACTTGAACCCTTCAGATGAATTGCCTTGCTTTCAGCATGTCCTTTTCTGCCAGCCTATATACACATGGTAAAATAGATGAATATTTGACATTTACCGTGTTAAAACAAAAAGCCAACAAAATTCATGAAAATCTCTGAGAGCTGCATCTTATCCAGGTGGCCTGCTGTTTGAAATATGACTCCTGGTGTGTATTGTACTCTTAGCCCTAGGATTCAGTAATGAGATTGAGTGGTATCTTGCGTGAGCACTTCTGGATGATTGACAGTGAGGTGATGTGAATCATCATTTATCAGGATATTATCATGCCTACCCTTGATAATTTCTCCCTGCTGTCTGGGGAGGTGGTGAAGACAGATAGGACTTTGTGATGTCAAAGTAATTAGTGTGTGTTGGTTTCCAGCTGAACAAACTGGAAACTAATGATCAGGTAAATGAAGATGAAGTGCATTAGTGTAAGGATGAAGGTGCAAGGACCTTGGGGAAGAGCTTATCAAAATTTCATGGGGGTTATTTGAATATCTTACAATTTGTGCAGTTGCAAGCAGTATTTTTAAACTACTAAAGGATACTTCTGCAACAGTCTATTTACATGTCCTTTGTTGATATCTTTTCTAGTGAGGGTCAACACTAGGGTTAAGGACATTAGACACTCTCCTGTAAGGACTGGGAACTCCTTACAAATTTCATGAAGTCTAAATAGTCAGTTTCTAGTGAATAGCAGTAGTTTTGAGTTAAATGTTAAGAAATTTCAGTGTGAACTGAAAAGGTTAGATTTTTCCAGTGATTCTACCCATTTTAAAGTGGGGAGTTTACTATCATTTGCCTTTTTTATATTTGACTCACCACTGGATCTGTTACATTATTAAAGTATTTTACTGTTGCTTGGTACATCTGTAAATATCTTTAAAAATGTGGACTTCACTATATAATCTATGCTACTACAACAGTCTTTTAACAGGCATGGTAGTTTCTTGGTACAAGTTCTGAAAATTTTGTGGATGTGCCATTAGTGAAATATTTTTTAACCTGAAAAAACTTTATGTAGGAGTGTACAGCTATTTTCAAATAATGCTTAATGCACAAGGCTGGCTGAACATAATTGCTATACCAGCAGCAAGTGATCTGAGTTAATTTTATCACATGTGATTAGATATTACTAATTGTAATTAACTGATTGAAAAGCTATCTGTTTTACATGCTTGCTTTTCAATTATTAAAATGGTAATTTACTCATTGCCATTTATCAGTAAACTCGAATTAATATGCCAGTTTCCCAGATACCTCCAAGAATAACATACTTGTGACAACAAAGTTTTGTAATTACAGCCTCATGGCAAAATTATTCTTTTGGCTAATTTTTATGTACACTGCTTTTTTTCTTTTTATTTCAGTTGCTTCTTTGGTGGAAGTGAGTGGACTAGAATCTCTGGCAGGAATTTGTCCATATTAATATGGCTCATCAGAGACATTATATTTAATTGGAGAGCCTGCGGTATAGTCGCAGGAGGCTGGAGGGAATTATTTAGCATTAGCAATGGCTCGTCTGGGAGTTGTGCACTAATCAAGGAGCTTGTGTGTTAACTGTAGGGATGATGGGAGTTATGACGATTATGACATGTGAGCACATGTCTGAATGAGAACTGGACAGGCAATGAGTTAATCAAGAAATATATTAAATGGCTCCCATGCTGCTTCATTATTACTCTGTAGAGTGTCTGTCAGATTGTGTACTTTAACAAAAAATAACAATCCAACAAATGGGTGTTTTTGCAGGTAAAGTTAATACCAAAATTTTAAACCAAGAACCTCTTTCCTTTCTCTATTTTTGAAGTGAATGTGTACTTTTAAGTGCTGTGGTGAAAAAGAGTAGGTAAATGCTTGGCCTGCAAAATGGATTTAAACACTCCAATCTGCAGGCTTTTGTATTTTGCCAAATGCTTGTTTTCAGTAAATATGAATTATTTCCCGCTATCAACCAGATGTTATTAAAATCTTTAAGCTTTTATATAATAGCTTGCTAAAATATAAAATTTATTGTTAGCCACTTAGCTTCAAGGAAATAGAAGTGCTAGTATTTTCTGTTATCAGGATGCTCCAAACCTGGTAAAGTAAAGAACCCAAACACAGCACCCTTCAACTGTAATGCATGGACTATTTATATGCCAGATAGACACATTCTGTGCTCAGCATGGTTAGAGGCATCCATTTCCCATCCATCATGAAATTATCAGTTATGCTGGAAAAATTCATGTTTAGAGGAAATGGAATTAATAAATTGTCCACCTTCAAAATAGTTAAACTGAATTATATTGGTTGGCAGATTTATCCCAGTGCTGCTGGACAGGTGAATGTGTGCATTTTTCCTGCTATTGTAAGCACTGCCAAATTAAATACAACTTTCTACCAAACTGTAACCTTCATGTATTAGCTTAATTAAAGCAGTATCATGGCTACTACCCAAAGAGTTAACCTGTAGGAGGTTGTTATTGAAATCCATTATCTGCGGAGTCAGTATTAGTGGTCAGCAGCAGCAGAAGTAAAACTGCAAGTAAGACCCTCCCTTGGGTGCTGTGAGCTCAGCAGGTTAAACTGTCAAAGCTTCTTAAAGGATGGATAGTTAAACCCCCTGGAGTTAAAGGTAAACCAATCATTTGCTGTCAGCAGGAAATATGACTTTATTTAGCAGGTTGGAGGGGGAAAAAACCCAAACCTAAATGCTAACAGGAAAGAGGATTTAGAAGGAACTCTTCTGTAAGAGTATGTTGCTGTGCTATGTAGATTCCATGCAACCTGGAAAGATTTTTTTTAAAATTCCAGGCTTTTTTGAAATAGGAATTTGTTTATATAGATATTTACTTCAATGGCTTATAAAACTATGTGTAATGTTGGGTTAATTTATTAAACCTGTGAATATTATCTATATGAGGAATGCAAAAATTTGTGCCTCTTAAATGGAAACAGTTGTCACCTTGCAGAAATAGGTTTTCTTTCCTTTGTGGTGAAGGTGTTGCAATTATCTCTTTTACCTTATGAAATACATATTTAGCATTGACCAAGTGTGCTACATTGAAGATCTAAATATGTATTAATAGAATTTGCACATATAGGCCACAAAAATTTATGATACTGTAATTAAGCTATTGTGATAGTGGTGCTTCTCATTTTGTCTAGCTTTTACTTCAAAAGTGAAGATCTGCAGCATTTGTCTTAGCACTTCTGAAATTCTTACCTCAAGAAAGAGATTCAGGTAAGTGACAGCTTGTCATAGAAGGATAGGAAATAGATGGTGGGGGAGCATTTCACTGTCATTCTGTTCATTGGAACAAGATCTGTGCTGGGATGGGGAGAACTTTGTAGTGTCCTGTAAAGAACGTTCTTTTATATATCAAGGCCTGTTTTGTCAAAGTCATGTTTTTAGATTAAATCTGCTTGATGTGCTGAAATAATACTGTCTAAAATTAATGGGAGGAGGAGCAATGGAGGCTAAGATTCTGCTCACTGTCCTTGAGTTAACTTAGGTTGGAAAAGTGTGTATCATAGGAAATAAGCTAGGAGGTGGAAATTTTGTTAGGGAAAATACTCAGTGAACTAAAAACTCCCAAGCAAATAAAAGATCTTTCTAGAGTCACACTAAAAATTTTTGCAATTTAGGTAGCTATGGCAGAACTATGAGGGCTGTAAGGGGGGGAAAAAAAAAAGGTTGAAAATATTTTTGTCAGTTAATCTGGAAAAGGATGGGACCACAAAAAAAAAAAATCTGGTATCTGCTGCTGTGAATGAATTGTCCAGTGTTGGTAGTAATTGTGTGAAAATTGTATTTGGACAGTGCAGGTTTCTTTGTCTATTTCTGCCTGTTAGAATGTGTGCAGTCCTTACAGACTTGGTGAGCTGGCTGCTTGTCTGTGCAGTTGTGTTCAGGAGTACTTGGTGCTTTTTCTCCATTGTACTGTTTTTATAGACTTCTTGACATCTGCATCTTGAAATCTCAAAGCTGTCTTGTCTTTCAAAAGAAGAACTTTTGAGGGTAGAAAACTTAGGATGGGTTTTATATAGAGGACTATCTTCTACAAAGTTGTGCTGTAATGAATAATTAGTATATTAGCTGGCAGAGAAGTAATTTTCTTGCAAAACTAACAGTTTTATTTAAACTAAGCAAGGAATGATTTTTAAGAAATCTGAACATTCACATTAGTGGAATTTTGTAGGAAAAATGCTCTACTTTTGTAACTGTCATGTAATAACATAGTATTAAGTATGAATATTTTGAATGCCATTTAAAAGTATTTAATTTTTCATAAAAGCATAAGATTATGCTGGCAATGTATGATGTAATTTTTGTTAATTATATGTACTACTTTAGTGTTTAGCCTTAGTGGGAATAACCCCTCTCACTGGGTACCTGTAAGTGGTTAAGGGGTGTGTGCATGTACATATTTACATGCATACAAGTCCATATATATTTTCTTTTGAGCATATATATGTATTGTATAGACATGAGGAAAATCTGTGCTTTAGGAAGCCTGCTTGGAATTTTTTCATCCTTAAGATATTCTGCATTCACTCACAAACTGGGTTTTTTTCTTATATTGTCTTTGGATTATTTGACATTTTAGAACTTGTTTCATATTATGTCTAAATTCCTCTAAGTCTAAACTACTTGTGAAAGGAGTGCTTGAGCTCTCCTGCCCCCTCTCATTCATTCACTGTATGGGATCTGATGGGCTGGGAGATGGTTTAACTTGCTGGTCTGACAGAAGGTTAATTTCCCCTCCCCTTAGATTACTTTTCCACTGTGTCTGTTCAGTTCATTGATCTGTCTCAGCTGCACTGTAATTGCTGGAGCTGAGTGTGGAGGAGAGTTTAGAGGTGGGATCAACCTTTTAAGTGGCATTTTGTATATGCCTAAAGTGAGGCTTATTGTGAAGTTTAATGTAAGTCTCAATATATGGTTCATTTTGGGCCTGAAGTTACAACTGGGAAGAATGTAATGCACTGTAGGTGTGCATCTGATGTTTGAGATTTAAAAAAAAAGGTAATCTTCCAACTACTGATCCAAACTATGTTGCATTTAGTTGATGTCCACATTTCCCTTTTCACCTTTCTCTTACATACTGTTGTGTAGTTGAAATGCCAGGTACCTGTGCATTCACCTTGCTGTTATGAGCTATTCTTTTAACACTAGACTGGTTTTAGGAATCCCTGATCTTTGGATTCTGGAAGTAACTTCTGCAGTCCATCCACTGTAGGCATCTGAATGGTTGTGTACTGTGTTCATCTGTCTGAAATTGGAACTCTAGCCAAAATAGAGCTGAAAATGCTGGATTGGAGCATATTACCAGAGTCCACTATGTGTTGCTTTGTACTGTGGCTTAGTTTAACCTACTTTTTCTGTATCCCATGTGTCTTCTGGAATATCTAGCTTAAGAACTAAATCTCTACTGTGTGAAGTTCTGTAGTTAACTGATCTTCCTACCATGTGATACTGTTTCCTAGACCTGTTTAGCTACTAGTTTTCCTATCTCCTACGTGTCTTAACCCCTTTAGAAAACAAAACAAAGAAGCATGCATCAATTGCATTCCTTGGAAAGCTTGTTTTTGGGAGAGGCAGGAAAAAGAAACAGCACGAGAAAGATCTGTCCTATTGCTTTGCTAATGTGCTTAGAAGCTGAGATTCCGTTAGGGAAAGGCTGACATGTGGGTGCAGATGTGTTTGAAGTGCAGGGAGGCTACTAAAAACACTGTAGGGTATCACTATTTTGTTAACATCACACAAAACTTAATTATTTTTCTCAAACACTTAAAGTGCAGAATCACATACACTGCAAAGATGAAACCCGAGCATCCTCACAGAACATAGTGAACTGCTCTAGATAAATACGATGAGTTGCTCCACTCCACAGCAGATGGAGACTCACTCTTTGGTAAACACATTTATTTAAATGTCTTCCCAAATTGTTAGTGTGTGCTCTGAACTAAAGATCTCCTGTTTGTCCTGGAGACTTGCTCTAGATTATACATTGCAAAGTAAAAATAGTCTGCAGATATGAGTGCAGTTGCAAGCTTGCAGACTTTCTTTCAGCACCCCAGACATCAGCACAGGTTGTGTTGAGTGGCTGTGCTGCCTCCTATTTTCACTTGAGCAAAGGAACTTGGTAGCTCTCCCAAGGGAAACCCCAGTGGAAGGAGGCCAGGGGAATGCTTTTTCCTCAAGATTGGTAATGTGTTCTATTACTGATGCAATGGCTTGGAGTTAGATTGAGACATTCTGGTTTTCCCCTCCTGATTGCTCTACCTCTGTTAATCATTTAGTTCATCCAAAGGCAGATTAGTGGTGGCTTACTGACCTACTTTTTAAGTTACTCTACCAAAGAAAGACTGTTCTTGGTTGGTGTTGAGTAAAACTTGTTGGAGGTGGTGGTACAAATTAACTATTTCATTCTACTAAATCTTCCATAGCAAACGTGTGTACTAATTGGAGGGTTCAGTAAGCACTTGCAATAAAATTCTGCTAGAGTAGCCTTCTTTCTCACCATTGTTCTAGAAGGTGCTTCATTGAAGCTCTGTCCAAGAATAAGCATTATAGCAAAAGGCTTTTAGGAGCCAAGGCCTTTCTGGAACTCATCTCTAGAGTCTTATCTGTAATGTCTTCAGGACTCAGGAGGCATTTACTTGCTTGCCCCACAAGCAGAACACAGTTTGAGAGTATTGTTCTATGACCGCTTTAGCATGGTCTGGTTTTCACAGTAGGGATGATCAGGCCTCTAGGTACAATGGGGAGTCCTTTCCTTTTCATGGTGCAAGTAAAACTGTGTGTCTTTTTAGCAGCAAACAGCATTCCAGAGGTTCATTCATGGAAGAGATTTACTTTTTCTTTTTTTTAACGTTACAAAAATAAATTCGTGTATAAGTGAGAATGCAAACAGATGAAAATCTTGATGTATGTTGAAATGTGTTTTCTCTTCATGTTGGGTAATAAAGCAGTCTTCCTTTCCTGCTTCATGTTGCTTGTCTTTTAATAATTGTTCAGTTCAACCTGGATCAAATAATTTTAATTTTAGTTGAAAATGTGGATTTTTGAGGCCTTTGGTTACTGAGGCTATTTGCTGTCTTCATTTTTTTGACCAGCTGGCAAACTTGAATGGCAAGACTGGCAGGTAAAAGAAAGGGTGTTATTTTCTTAAATTTTTCTCAGCTGATGTCCATGAACCAGGGATCTAATCCTATGGATGAATGGATGGGCTGTTTTGAGGGTCATTGTAGACTTGGAGGGGAATATTAGTCATGCTCTTCACCAAAACATGTTTGAAGGCCACTGAAGAATTGTTTTACAGAGTCCTTCTATAACTCTTTGTGGGCCATCAAATTAAAATAGTTTAAAATAGGCTTGCAAAAAAATCTATTTATGTTGACTCTGCAGGTTGACCTGTTTATTTGCATGAATTTTCATTAAGCTTTTTGGAATGCTGAGTAAAATTAAATATGGGAAATATGGGATATTTATGCTATTTATTTCTTTCACAGCTCTGTTTTTTGTGTGCTTTAGACATGTTTCCCTTGTTTTAGGGTTAAATGCTGTGATGGTGTGACAGTATTTCTTTCCAGATAGCGCTTTAAGGGCTGTGTGACTACTGTCCACTATGTGCTCGTACTTATTGTATTACTGGTGTGTGTATTTTAATGTCAAGCTGCAAAAAATACTTAGGTCAGATGAAAGATGTGTTTTCAGCAGAGCAGTGAATTTGAACCTTTTTTGCATCTGTTTGATTTTTTTTTTTAATTTTTTTTTTTTTTTTTTAAACTCAAGACTGTTCAATGCCACAGGCTTTTTGTTCTGTTTTGTCTGTCCCTTTTGGCAATGGTGCTGGCAAGATTTGAGGTGGTTGGTTTTTTTTAGCTACCTTACAAAGGATTTACTCATTAGCCCTATTTTATGGGTTGAGCTAATTGTGATTTGTCTTGCTGAGCGGTATTATGCAGTTTGGGCCAATTACGGGAATCCACTTACACCAACGGATGTTGTTCCAATGTGTAATATTGATTTGAGCTATAAAAGGGGAATGACTTGTTTGATTAGGTTTCTTTGTCTGAACAGTGCTCAATCTTATCTAGTGTACCAAACAAAAGTGTTCTCTTTGCTGAGGTTGTTTTAATTGCTTCTTAGGTTTGATTAGCACTGCATATGCAGTTATAACCGTTTCTCTATAACATAAATTCTGAAACAGCACAGAAGAATTAGGGGGGAAATGCAGCCTGCAACTCAGTATAACTGTCTCTGCTGCATGAATATCAACTTGTGTTGAGACCTGGGGATGTGTGGGCTGGCCTACCCTGAAAAACTGAGACACTGGGGAATCCCAGACATTTACCTCCTCAGAGGTGGAGTAAAAGGGGAGTGTGTGTGTGTGTTTGTATATGTGTTAATTAGACATTTACACTGAAGTAAATTACATCTGTCACATGATAAGCCTCAGAAACTGCTGAAGTATATAAAATATCTGTGGAAAGTATGCAGATGATATTAAACACTCTATCAGGAAATGCATGTAGATATATTTTTCTTTGTTGATCAAGTCAGCCTTTACTTTTTGGATTAGTAAATGAGAATGATTGATTGAAACAAACGGAGGAGAAAAGCACTTTTTGTCAGGAACCAGATCCATAAGAAGGTAACAAATTTGAGCTGCTGAATAATTCTAATGGTAGAAATCTGTAAATTTTCTTGGTGTCTGTTTTATAGACTGTATATGCACTGAAAGTAAGTGGTTTAGTTCTTTGCCTTAAGATCATTTTTAATGTGTTCAAGATTCATACTGAGAACTCTTCTATGTTTAAATGTTGAGAGACATGCATATTTAAATGTACTTTGTTTATCATAAAGGTTTCAGCTGGGGACCTGCAGCAACAGAGTGACCTGCAGAAGGTTACCTTGATTCTGCTGTGTTAAACAGAGCACCTCTAGGAGACCTATTGTATATTTTAGGTAGCAAGTTATTAATTTTGATTTCTTGAAATGATAATTATTTGAGATACAAGTTTAATGATGATGAAAATTCAGTAAATTCAGAGTATGGCTATGCAAGAGAATATGCTACTGTCAAAGGAACATGTCACTGTCCAGGATAAAGGAGGGCTAATATAATCTAGGTAATTTGGGTATGTACTAGCTCTGATTCAGTGCAGCCCTTCTAAATTGGATCATCTGCAAGGCAAATACTGACTATTTTTTGTGGTGTTCATATCCAAAACTTTAGGTTATGGATGTATTTGTCTTCTGGAGTGTGATGCCTAAACCCCTAAACTTTCTTTATAAATTCTCTTGATATACAATGTAGAAGGATCTCCAAATGCAATTGCTGCTACTGTAATCTCTTAGTGCACTCTGCACCCTCAGAGCTACTGCAGCCTGTAGTGGTGCTTGAAACCAGTCCAGGCAGAAAATGACTGGCAAGTCATCCCCGATGGACTCCTTACTTTACTTGCCTATTTGCTGGAAATGTGGTGAAGGAACATGAAACTGTTCCTGTGTAAAGATCTGACAGGATTTGCTGATTTAGATGCCTTGCTGTGAAGGTGACTGCTGAAACTAAACTAGTTTTATAACCAGTGGCCACTTCTGTGCAGTTTGCTTCTGAATGAATAAGCTTGTTGGACTGACTTGAACTAGTTATTGTGTCAGTTTGTTGTCAGAAAGACTTGTGTAATAAAATAATTGTTGTACTTCAAATTATTTCCAGTTGACTTATCTAAAAATCATTGCACCATTTAATGGTATTCATTCTAATGTTGTTCTGCTAGGACTCCTTGTTAAATCCAGAGTTTTATTATTAATAGCTTATCTCTCATAGGTACAGGAGTCTTTGAGGTGGTTGACTGTGGTTTGGATTTCCAAAGGTGACTGTACTTAGTCTCTAGTTTTTTAATTAGGTTGAGGTTCTATAAAGTGAAGATTCAGTAGGTTGTGTTTTTGTTGTTTTTGAAATATAATCAGACTTTATGAAATAGACTACTTAGTGTAAAACTTTTACAGAAATTAAACTGCTTTTACACAAAAGACGTCTTTCAATGATTTCTAGTTGTTTGTATTCTGTAACATAGCAAACCCTTGGTTGCTGCTTGAGACCTCTCTCTTGAGGCCCAGGTAGCCCAATATGATTAAAACCTGCAGTACAAACCATTAAGCACTTAATTTCAACTGTTTTCCAGCCTTTGTTGTTAACCATTCATGCTTGAGATTTCAGGGTCAATTCAGATATTTATGAAGGAATTGCATTTTTTTAAGAACCTCCTGGGACTTACTTCTTTTTGTTGACATTGGGTTTTTTGTGAACTAAAATAGAAAAGGGAGAAATTATACCTCTGAGGTTTTAGCTGTTAGGGACAGGTTTTGAATACATAGGATTGTATGATTTAAGTCAAATACTTAAGCAATCCTTGAATTTGAAGATCAATAAATTTGAAATTTATGGGGCTTGAGGAAGGGGAGTTGCTGGATTCTTTGGGTTGTCTAGAAATATTATGAGTTAGCTTCTGCAGAGGTAAAAGTTTAGTGAATTACTGTGTGAGGTAGGCAGTACTTGGTAGTAAGCTGGAAGTTTCACTTGTCATGTTGACTCAAATTGTGGCTCTTATGTTTACTAGTAATTGTTTGTTCTATACTAAAAAATTGCAATGTATTTGTGTTACAATATTTGGGGTATTCTTCATGAACTACAGTGCATTGTCAAAGAAATCTAAATGCTAAGGGGAATTGTCATTCCAAATTACTAAGTGTCAGATTTCCAGTTTGTGTGTGCTGGATTACTTACAACAAATGTAGATATGAACTCACAATAAAAGTAGATAGGAGAAGCCCCCTAGATGGAACAGCTGTCACTGGATCCTGAAAAGTTTTCAACTAGTAGAGGTAGAATGGAGACTTATTTTTTTGAGAGATTTGACTAGTGCATTCAAAGGGTGTATTGGCACTGAACTAGAGAAGGCACCAACAGCTTGCAGTAAGGTGAACAAAGAGAAATGGATTTAACAGGTTACAGGGGAATGTGGGCAAGGAAGAGTTGAAACTCTAGAGAATTGTATTGCAATGTAACATTTCAGAAGGTGGGGGACTATTGGGGAAAAGTGTACAAGACTGTTTATATGTATAAAGTCAATTTGCTTGCAGTATCCTCTGTGGCTGCTTTGGGTACTAGAGGGACTGTATTGGTGTCAGTGCAAGGGGTGGGTGTGGGGTTTTTGTCTTGATACCTAGAAATAGCTAATGATATTTAGTCCTGCTCTATAAGGAAGCTTTTGGTTTTGTAAAACACACATTCCTAATTAAACTTAGGCTTGAATGACTGTTTAGAAATGTAAGCCACATTGGGATTCAGAGCAACTTTAAGCATATAAACTGATCATGAAGATGAAGGAGCTTATGGTGTTTCTTCAACTTAGTGCTGCAGGAAGGATGACACAGGCTAATCTTGATAGCACTTGATCCAAATAATTAATTACTAGGGTGTATGTACTAGAAAGCACTAAAACCAGCATGATTGGCTGTGCTAGTGCTCTAGGATTTTTTTTTTTTGTTTTGTTCTGTTTATATTTTGAGACCAATGCTGCAGTGATAAAACAAAAGTTGTGATTTTATAGAAGCAAAAGTTGAAATGTGAAATGGGTGGTGATTCCAGGAGATTATGTGAACTCATATACTTGAAAATACAGCAAATTCAAAAGCTATGTAAGAGATGCCTCTGGAAAGAAAAATAAAATTAGGTGGCAAGTTAATATGCTTCTTGTGGGTAGGATTAACTTTTGTCAAGTTCAGAAAAGGTCAGTAAAACTGAAGAAAAAATTAAGGTGCTCGATAAGTGACTCTCTTCCTTGTCATACATGTTTGTTATATTTGCCTGCTACTTATTTCTCATTGTATTGTTCAAAATATTGTCTGAGTGCTGCTTGTCAGTGTTTTTTAGATGGCTTTTGTTTTTTTTTCTGGCCTTGTCTCTTCTGAATGAGCCAATAGTGTTGTATCCAGACTATGTAACTTCTAACTAGTTTGATGCACTTGAGAGCCTTCATACTACTTGCAAATAAATTTCCTGTTCACAGAAAGCAAAATTTCCTGTTAATAAACAAAAAATATCATGCAGAATCACAGAATATTGAGTTGGAAGGGACCCACAAGGATGACAGAGTCCAGTTCTTATATGGGGGACCCAGACAGGGATCAAAACACTGACCTGTCACAAGCTTAGTGTTATTTGCACCATGCTCTGACCAACTGAACTAATCTCAGGGTCTTATATTTCTCAAATATATATTAAATTAATACTAGAATAATTAGAATTAATACTATTAGAAATTAATACTAATTTTCTAAAGGAACACAATTTTTAGGCAATATATTCTCAGTTTAAAATGCTGAAGATATCAAATAATTTTAAAAATTATTAAGCAGTGGAAATGTCAAATTGTCATTCTAAACAGGTCTTAGTGACAGCCAAAACTCTTACACATTTTAAGCAATGGCATGCTTTCTTAAATACATCCTGAAAGGGAACTTATAAAAAGCAGAATGAGGAAAACCTGGTTGCTTGATTTCATGATTATATGTGTATCTTACTTCAAAGAAAAGTATTCTGAACTCTGAAACCATGTTAAAGGCCAATCTAATTAAACTTTTTAAACTTAAAGATAAGCATTCTTGTGAGATGTAAGAAGACTTTTAACTTCAACCCTAGCTATTTTAGTATTCTTGGTAAAATGTTTGACTAAAAAATATTTGGCAAATGCATATAAATGAGGATACAATGGATTAGAAATCAAACATGAGCCTGCTTAAATAATTCTCAAGATTTTCTGGTTCACGTGTGGTGATATTGAACTCTTTAGTCATAGGCTTTAATTTGTGCATGGTGCTGACCTGATGCTGTGCAGGGACACTCATTGCATCCCTTCATTCAATTCACTCTAATTATCCCCAACTTCCTGGGGAGCCTGCTTAGAACTGGTCATGAATGTTTGTTATTAAGTATTAAGATATTAGACTACCCTGGTTACAAGTAACAAAGTAGTTTTTAGTCTGAATTTACATATAGATTATCAATATAGGAAGCTGAAATTATATTTGTCTTGATTTTATTTAATCAAATTCAAAACAATGTATTAGAACAATAAAACATTTTGGCAGCGACTTAAGCTCGGACTTAAATGAAATGAGATTTATTGTGCAAGTACTTGTATGCCAGTGTTAGTAATTTCAGTATGTATTTTAGAGTGGTTATGGTATGTAAATGATCTTTGACACAATCAGATTTGTGTGCATGTAACTGGGTGATGTTAATTATTTTTGCTGGGAGCATCTGTTAATGCAGAATATTGCCTCTTCAGGTTCACGTGAAAATGGCGGATGAAGCTGTCTGTGTTGGCCCAGCTCCCACCAGCAAAAGCTACCTCAACATGGATGCCATCATGGAAGTCATTAGGAAAACCAGGGCCCAAGCTGTGAGTCTGAATGTGTCTATCTGCTGCAGCTGTTTCCTATATAGAAAGCAGAAAAGCCAGAGTTTGTATTTTTTTTTAAAGGTGTATGGGGGGAAGTGATTGAATATGCTATTCCAGTTAGTTCATGTCACATGAGTTAAATGTGTCTGAAATCGCTACTGGAAATCAAAGGCTTTGTAGCATCTGGCAGCACTGGTTGCTGATCCTGCAGGTGGCTGCTGGATTCAGCTTTCACACCAGGGAGCAGCTTCAGTTCATTTCCAAATTTGCTGGGGGAAAAAAAAAAATCCCAATTAGTTTTGAGTGCTAACCCTTTATATGCCATAATGGCTTTTTAGAATGTTTTACAAAGTGTGTCCAGAATGGCTTGTGCTTAAACTTCATTTGAATCACTTTCTATATTGTGTAAATGTTACTTGCAGGAAGCTAAATGGTGCATCCCATAATTGCTTTTGTTTCTTAATGTTTACAAAATGCACATTAGCCTATTTGTGTAAATGTGGGCAAGTCTGCCTTTTTTCCCTCCAAGTTGGCCAGAGAATCAAAGCTTAACAGGAATCAGTAGGAAAAACGAGTATGTAGTCATGTTCACATTCTTAATGTTCTTTGTCTGTCACTGAAATAAATGTATTGTTCAGAGCTATTTTACACAGAGCATTTATTAAAATAAAATCTGATGTGTATACATCAGCAGCACTAACTACCCTTGAACAGTTGGATCAGCACTGTGATTTCTTTCAAACATTGTTTTAGTACAATGCCTTTAGGGGCCAGAAACTTTCCTATGAAGAAAACCAGTATTTTCCTCCCTTTGAGTTTCTGAATATGAAACCCAGTTATTGGCTCTTTAAAAGAAGAGAATGAAATGGCTTATGCTTTGTCTGTCAGAGTATATTAGATCAAGAATCTCATGTGACTTGCAAAAAGTAAAATGAAAACTTTCTCATGCTCTTCTCAAGTAATTAGGCTGAATGTATATTGGGGTGTGAGTAGCAAATGAGGCACACAGGATGCTTGACTTGACTAATGAAGAGAGTATATATTGTGCTCTCTAGCCAGGGTCACTAGAGGTAGGGGCTTATGACTGTGGACCTGTGCAGCATTGTTATGTTAGTGCTGGAAATATTTTGGGATACAGAGTGCTTTCTAATGGTTACTGAGGAGAGTGGATGAGCATATCTGGGGAAATCTGCAATAGAGCTGAAAAGAGCAAAAGGCAAATCACCAAAGGGAATGTCCATTTGCTCTGCAAACAGCTCCAGTTGTTGTGCAAGCAACCCTTTTCCCCCTAGTTAAATAGGGAAATTTGTTTCAGAAATGGTAGCTCAACAACTTGAGTTCGGACAGAAAAATCAGTGTGTTAAGAGTGTTTCTTAAGGTATTCAACCTGTTTAAATGCTTAGTGATCTACTTTACCATCCCTTGTATCTGAAAAGATATTTGGTGTCTGGTTTCAGAATTCAATCAGCTTGGATTTCTTCTTTTTGTCTTCCAAGGTACACCCAGGATATGGATTTCTTTCAGAAAATAAAGAATTTGCTAGACGTTTGGTAAGTTTTTATTTGTCTGTGACTGATGCAGTAGGTGGTGCATGCTCCTTCCTAGATATCTGAGGAGTTAAGCTACCAACTCAAGGCAAATCTAAAAGATACCTTAACATAGGACATTTCGGTATGCTTTCTGTACATGTGGATTTCTTGCATTTTGACAATGCAATTGCAGTCTGAATTTTCTTTTGGAGAACCCTGTTGGTAAGAATTTTACCCAGGATGTAAAAACTTTTCAGGATTTTTGCTTCTGCCTGTACTGTTTATGAGGCTGTTCTGCAAAACTGGGTCATTGAAGGGATCTTGGTTAAAAGTATCTGGTTTTAAGTGATCATTTTGTTGATTCATAGCACAGCTATTGAACAGCTGTATCAGCAGCCTTGAGAAGGTGCTGAACTGCGCTTTGGGATGGGAATAGAAAGCTGTTTAAAAATTGGATTCTCGCTTGGTGATGTTGTATTGTGGAGCTGCATTCTCTGAAAGGACCAAAGAGTCAAAAGGGTGCTGTTTTCACTTTGTCTGAATTTATAAAAATTATTGTTCAAAACCTTTTTACTTCAGTAAGGTTTTTGTATATCATGAACAGCTATATAGTCTGACTTAATTTTTTTTTTTTCCCCCAAAAGCTTTTGTGCAGCTGCTTAAAAGTGTGGGCCATGCTAGGAGGAAGTTACATCCACAATGTTTGAACAAAGTCCTGAGTGGATTCTGTATGTGTTATCACTGCAGATCATGTGTCATTGTCTACTAATTTTGCTCAGAGCAAGGACAAGCACATACTGCATTGAAGTTCAAAGTAAAAAGCCATTGCAGCTACTAACATGTTATGGAGTAAATGAACCATGTAGCTGAAGAAATACCTTGTTTTACAGGAAGCAAGATAAATTTGTTTCTGCTTTTGAGAAATTTGCACCTTTTTGATTCAGGATAAAAAAAAACTTAGATGAATAATTTGATTCTAAAATGATAGTTCTTTTGTCCTTAGCATTGTGGAATAGGTCTTCCAAGTACATTTCTTGATTTTGTTCCTTTAGGCTTGAGTTCTAGTTGTAATATAGAACCTTACAATTTTGTTGATTATTTGGTGTTAGAGAATAGTACCTGCTCATTAAGGAGACTGTTTGAGAAGGAAATTTAAAAATGTCATACTTTGCAGTTGCTGGGATTTTTATTTTTTTTTGGAGCCCCTAGACAAAAACAAGTGCAGGTTCCATGGGATGCTGAGTACACCCTGCTGAGTGCTAGTGATGTTAAAGTTGAAAGGAATTCTAAACACTTGGTGTTTGCCAGGATTTACCAAATCTGGGGTAATCTCTTATGTGTTATTTTCATGCAGTTTAGCAGCTTTCTTTTATCACTATTCTGCTTTGTGTACTAGAGGTTCTTCTTACGGGGAAGATTCCTGGCTTAATTTATAACAAACTCTGTTCTCAATGGATTAGACCAGTAGGATAACTGGCATTTATTTTTATTTAGTTGGCATTTCCTGGTTTGTTTTTTTTTAGTAACAAAAAAATGCAATGAAATGGAAGTGCTCACTTATGCTATTTTGCTTTGTTTTGCTGCTGAGCATGGAAACTTGGTAGTTATTACTCTGAACCACTACATTCTGTAGTGGTCTTGGAGTTATTTACAATAAAATATAAGTGGTGTGGTAATGTCAGTTACAATCTTGGTAATGTGATGGCCTGGAACAATTTTTTGGCAGGATTAAGCAGAAATGGAAGAAGTACAAACATTCCTGTAGGTCCTCTTCACTGTTCAATTCCTCATTTTTTCACTTGGGTCCTAGAAAAGTTTCTGAACAATTTCCTGAAATCATGTGGTACTAAAAACATATTTGAGTTTCAGTTGGTGCTGCAGTCTCAAAATAGCTTTAATTATGTTTCAGAAACCCAGTGTGTTCAGTTCTCTAAAAGTATAATGAAACAAAGTAATGTGATTTTGCTTTCTTAAATGCACTATTTAAAGTCTCAATTAAGACATAATCATGCTTTCCTTGATATCAGTGGCTCTAGAAGATCAAACCCCTAGTGAGAACTGGTGAAATGGTCTATCTTTTTGTCATTAGGACTGCTTATATTTTTTTCAAGACACTCTGATTAATACAGTTAGGAGGAAAACTTGCCTGCTGTTTCTTTTCTTTATTGAAGGCTGCAACTGTTATGTTGTTTAAATTGTTATGAAGTTACTGAAGACGTTTTTGTTCTGTTTTCTTTCTTCCTATCCCGTTATTTGTATATACACTATTTTGTTCTTTTGCACTGCAAGTAGTGATGGAACTTATGAAATTTGGGCTCATTTCCTTGTATGCATCTGTACTTTTAAAACAAACTTCTTAAATTGGGAAACTGAGAAGAGCACTAAACTTTCTAAACTTGCCTGTCTATCTGTAAGAGCAGTAATGAGCTCACAGCAAACCTTTGTCTTCAATAAATGCATGGAGGGTCCGTTCACATGTAATCCCACTGTTTGATTTGAACAAAAGCATGTCTTTTTGCTCATTATTGTCTGAATGACTTATGGAATAGTATACAGCTGTAGACAGTATTTTTTTTTCTTTAAAAAATTAATTTTCTTCTCTCTTAAAATGGGCACAGCAGACACAAGTAAATGATCCTTTGTTTCCAAAACAAAATTTCCAATGAACAATCAGTGGGTGAATATCTGGCATGATGTTCATTGTGATTCAGTAAACAAATTGGTGCATTCAGTCCTGTCTTTGTGTATCTGCTCTGGTTGCTGTTGTTGGCTTGCAGAAAAAAGATTCATGGCACTTATACTGAGTGAGTCTGTCAAAGATAAATACTAAGGTCAATTTCTTAAAGATTGGTATTTGAACATGGAATCTTTTGATGCATTTATGATAATACTGATAACATTCTTGATGTAGAATAGCAAAATATGGGTTTATGCAAATGAATGTATTTCCTTAGAATCAGCAAATAATTTGGTACTTTTAGTTTACGCATGCAAATATATTTTCATATAGTTTCCCTCCTTCAAGGAATAATTGCATAATATTCAGTATTGTCATAAATGTTAAGTTGAAGTTAAAATCTATGCCTGCATAAAAAAAGAAAAAGCTAGTATCCTTTGCCAGATGCTATGCAGAATTGAGTAGTTTGTTCCTTTCCTGCTTTAGAAGAGTTTGCTAGTGACCTCTGTATTTAGGCTAGCTTGCTTAGTGTTTCCCATTTTTTTTGAAATTAATGCAGACCTTTTTTGAGAAGCTTTGTCATCTGTTACCTAAAAGCATGTCTTTGGAATTTGGGAAGGAGAGAAGTCTGAGATTGAGATGAGCCTTTTGATTGACCTGTAATTGAAAGATATACTTTTCTGAAATTGCCATTTTTCTTCCTGTGCTTGCAAACCTCTAGAGTGGTGGTTTTGGTGAGTGGATGGGAGTGCTGAGTCAGGTCTCTTAACATGCTGAATAGTTTGGGAGGATTGGCCTGTGATCCCAGTGACTTGTTAGGTTTTTTGGGGTTTTTTTTTGGTTTTTTATTTATTTTGTATTTAATTTTTTTTTTTTTTTTTTTTTTTTTTTTTTTTTTTTTTTTTTTAGTCTGGGTGAGAATAGAGTGAGAAGAAAGGGGAGTGTGTGATTAGGTTGCACAGTCATTACTGCAGAGTCGGTGCAGCTACTTGTCTAGCTGATGTTAGCAGCAACTAGGAGTCTTACTCCTGCAGTCAAGGTTCTGTTCCTTTCCTGCTTCCTGGTAATGATTATAAACTTAGACCTTGATGCATGGTGAGTCTGCCTTGCAGTTAGTCGTCATGGGATCAGTTTTCTTTTTAATTTAAAGAAACCCAAATGAACTTCCACTTTGCTGACTGCTGTGAAAATCCCTTGGGATGCTACTGTTAAAAACAAAATAAGCAAAAAAATCACCTAAATTATTATTTTGGAAATCTAGTGTGAAAAATAATCAGTTGTCAATTTTATAAATCTTCATAGTATTTTGATGTCTGGTCAATATGTGATAGAGTTTGTGCTTTCATAAAAGGTAGTGGCTTGTAGTATATTTATTCCAAGAAAATTATTTAATATGTGCATAAAATTATCTCAAAATGATAGCAGTTAAAATTACAAATGCTGCCTTAATCTGGAATTTTCTTTTCTGAATGCAGTCTTGACAATATTCTGACTGTTTCTTCACTAACTCCTGTGAAAATCCACTCCTTGGGATAGAAGCCATAAACATGGTGAGCAAAAAGCATTCAATTTTGGAATAAGATGAATCTTTTTGGAGTTCCTAGTGAAACCTGGTTGTATACATCTTTTGTGCCTTTTTGGCAACTACTGTTTGACATGACTCTGGGGGAGAACAAAGCAGTCAGTGCTACTTCTCTTTACCTTTGAAGCTAGATTAACATTCTTGGTGGAATTAAAAATCCCAACAATGTATTGTCTGAAATAAGTGGGCAAACAATGTATATGGAAATGGTTGATCACGTTTGTAAATGGCAGCTAAGTTTGCAAAAGAAAAGGTAAACCAAAGAACAACTTGTGTCACCTTCTGTAAGGGGACACATGTCTGATCTGTGAAGAGCTTTGTGCAGATGGATCTACAGACCTATGCACAGCTGATGATGGGATTCTCACTATTTGAAATGCAAACTCTTACTGGACTGTTTCTTTGCCATGGTTATGCATAGATTTGTTATGTGTAAGCAAATTGTGAAGTTCCTTTATTGTGGTTCAGTGGATGTTATATTTTTGAGAAACATTTGGTATGATTCTCATGCTGTTCCCACGTGCATTAGCTTTTTACCTGTCAACTCTTGTGACTGATTAGCATTTATGCTTCCCAAATAGTGGAAAGGTGGTCAAAAAAAGGCAGTGGAAGCTTGGTATTAAGAACCTGTTTATGACAGAGATGGTATACTTCAGGGAGTGGGGAAGACAGAGCTCTCAATGTGTGTTCTGTATACACTATGCCTTGCAGGCCAGAGTTTCATTGCCTACCAAAGTCAGCAGTGTGTTTGCTACAACTGCCTGTGGTGGCTTAAGGTGCTTTGTCTGTTGGAGACTGGAGGTTTTGTCTGTACAGGGTAATAAAGCTTAGGTCAGTGCATTGCCTAAGTGAACAGGTCACCACTTTGCTGCCCAGAAGAGTTGTGAACCTGTAATTTTGATGCTTATTTTGTTCTGAGGCAGAATGCTTTTGAGTGTTACTTGTATTCTTGAATGTAATTCTGAGCAAGCTATTTTCATAGAAAAACAATCTAAATCTGTTGTATCAGGTGAAATCCATGGCAGAGACAAATAGTGTGTGTACTAAATCATGGGCAGTGTTTGTCAGACTCTACTAGTCTATATGAGCTAGAAAAATGAAACTGAGTCATCTGAACTGTCTGCATAGCACTTACTAGTGTGGAAGTAGGAAGGCTATATTACTCCTTTACTGTAGAAAACTTAAAATACCTTTGCTAAAAGCCATCAAAGGCTTTGATATGTTATATCATCCGTGTCCTGTTTAAGATTGCTATGCAACAGAAACAATTGATGCTAGTTCTACCCTGTTGCAAATTGTAAATAACTATCTTGAGAACTGCTGTATGTAGCTAGAGCATTTCTTTCAAGGGCAGGTGTATGCCTAAACTTAAAAGTTTCAGGATGTGTATCTACAGGTCTTGTGAGCATACATGTGTATAACCTATATGCATATATTTAAAGATGCAGGGTAGTGTTTTGTCGAAGATTTGTGTAATTTGATGAAAGTACTTTCTTCTCTTTATGTTCTTTTGCCTAAACTTCATAATCTTAATATGTTTTTTTCTCTCAATCTCCTTCGTGATTAGGCCATTTCCTATGACATGGCAGTCTTGACCTATTCGTGTTTGGTTTTTATGTTGACTAAGCCTTTATTTTTAAATTATGTTTTTTAAAGCTATGTCTTCAAGTGGCTTAGTTTGAAAGCTTTAACATGTGCAACTGTCCTCAGGAAAAGTGCAAGCACATAACCTCTTGATTTTAATAGTAATGCCTGGAAGTGTGAGACTCTTGATGGATGAACTGTGGACTTGCATGGCTTCTGGAGGAATGATTTAATGGTGTGCATGTGAAGATATTAGAGGTATTTTTGCCTATGTGGACTATCATAAGTCATTTAATGTTTCTCATGAGGTGCCTTTGAGCAGCATTACTTTGGCATGCTTAGTAGGGTGTGTGGTTCTGCAGATGAATGGATATATGGACTCCTGATTTGTCAAAATTCATTATTTCTTGATGCTCAGTGTCACTGCAATAGTACTTACTTCCAGACTTACAGGAATTCTTCCTGTTTCTTCAGAAATACTTTGTTCTGTCCTCTTTTTTTCACTGTTGCCTTGTCTGGTCATGAGAATGAAAATGTACTGCTCTGTTTCCACAATTGCAATTATATTAACTATGTGTACCTGTGTTTTTCCTCATTGCAATAATAGAAGACATGCAAATGAAATGCAATGTAATTCTCTTCTTTCACAGGTAATATTTCCTTTCACTTTCTGCCTCTTTACTATTTTGATTTGCAATCCTGCAGACAAACTTTTCTGGTTATAATAAATTGTCCATTCTGATCTATGGTGATTGTTAATTTCTCCAATTCTGTATCACTGATGTAACATTGCAAATATGATGTCCTTCTCTGTTTCTAAAATCAGTTTTAAATGTCCCATTAGTAATAGTAGGGTTGGGTTTAACATGAATAATTGAATGATGTCTTTAAAATAAGAACCTCTATTGCTCTGTGGATTCCAATTTACTTTTGTGACAAGGCAGATGAAGCTTCAGCTTAGAATTCTACAGTGTTTCCTTAATAATCACTTCTGTTTCCTGCTTGCATTTTAAGAAATAATGTATTTTATAGTGTTTGATCTGTATTCAGTAGATCTACATTACAGATTGAATAAACTTAAGAGTTTATATGTATTTTTCAGAAAATAGGTGTATCAAGAAAATTAATTCTGACTTTAGAGATGAATGCAACTTAGTATAAAGGGTTTTTTTTGTGCACTCTTACAGTTGAAATACATTGAAGCAATAATGTATGGTAGATAGTCATAGCATGATAGGGAAAATTATGTTCTCTACTGTAGCTGAAAACTATTGCAACAGGATCAAAATCAGTCTACTGAATACCCACTTTATGAGCTGTCTTCTTACAACATGCAGTATTTACATACACATGGACTTTTGGTATTGACAGCAGTGTTATAAGAGGAAGGATAGAAACATGCTACAACTCCCATCCCAGGGCTAGGAGGTAGTTACTTTTGAGGGAGGTTTTGAAGACGTTTTTAAATTTAATTCTTGAAGCCTGTTTAACTTGGGTTGACCTGCTGAAAAGCAGCTCTGAGAAGGAGGACCTGGATGTCCTGATTGACAACAAGCTGTCCATGAGCCAGTTTGTGACCAAGATCAGTGGTATCCTGGGGTGCATCAGGAACAGCACTAACAGCAGATTGAGGGAGGTGATCTTGCTCTTCTGCTCAGCCCTGGTGAGGTCACATCTGGGGTGCTGGGTCCAGTTCTGGGCTCCTCAGTACAAGAGAGACATGGAGCTCCTGGAGTGGTTCCAGTGGAGAGTGACAAAAATTATCAAGGGACTGGAATGTCTCTCTGGGAACTGGACCTCATCAATGTCTGTAAGTATCTGAAGTGTGGGTACCAAGAGGATGAACACCAGGGTCTTTGTGGTACAAGAAGTAGTACAAGAGGAAATGGGCAGAAAGTGATGGATAGGAAGTTTTACATGAACATCAAGATGGTGATCTTTACTGTGAGGGTGATTGGGCACTGGTGTAGGTTGCTGAGAGAAGTGAAGTCTCCTTCCCTGGAGATACTCCAAGACTGGAAATAATCCTGAGTAATGTGCTCTAGGGGTGTCCCTTCTTGAGCAAGGAGGTTGCACTAGAAGACCTCCAGTGGTCCCTTCTTGTGATTGTTGTGGTAAGTGATGGAAAGTATTTTTTCTTTTGATTAAAAATGACAGTGCCTTGCTGCGTCTTCATTCCTAATTCACACCCTATAGTTGGCTCTTTCTGATTTCAATTTTAGTGGATTCTGAAATATGAGTGTCTACTACAGTAGTTGTGAAAAAGGATGCTAGCCGAAGGGTTTTTGGTTAACATGTTTCTAAAGATAAGCTATTATACTGGACTGAACAAAATTTTTTTGCCAAATTTTCTTTGGGTGGACTTTGTTTTTCATGGTATATATTTTGACCATAATCTTATTTCAGGAAATATTTTCTTGAAATTAGGGTTTAACATCATGGTGAAACATTAGAACTTAGTTTTCTAAACATAAGAATTTACTTTATACATCTTTGGTAATTTTATATTTAATTTGTTGTATTTGTCTTGATTAAAACTCTTGTATAGGTGTTTAGTATCTGTACATTATGTAATGTTTGTGCTGTACTGTAAAGTTTTCAAAATTTTGAATAGTTTCTACAGTAACAAGACTTAACCTACTTGCTTGTTTAATGTACCATAGGTTTCCCTTGTAGATCCCCTTGTTTCAGTATTGCTTCCGAGGCAGGAGACTGTCATGTAACCTCTCTGGGGTGATTATTCTCTGTGGTGTGAGAACTGCTCCACTTACCTTTGCGTGTTGAGCGAGCCACTGCTAATATACCACATGCAGCTAGTTACTGAAAGTGAATTACGACACTGCATTTAGGCATGTCAGGGTTAAAAAACGTTTTTCAGTCTTTAATCTGTTTGATTACACTTTAACTTCTTAGCCATTCAGTTACTATATTCTATGTTGTTACAATATCTTCCAGGTGGTTGCACATTCTTATTGTATGGTTGCTATCAAATACAGTCTTTCTTTCACGGTATGGTCGAGATTGGAAGCTGCCTCTGGGGGGGATTACCTGGTTCAATACTTCTGCTCAACTAGGGAGACTCAGAGCTGGTTGGCAGGACCATGTCTGGTGGGCTTTTGACCCTCCAAGGTTGGAGACACCAGAACCTCTCTCAGCAACAAGGGCCAGTGTTTGTCCTCTCTGAGTCAAAAAAGTTTCCAGATAGTCAGAGGGAACTTCCAGTGTTTCAGCTTGTGCTTCTTGCCTTTGATCCTGTCACTGGACACCACTAAGCAGAGCCTGGCTCAGTCCTGTTGATGCTCTCCCTTCAGGCATTTGTGTATGCTGATGAGCTCCCCTTTAGCCTTCTTCAGGTTAAACAGTCCCACCTCCCTCAGCATTTCCTCATAGGAGAGTTGGTCAAACAAAAAAATCTATGAACACCATATCAGCATAAGCACTACTTGATAGTAGTTTACCTGGTTTGTCAGATTTTGTCAATGAAAGCTTTTACTGAGCACAACATGACTTGTGATCCCCAGGTAAGAGTAAGAATTTAATAGATTGCTCGCAGCCACCTTATTGTGTTTAGCAGTTGATTTTGTTCATTTTGCAAGTCTTTTAAAGAATTTCCTGAAATTCTTTAAAATTCCTTTAAAATACTTCCTGCTCATTCTTACAAATGTCTCTCTTTTCACTTTAATTCTATTTAAAGGCTTACTTAGAAATAAACTTTGTCTATTTTCACAGCATATTTTATTCATTTATATTTCAGACTGAATCGAAGTGATCAATAACATTGGTAGCTTAAAGTATTGCATCTACTCAACAGTTCCTGCTAGAGTAATGGGGGAAGTCCCTAAAATACTTAGCGGTTAGAATTTTTTCAGCAGTGAAGCTTTGGACTAATCCAAGTGTAAAAGTTGATTTCCTGAAGTTAGGTGATGTGTTTTGTGTAGAACCTGGCAAGTGCTTCTTGTTCCCTGGAGGGTTGCCAATGCCTGTGTTCTGCTCCTGAGGATCAGGTTACTAAGCTGTGGTCAGACTGTGACCAAGAGATTGCTGCTTCCAGTGGCTTGTTACTGCCTGTCCTTGTGAGAGGTTATTGCCCTCCTTGGATGTGCTGGAATGACAGTGACACCTAGTCACTTTGTAAACCTGTTCTGTTAAAATTATCTTGTTTAAACAAATGATCCTCTGCTCCTAACTCTCCTATTAAAATGTTTAGGCTAGTATAGCTGATTTTAGCAGAAACAAGTTAACAAATTTCTGCCTTATTCAGAATGAAGGCAGACTCAAAGGGATCTTGGAATACTCAAAGGTATCTTGGGATTGGGGTAAAGGGGTATGTGCAAAAAACATAAGGAACTGAAGTTGATAAATTTTTATTTATAGCTGAACTGGTATTTGACGGAAGCCTTATTGAAAGAGATTTAGGCACTTAATTTAGGCTGATTCAGGTACCTAATTTACCTTTTGAAAGTCAGTTCTGAGTGCCATCTGTTTGATGTATCCTTATCAAAAATGTTATTTAGTAAAGCATTTGAAGAACTTGAGTAGCCAAATAATCTTTAAATAATTTCTTTCATTCACAAAATATGAAGGTCCCCTTTGTATGGGTGTGGTTTTTCACCAAAAATTGTCTCCCCATTCTCCAGCATATGAGTTTACATTAGCTTCTTGCAACATTGATAGTGTGAATTATTAAAAGCTGTGAGACTTGGAATGACAGTATAGTTGGTAGGGCTTTTATTGCACTATGGAGTGCACTACTTTTAGATGCTGTGGAGGCAAAGGTGCTGTTTTCTGTGACTGTGCAGGCCATTGCTGCTTGGAGAAGATCATTTTCAGGGTCTTTACCTCCCTGTTGAGCATAACAGAAAGGGAGAAGTTGCTACAAGTTGACTTCTGAAACTTGGACTTATTGGCAGCTAATCCTGTTTTATTTGATCACCTAAGATCTGACACTGCTAGTGTTGTAAACCTGGAAATTTGTGTATGTTGTCATGTTTGATTTTTTTTTTTTACTGATATCTTGAAAAGTTAATGAAAGATGAAAAATAAGGCTGTTATCAGTGTACACACATTTGTCCATCGTCCTGATTTTTGTATCAGAACTTTGTAGAAAGCATACACCTGCTGAACAGTATCTCTCTGTTTGGAGATGGGTTCTTGAATTGATACTCTTTATGGCTTTCAGTACACACAGGGTTAAGTGAAAAGGTTGCAGTAATATCTAGTGAGCTTTTTTTCCTTTAATGTGCTCATTAGTAGTGGCAAGTGCAGGTTTTAGCACATGTCAGTAATTTACATTTCATTGCTGAGTGGCTGCCCTTTTTCAAGAGTTGTTTTTAAGCCTGATGAATATACTTGTGTTGGGAATAAACTGAGTAGAAGAATTGAAAGCCAAATACCCTGCCAGGCTTTTCAGTTGCTGCTGAAGTTTCTAGTGGGCCACTGATTAGTAATGCATGAAGCAGCAGAAAAATGCAAAGATAATGTTTAGAAAGGCTACTTCAGGTAGATTTACCCTCAAACCTCTCTTCCTTTGTTAGTACCTTTTACAGTAATTTTCCTCAGAATTTTTCCTTTAGCAGGCCTTTTTTTAATATAGGAATGTGGTCCATTAGAGGGATACCCCAACTAGGTTACTTATTTAGAAGTGGTACAAAAAAATAATACTTGTGCAGTGAGTCCTAGAAACAGATGATCTTCCAGGCTGTGCAGTTTCCTAGTCTTAGATCCTGGTGATAGGGATCTCAGTGAATATTTGTTCTTGTACTTTTTTCTTTCCTCTGCCTTATCTCCTACTGACTGGCTTGAAGATGTGTGGGTCACTGCAGTAATGGCAAATATATGTGTTGGGATGCAGTAACATCGTGGTTGGCAATTCAGATGCAAAATAAAGGTTGCTGTTGGAGGAAAATTGATGCTTTTATGTAACAACAGCTTAGTTTGGTAATAAAACCATGTGATTAGCTTAATGTATTCTTGATGGAGTGATATTCTTGATATTTTCCAAGCTACTCTATTTTCAGAGCACTAGGTGGAAACTTACACTGTGGAATTATACTTTCCTTTGTAGAGAGGCCTGCATATATTTTCTGTTCAAAAGGATAGATATTGCTGAATTTACATATGTACGTGGACAACGAAGCATTTTTATTCCAGATGCCTGTTAAGATACTGACATGTTCTTCAGAGCTCTTGCAAAAGAGTACTGGTGCTTACTCTTTCCCACTTTCACTCTTAGGTACTGTAAACACTATTTATATTCAAGTTACTTATTATACGGTTTGGGGAGGTGGGTAATGCATTAAACATTTAGAATGGGAAGAAAACTAGCAAAAGATATCCAGAACAGTCCTGTGAATAAAACCTGCCAGTTTATTGTGTAAGAATTTGTGAACCCTTTTATTACCCTATCTGAACATTGGGTGCACATATTTAAATGAGAATGTTTATAGAAAGTAGAGCCATTTGAATATTTTTCACACGCTGAAAATATTTTCATAGCTGCCTTGGTCAGGTTTCGAATTTCTATTGTTGGTTTGTGAAATAGATATTTGGGTTGTCTGGGAAGGCTGAGTCCTTTACTTTTCCTGTGTTAGCATAGAGCTATCTGCAGTGGTAATTCAATGATTGAGATGGTGATTAGACAACAAATACTAGTTTGAGTTAACAAGTAGTAAAGTATCTATGGATGTTACTGGAAAAACTTCTAAGGTTGTGGGCCACAATTTTTTTCATGGCTTCCTATTAAAAAAACTGAGGAAAATTATGCTTTTTTCATGAAAAAATATTGTATGATGTATTTTGCCTCGTAGTTAGGACACTTATGATCTTTGCTCTCTAAGAAATCTGGAGATACTTGCTTCTCAAAGTCATTAAGACTAGCAAACAGTTGAGGTTGCCTCAGTAGCTTGCAGAAAAATGGGGAGAACATTTTATCCTTTAAACTTAGGTTTTAGTTTCCTTTTCAGATTGCAACTGAAGTTATAAAGCATTTGCAGATTATGTCTTAGAACTGGTCTGTGGTTCTGAATGGATCAAATAGGGAGAGAGCTAAGAGTGTTTTCAATGAAGATTTCCTCTTAGAGGTTTATGGTAGGGCAGACTTCTGGCTTAGGGGCTTAGTTTCTGCTGAATAGGTCCTGTAGCTCTCACTTACACCTGCCTAGCTGAATGTGCTTCCTGAAGGCTAACAAAGCATATCATGTGGCTGTTGTGGGTGCCACTGCCCTCCCTAGTAATTAAGTAACATGAAGTTGTGTTCTAAAGCGTTGTTTGTTGTATATATTTGTGTGCATGGTTGTGCAGTTGTTAAAGGCAGGGGAACTGCTTGCTTTCTGGATCTTACAATTTTTTGGAGCATTGATCCAGATCTTGATTGAACATATTGTACCTTCCTGTCAGTGCTCTAGTAGGAATAGATTATAACTGTGAATGCTGGGGCAAAGTTATTACCACACTAAAGGTGATTCTGACTAGATGAATGATCCTTTGGTCTTTGGAACAGGATCTGTTCCCAAAATGTGGGATGTCTCTACAGGTTAGTTATTTAGCTATTTTTTTGAGAGGGAATTGTGTGTTCTCTTAGTTTAAATTTAGAATTGGCTTTCTATGGAGCAAGAGGCAGATTCTGGTATAGCACATAACCATATTTATCTTCAAGGAGATTTTTGGTGGAAGGCATCTAAGGAATTCAAAACCCATGCAGCCCATACTGCAATGTTCAAAGGATAATTTCCAAGTTGCTCAATTTAAATAGTTGATATTGTGACACATGTGATACTTTTAGGCATTGTTGTATCCTGAATTGTGATTAAAAATTTTTAGTCTTTGGGAAGACAATAAGTATGCATAGGTTAGGAATGAGTTTAAGGAGTCAGAGAATAATATATATGGGATATGGCAATCTCTTATTTTTAGTGTATATTTTTCTTCTGCATGCAGGAAGAACATGTTATTTTGAATTCTGTAAGAGTGGTACTTTTATTCATGGGTTCTGTTTTAAAAAAGTAGATAAATAATTCCCATAGCAGCCATATTATAAAGGTGTGACTTCTTTTGGTGACTCTGTAGTGGGCTACCCAAATACTGCATGAGCTGTTGCATATGCAAAAGCTGAAAATAGATTGTCTCTATATGGAGAACAGGCCTCAGCACAAAAGAGCTGCTCAGGAATCCCATGTGTAAATTTGCTTTTCAAAGGGAGGCAGCAGGTGTGCTATGGAGTGGTGCTTCCGCCTATCCCACCAAGAGAAGTTGTTTAATTTGCTCAGGCTGGAATTCAGGAAGATTAAGTTGTCTGCATGAACTTTTGGGCAAGGCATCTTGCTGGCAAGCTGTGCTTTATTTTAAATTCAAAGCCACCATACTAAAATAATATCAGGCTATTTAAAGGAGGTTACTCAAAAGATAAAAAATGCTAGAATGAAGATGTTCATTTGGGTCTTGTGTGTGTGTAGGCATTGACACAGTTTTATATTATATAGTTGCTTGCTTGTTTGCATGGGACTTTAACCTAGCTTGGAGGCAGAGTATTTCTTTGTGTTCATTCTTCAGTGTTTGGCTTCAGATAGTGTTCAAGCCTTGCACTGGGCAAGTGTGTATTTAATTTATCTGGAAAGCTTTATCCATTTCTATCATATTTGTGAATTTATACATGTTAATGTGCTTATTCTCAAAATATCTTGTTGCTCTTAAACTGATCAAGAGAGGATTCTGTCTTGCTATTTCCTTTTTTTGGTCTTTCTGTGTTCAAGAATGTCATGGCTTTTCATCTAGAAAGCACAGGAAGCTCAGGAGATAAGTGACCTTTTTTGCAGTTTTTTCCTACTCCAAGGAGCAATTTCAGATATTCTGGGCATCTTGTAGGTGGAGTGTGCTCTGATTGTAATGAGTTTTCATAGAACCTGACAGCTAGGCTCTCCCTAGAAGGTGGTGCAAATTAAGGTTTTCCATGACTTACGGACTGAGGTGTGGCCAACTTTTACATGAGAATAGTAATGGCTTTATTTATGGTATATCATGCTTAGCATGGTACAGCTTGGCTGATTTTGTAGCTGTTAACTGAAGCCTCCTAGCTGCTCTATGAAAATCCTTTTCACCTTATTGTGAATTCACTGTTTAAACAGTATTGCCACTATTCTTTCTGAACTCTTCTTAATGGAAGTTCTAGCCTTTTGCAGATGCTGAGAGAAATTCTTGTGCAAGAAATCTTCAGAGTGGAAGACTTGAATTGAGCGAGATTCAGAATTTGACAACTAAGGGTTTCCAAAGAGGGAATAAAGGACAGTCTGGGTTCTTTTAGACTGTTTCTATCTTTCTGCTATACCTTATACCAAAATGCCTGTGTGATAAGAAATTAATGTTTTATCTACAAGATTTTGTTTTCAGATATGTTAGGTTGTATAGTAGATTATAATTGTATCTTCTTTTGCTTTACAAAAGGTCTTGGATTTTTTTGTGTTTAGTTACTTCCAAGTAGACAAAACACTTTTCCTGTCATTTCAGTGCTTGATAACATAAGGCTTCATTGCCTCTGTACATTTTTCAAATTATTAGTTTCCTAATGCTTATGGCTTTAATTTACCCCCTACTGCTATCTTTAAATGGATTTTCAGAATTTTGAAAGTGGGCTACTATAGTTGTATTTCAGTAGTGGTCCTGACTGACACAGAATTTCTTAAGTAGCCTCCTCAATTAAAAGGATTGGAGGTTCAAACAACTCCTACAGCAAGAAGCCAAAGATTCTCTTAAATTTGTATTTGGTTTCTTAGTATGTTTTTGCTTTGATTATTTCTGGTAATTTGCCTGTGCTTTGCCAGTGCTTTTCTCTCTGATGTAACTTAAGTATGGTAATTTCGGTATCATTCTTCTAATGCAATATACTTAATATTAAAACATTTGCTTTGTTTAAAAAATAACAGATACAAATCTGACACACTGCATATCTCACAGCACCAAAATATCCATAGAGGGTGGTTTAAAGAGTTGAGTACACCTGTGTATCCATGGATGAGTGTATTAATGCATGTTTGCACATTATGTTCTGATACAATTCAGACTATTGTTTTAACTCAGTGTGCCATAAAACTACAGAACTATTTTTCTTTGAATTTATGGTTTGTATTTTCCATTACAGCCTAAAATTGAAGTAGTGATAAAATATCTGCAATATGTTCATGCATGGACTGTAGTCTATATAACTTTGAATCATTTAGCATTCTGACACATTGCTATGGAAAAAATATCATTCATGAGCACTTCAAAATCAGGCATTCTTCTTGCTGTTACACCCCAATGTTATCTTTCCCTCTTCCTCTTGAATGTGTTTTCTGATAGGTATGGTTTCTTTTTTCTGGTTTCTGATTACTGTATGATTTAGGGGAATTGCACAAATATGTTTTGGTATTTCCACAGTATAAGGGGCTAGGAAATGTGTGACCAAAGTTTAAATCCATTAAAGAGCAGCAGAAGAAAAGGGGATGGAAAAACCCTACCAACCCAATCTCATGAAAGTTCTTGTCTGTGTATTAAATTCCAGTCCAGCTAATTCTTAAAAAGCCTGCATTATTTTTCAGTGCAGGAATGGTTTCCTGAATCTGACTCCATGAATGAAATACTTATATTGCTGTGTATTCTCAATGTTGTGTAATGGAACATCAGGCTTGATAGACAGTACTATGAAAGTGCAATTATTTTGAAAAATAGTAAAAGAAAACAGAGCCTTTAGGAATAAGAAAATGTTATTCCCTTTTAAGGAGTTTCTAGTGCAGTGTATTTATATGTTGGTCTGGTGGAGTGCAATAAAATCTGATGACTGGATTCCATTTCTAGGAATGACAAATCTTGCTAAAATATTTGGACTGAAAAGTTGCTGCAGGGATATCTTAGAGGAGTTGAAATGGAGATGGAACTTGCCTAATGAAAAGCCTTGGTAATGATTAGGTTTCAGCCTGGCTAAATAAAACTTTGTAGCCTGTGTTCCTGTGATAGCTGAATGTCAGTGATAGGCATGATGTAAAATAATTAATGTTACTATTAAGAGTTTAAATTCTGGTTGTTTGTTCTTATTTGAGCATAAGGATCATAAGGCTTTGATCTTATATAGGGAAATGAAAGATATCTGGAGTTTGGCTTTTTTTTACACTCTTGTAACAAAATTATAAGCTTGGAATTTCTTGTTCCTGTTGGACTATATTTTGAGTATTGCAGTGGAAGCTATGGCAATCACTGTAATGTAGTAGCTTATGCTAATTTCCAAAACAGATATTGCTCAGGATGATGTACTGCTGCAAAGTACAAAAACTTGAACCTCAGTCTTAAAATTGTCACAAACCTCTTGCCTTATGACTTTGAGGTTAGCTTTCCAGTGGTAATTTCTTTTTTTAAAAATGAAAAACAACTGAGATGCTCTGGTGAGCAGGAAAAGAAATGCTATTAGGCATCAAGAAGCTGGTGTGTCGTGCTGCTTTTTTGAATTGTGTGCTTTAAAGGAATTTAGCATTCAGCTACAGTATCTGCATTATAATAGCTGGTAATGGAGATACTTCATTAAAATGAGGATCCAGTGTGATCTTCCAGGGAGTTTTGAAACTGTTCAGATGTCATGGTGATTAAAAAAAAAGTCTGATCTGTTTATATACTATAACTTTCCATTACTAAGACTGCTGGCATTTACTGGATAATATTTATGTATGATAGTTAAGGGTCTTAATTTTCCACACCTTTCCAAAAATTTAACTGGCTATAAGACAGTATGTGAGATGATGTATATATTCCTTTTTGGATTACAAAAACATATCATGATATGAATAAGTGGGATATGTATTTGGACCAAGAGAAGAAGGTTTAGTATTTGGAGCATTGTCAAATTAACTTTTCTTCAGAGGTTAAAATAATGGGGTTCAAATTTGTTGTGGAATTGGAACTCCATATGAGTGAGTAAAACAGAAGCTGTCCTTTCACCAATGTATTCAGCTTGTTCCTGAAAAGATGTGGTAAATGGACCATGAGACAATCATTATTAGAAAGCAGAAGTGTAGAAATATGTAGGCTTACCTAAACCCAAACTAGATAATACATAGAAGATGATACAAAGAAGACCTTGAGATTATAGAGTGAATGTAGTTTTAATTTTGTGAACGGCAAGAGCTCTGTATGAACCATTCATGTATCTGTGATGAAGAGATTTGTTCTTTGCACCAAGGTCACTCTGTGTTTTCTGATCTGATGTTCAAGAATAAATAGCAGTTAAAATGTAGTCCTGGAGCTGAAGAAAATTTGCTTGAAAGATCAAAGACAGAAACAACTTCAATCACTTTTTTGACTGTTAAACACTTAAATGATTCTCCATTTTTAAGTTACTGCAAATTACAATAAATGTAATTACCTTACAGTATTACTGTCTGTTGTTGACTTCATCTATATTACAGCATAATTCAAAGAACCTGTTTATGCTCACCATTATGTGCACGTGTGTAGTGAAATGCTGATTTTGCAGCTTTTCCCCTTAAATTCTGCTAGCATTTGAAGAAAATCAAAAAGGGGTAAGCTAAGAAAATCAATGGAGAAGAAAAACCTGGGGCTCCAAATGGAAAACCTTAATGCCTGCAACCACAAAACGGTCTCAGTCCTCACCATTCTTAAAATATGGAGACATGCCAGCATTCCTTGTGGCTGGGTAAAACAGTGTTTAGAGGTATGGGCATTTGTCTCTCCTCTTTCAGTTACCTCTCAGGCTTCTGTCTTGTGCTCTCCATTAACAGCAGCTTTTCAACATAAAACTTGTTTAAAATGTGACCAGCAAAGATCAAGAATTGTGATGCAATATCATACTTGTGATGCAGTGTAAGCCTAAGAGACTGCTTAATGTATTTTTTTTTTTTTCAGAATATACTCTTTATATTAATCCATGAAACTTGGTATCTGTACTGTAGTCCTTAAAATTAGAAGGCCAGATTGCCTGGAAAAGTAACAATATTGGTCTTGGTTTCTATATTTTTGGAACTTTCCCTTCCTATACAAAATATTTTCGAATTCTTTTGGAATGTATATATATTCAGAGTGGAAAAGATTATTTATTCCAGATATAAGTTAATGAGTTCCTTATTTTCACATTTCTTTCCTGTATTGAAATTCTTGGGAGCCAGGATCTTTGTTCATCTAAAGAAGTCAGTCCCAAGCAGCAGCTCTGCTTCATAAGTACTTTTCTGTAGGTGAATATCTTCTGTCAAATTGCCCCCCTTTTTTTTTAATGGCTAGCTCCCTTGTCAATTTAGTTTCGTGTTCTTATTTTTTAATTTCCAATTTGTTGGAGAAATGATGAGCATCAGTTTTACACACATAGACTAATACATATGTGGTTCAGATTGTGTTTTTGTTCAAAAAGATACACAGACTGAAACTTGGACATAGGAGAGGAGTAAATTTAACTTGTCTCTAAGCAGTTAATTAAATCTTTTATTCCAATTAGCTAGAGAGATCATTGTGACATTGTATTTAAAATAATGACTTATTTCTGACTGAGAGTGGTGATTCTTTTTCAAACTTTGCCAAGCTAATCCTTCATGTTTGTAGTATCATGCTTACTTTGTATCCACTTGAGATTGTGACGATTCAGGTAGAGCTTGAAGTATGAGACTCGTGAAAGGAGTTCTGCTGATGCAGAAATGTTTTTCAGCATTATCTCTGCAACTTGTCAAAATTTCTAATTTGGAGAATGTCTTTCCCATCTTTCAGCTGATTAAAGGCATAGTTGTTTTGGAATTGGGAAAGATAGTTCTTTTAACAAGTGATTAATAGGCAGTGTTGATTTTTTTTTTTTAGAAGTTTCAGTGATTGGGCCAGTTACTGTTTAGGAGGATGCTTTAGAGTTTGCCTGGTAAATTCCTTTTCTATCCTAGCCTTTCCTCCTTCTGGGACTCCAGAGTGAATGTTTCAAGTCCTGCTCTAGCGAGTCCTACTGCCGGTGGTACTTGAGTTCCTCCTACAAAGCAAGGAATGGGAGCCCTAATGTCACATCTGGTGCACATTTGTACAAAGATGCAGTTGCATTATCTCTATAAACAGAAGTTGTAAGGAGGTGTTGGCCCTCGTTATGTATTCCTGCCATTTCCCTTGTGCTGGGACTACTATTTATGTAGTAAACTTAAAAGTAATCTGGAAAGAGAAGCTATCAAAATGCAATGTCCAGGGTGTGAAAAATGAAAAGCCTGGGGGTCAGGACCCCACTTTTTTGTGGCAAAATGGCACTACATTTGACTTGGTTACCATGGTAGAGCACTTCTCACTGTTGACAACTAAATTTCCTCTTGGGCTGAGTCCATCAGAACAAGCCTCTTGCTGCTGCCTGATGTGTTGTTAGCAGGAGACCACAAGGATGATGAAAGAACTTGGAGACTGTAAAATCAGCCTTTCAAGGGCTAAGAACGTGTTGGGATGAGAGTTGCTTGCTCTGCCATGCTGTGCTTGTTCTCTGGATACCTTTGTGCTGTGATGCAGTTATGGTTGCTCCTTGTTTCATTGCCTCCCTTCTTTGGTGCAGGAGGTAGAATGTAGCCTTTTGTATATACTTATGGATGCTTTTTTACTGCTTATGTTTGAGTATATTCTGCCTTTAAGGATTGTTTTTTTATTTCTGTAGGTTTGAGGAACATGTAGTTGCACATACTTTTCAGTATTCAATTGGCAAGTCAAGACCCAGTTTGCTAAGAATTTTGAGGTAATCCTAGCTCAGCAGATAAATTGGAGTTTGGACTTCTGGAATTTGTTGCATTTCACCATTTTTATGTCATTTAGCTGAACTATTAAAGTAGAAAAAAATTTCAGGGTACTGGGGTCTTATTGACTGTCTTAGGCATGTCTGAGACATCAGTTTGCATCAAAAAGAAAAATAAAAAAGTCTGATAGTTTTACCTTACTTTCACTCCTCTCTTGCCTTTGAAAAGAAATAAATACCAACTTTTCCAGAAAGATTGTCTTATTTTAACAGGCTGATTCCCTCTACAGGCTACAATTCTGTAATTTAGGGCCTGTAACTGTTTAGGCATGCCTAATTTCAAGCACATGCTTATTTACAGGATCCAGATTTGTTTGTCTAATTACTTTATAGCATGAGTGAAGCCAGACTGTCCAACTCTCAGGCCCATCTGTTGGAAAGAGGAAGGAGAACTCGATTGTGTCTGTTCCAAAAAGCTGTTTCACCCATAGTCACCAGATAAAATTTGTTTCAGATTCAGAGTTGGTGGTATTTGGGAATACATGATAGATACTTTTGTCATAATATATTGTCCTGAGCTCAGAATGCTTGTGGCTCATAGGAGCGAGGACTGCAAGGGCATCTCATGGATTGCTTCATTTTAAATGCCTGTAAATTCTCTGATGCTGCATATTGAAATAATTTATTGACTTGCTTTATTTATGACACTGAGATAGTGAGATGTTGTTGTCCCAAAGCTGTAGCATTTTGAATGATGTAATATTGCCTGTCCATTGCATTTTGTTCCACAGGTTTAAATGTGCCAAATTCCACTGTTACTTCTCATGCTAGCCAAGAAGTATAACTTACATGTACTTTGAAAATAATTTGAAACTTTTATAGTATTCAGTGGTGTTTATTATCACATGTGATTCTTTGCCTTCAGTGTAAAAATAAAATTAGATGGCCAAATCTGAACATTTCATTCATGTAAGAATTTGTGTGAGTAAAAACGGGGCTTGGTGGAGAACTCCAAATTTGTATGTACGAGTATACAAGTCCTATTGTCTAAAAGAAAAATATTCCTCATTTTAATAAGTTGGATACAAAAGCACCTGAACCTTTTTTAATTTTATTTGTACATCCACATTTAGGAGGACGACATAATCACACACTTCTCTGCCCATAATATCTAATGTAAACTTAATATAAGTAGAGCAAAAATAGGAACTAAAGGGAGACCTATGTGCATTGACTGTTAAAATATATAGAAAAGAAAAAAAAAATATTTTCTGAGAGTGATTTCCAAAGAGGGGGGGGAAAAAATCAATGAATTTTTCATGTGCTTAAATGTAGTGCGTTGAGCCTCTTTGGTGGGCAGCTGTAAGAGTTAGTTATCTTTCTTCACAGGGTAATTAATCCACAGTTTTCTCCAAGGAACTGTGTGCAAGATTTAAATAAGAATATATTCTATCAGTAATACTACTACATGCATCTTTTTGCAAAGAAGCAGTGAAGGAGACAAGACAGCGTGTTTCACGGAATTCCATGGAATGCTGTCTTTGCTGTAACTGTGTTGCCTGGCATTATCCCATATGTACACTGGTGCTTGTTCAGCTGAAGAGAGGGTGTCATAGAAATGCTCCCTTACCATCCTTTCTCAGATTGTAGCTGCTTCTCCCAACTTCTTCCATGTCTGTGCTGGTGCAGGAAGTTCCCTCTTGTCCCTGCTTGCTCCTCAACTGTGTTTTCCTAGCATTGTGCTGTATCTTGTGTTGACCTAGTACAGTTGGATAAGCTTGCCTTTCAGAGATGGCAACATTTGGATTTTTTTTTTTAAACAATTGTTTCATTGATCTAATGGTTATCACTTGTCTGCAAAGCTAAAGGAACAGCATACTTTAGAGCAGATGTAGAAATAAATGGCTAGAGACATCAATACCACCAGTCATTAGAGAAGAAAGTGTGACAAGATGCTCTGCTTTCTCTTACAGAAATGGGTGTTGTGAAATTCAGTAGGCAGATACATATCCCTTTATCTCAGATGAAGTATGCAGGTCTTGTCTATTTTGTGACAAAGATTGTGCCAGGCTCTCTCTACTTTTAGTTGCTGTCCCTGTCCAGAGATCATGATCTTCCTGATATTCTTCACCTAGCCTTGTGGAATAAATGAGATTAGAAGGGAGCCTGGGAGACTAGTCCCTTTCTTGAAGTGGCATCAGCTAGAATGGGTTGCTTAGGTTCCTATCCAGTTGAGTTTGGAATATCTCTAAGGATGGCAACTCCACTGCTTCTCTCAGCTATGCATTTCTCTGTTTAATCAACATCTTCCAGTATTCCTTGCCTTTCTAGATAGCTGCAATCTCACATGTGACATGTCTCATCACCATTGCCATGACATTAGCTCTGTAACTCCCAGTTTTTCCCTGCTAGAGACTACTGAAGGCATTTTGGGTCACAAATAAAGTTTTCAGTCAGCCCCTTTCTACCTTTCTTGCGTGTTTCTACCATGTGCCCTGTTAAATGTCTGGTGACAGTTTATTTGTTGACAGTTGTCCCTACTGTCATTAACCCTTCTGGGGACTCAAAATCCTCTAAGCTCCCCCTACCCCTTTAGCTATTTTTAGCTCATGTGGTTCCCAGACTGATGTCTGTCTGCACCTCTGCTGTCCGGGGCATGAGAGTCAGGAGGAATTCGGCCCTGGGGTGGGAGTACTGACGTTTTGGGCCACTACTCTGTGGCAGTCACAGTGACCTATGGGACATATATATAATGCATATATATATATATATGCATTATATATATATAAGCATCCCATCCTTAGGTTTTATGATGGCTTAATGCTTGAGCAACTGTTGCCCTATCCCTTACTTGTTTGATGTTTTGTGTTTCATATTAATTGCAGGGTTAATTTGTGCTGGCTTTAGTGGAAGACAGTCTGTTGGTTCAGTGAATTAAACCTGCTTTGGTCTGGTGATGACAAACAACACCACAAACAAATGCATGCCTGTGTGCAATTTGTTGCTGATATTTATTGCTTCTTTGGTTCTTAAATAATTGTTATTAATATAACTGACAAAGTGATACTTATTTTTTCATAAATATGCCCATTTATCATATAATGTTGTTTTTAAGTATCAGAAATTAAATTTAATGCTGTTTGATGGCTCTCTTCTGGTGGGAATATAGTTGCAGTTTACTAACAAGATGTAGATGCTTTTACCTTTTTGGAGTGAACTTGGTTTGCTGTACATCTTCTCATGTAATTTCAGGAATCTTTATTAACTCTCTGAAGGTCATCAAAACAGTCAATCAAATGTTTGATGATGACTATTTATATTGATGCAATAACACTTGTCTAAATATCAGCAAATGCAGCTATTTGATAGGAAGTAAATTAGTAACCTTGTGAGGACAATGGAGAGGACTTTTAAGTCCACTGACCGGCTGAGAAAAGGGCACTGTAGGTCAAAATGGCGTTATCCCTATTATAATTTGTTTAGGGCAATGAGCTTTTCACAGTCTTGTTTTTGTCAATGTTGCTTAATCAGTGTCTTTGTCTGTTACAATGTCTCAGAAATGACACTTTTTCATTGTAGTTACTAGAGAAGATGATTATTAGGAAGGTAACTCTAGGGTCACTTACCTTCCCGGCTGTCAACACCAGGGTTCCTTCTGCTTAAATCATTAGTAAATTCAGGGTCATGTGAGCTTGGACAGTCATCGTAAGTTTTCATTTGGTGCAGTATAAATATAATTATAGTCACCTAACTTTGAAAGCATTGTAGAATGTCTGGAAAAATACCAGACAGATTTTTTTTTTTCAACACACAGGCATACAATTAATGTATTGACTGCAAGCTCAATATAACATCTCAGTAACAGTGCTAATTTTTCATTGCTCATTGACTTCTAAATATATTCTCATGTCTTGTTTATTATTTTGGCCTCTCCTTTGAAAAACACAAGCTATGGTATTGCAAAGTGCACTTACAGATCAAGTCATATGTTTGTATTCTCTATTAATTTACAAAATATCACATGCAGCTTAAAATATGTAGCTTGAATCCTAATTTTCAAAACAGTAAAGAGCTAATATGCTCCAATAGTAAATAGTGCTTGATTGTGTTTTGAAATGGAGTAGTTGATAGATTTGGCTAGTTGTGGCTCGAATGTATTCTTTAATTGATAAAATGGAGTATTTATTGATAATTTGGGACTCTTTCTTACCTTGCTTACATTCATGCTGGCTTTGTGCAACATTGGCTTATTACATTTTCAACTAAGTTTGAATTAATGATTAAACAAACGTGCTTTTACATCAGGCAAAATCTTGTGTGGTCATGCAACTGGTGGAACTATTTTGTGTTACATGAAAAATGAAATGTTCTTCCTGAGGCTGAATGATCAGGAAGACTAAGATTACACTCCTGTTTGCCATTTCCTTTGTGCATACCTGATTTCTTCTCTTTATCTTCGTGTAATCAGCAGCTATATCCATTGCCAGGATCTAATTGAACTTAATGAAGAAAGAGGTTCTGCTGTTAAGCTTCTGCATTTTCTGCTCTTTGTGCTCCTCATGGTGCTAAAAAGAGATGAGTTAACATAAACCTGAGTAGGCTGTTTAACCTTCTTTCTCTTCTGGAAATGTAGATGCAATAACATTTGCAGCTGAAAAGGCTCATTCGCAGTTTCTAATGTTTAAGGATGCAAATGAAGCATTTTGTCTTTTCTGTCGCCTGGAGGTGTTAAGCAAGGAAACAGAAAGAGGTTTCTAGGATTAGTTCCACAGATTTCTTTTATCATGTAAAAATCAAGGGTAGTTTCAATACCATGAAGTGAAGAAAAGCAATATGGAAACCATCCAGGGAAAATTCTTAGGTTTAGTTTGTTACTTCCTAAATTTTCTGGGCATTCCTTACTACTGATATAGGTAACAACTCAAAACTATTTCTATCATACCAGGGCTAAGTTCCTGTACCTGGGATGGTCTCTCTGTAGTGTTTAATATACGATGAAGTAATTAATCACTTAGTGATGTGTCATGCAAACTCCTATATGTTCAAATTTTATAGTTTGTATTTGAGAAATGCTTCTGCACTCAATTAATTCAATTTTGCGTTTAGGTTCTGGACAAACATATAATATATAGACCATCTAAAACCTTAAATTGTTTCAAAGTGAAATTATCAAGTAAGATTACAGGTTGCTGATCATATACAAAGTGAAAACTTGTAAGTATAGAGCCACAGAGATGGTACTTGTTCTCAAAACAAGTGCTTTGAGCCCTTGGAAAAAGCTGACTGCTTCTTTTCACTTACAAAGGTATGACTGGGAAATATGTTTTCCACTTACAAGTTACAATATACACTATGAACTTTTTGGTAAAGCAGTGTTTTTAAATTCAAAATGCAGAATTCAATGGAAGCACATTTACCCTTTGTACATATAATCCATGATAATTATAGGTCACAGTTTGTATCTTGTAAAGGATATTGTCTACAGATCAGTCTGGTCCTTAGTTTTGTCTTTGTAAATATACCACTTCAGTAGAACTAGAGGAAATTACTGTAAAGTTTGTTTAAAAAACAATTTTCCATGCAACATTAATGCTTAAGGTGGCATTGGCCATTTTGGAGTTATTCTGGCCACTCCCTGGTGTTTGTGCTGAAGGTTGTGTACCTTTTCTCTGGTGTACACTTTTTTTGGACACGGGAGTTAAGTTGCTTTAGACTATTTATACTGATTTGGCAACTGTGCCTTTTGTTTAAGCTGAGCTGTTAGAGTAGTCTAACAAATTGAGTCTTCTTTCCACCTCCAGTATTTGAATATATATATATATATACTACGTTTTGAAAAACATAATTATACTTATCTATCTATGTATTATATATAGCTATATGCTGTTCCTGCATGCTATTCCTAGCCTGCTTTAAAGACATCTTGTTTGTGGTCTGAATGAGACTTGTTTTCATTTGGTCCTGCAGAAGTTTGTCTGGCCCTACTGGTAAATGATTAATGGATTTTCATGCCTCTGCATATTTGAAACTATACTTTGCAGGCAGGTGTTAACAGTTTCATACCAGGGTTAAATAAATCAGTTAATATTTCTTAGAGTGATGATTTAAAGGGAATATATTAACACATCTCCCCTTCCTATGGTAAAGGTTAAACATGGAAACTGGCATCAATTGGCTTATGTTCAAGTAAATGAGTGTATTCTAGTTGTCTTTTTTCTTATTTTTATATTGCTGCCAGAAGAAAAAAATTCTTCTTAAGGTGTGGTTGGAAAATGCTTTAGTGTTCTTTAAATTCAGTTTTAAGAAGTGAGATAAACTTCTTGCAGCTGTGTTCAATTTAAGGTAAAGCCTTTTTATTCTGCTAGCTTTTTCTTTTCAAAGGAAACACTTCCAATATATTACTTTCTCTTTCAGTATGTAGTTCTGTTTGAGATAGTGAGTACAGATATTTAAAGTGGTAGTGTAGAGTGACAGATAGTGGCATAGCTTGTGTGGGGTGTTCTGACTTCTACATTATAGTATGTTTTGGAGCCAAGTAATACTTCTGATTTTTAAGTAGAATTTGGAAAAAGCCATGAGATCTGGCAGGCTGGGCAGCAACAGTTCTTTATTACCACCTTTTTCTGCAGATTGCCTTGGGCACTGTTACTTTTCCAACTGCCAGTTTTTATTTTGCTTTTGAGGCTACTTGTTGTCACAGAAGCCTTGTGCTTCTACAGCTCATGGTGATTGTAGTAATCCATCTCCTTCCAAAGACCTCTAACAAAACAAAAGCCAAACCTCTGCAGAAGTAGCTGCAGTAGTCAAAGGCAGGTGTAGTCAGAGAACAGTAGGCTGCTGCAGCCCTTCACTCTTGCATATCTATGCTTTTGCTTACATCATGTATGGTCTTCATTCTGCCATAAGCCTGTGCAGAAGGCTTTAATTTACTTCAGCATGGCTCACTTTGTAAAAATACTTGTTCCAATGAAGTATGCTACTTGCATGTATTGTATTTTGCATGTATTGGCTTTTCTCTCATGTGTGTTTGTGTTAATGTGTGTGCATTGCAAAGTTCCTTTCTCTTCAAAAGTTCTACTTATTTAATTGTTAACAAGATTGGAGGAACTTTTCACTAAACTGCTGGAGAGTTACTGCTCTTGGTGATCCATGACAATAACTTAGGCTTTTTACTGATTCAGGCCCTTTGCAGCTTAAAATTAAATTATTAAATTAATTCTTACAGCAGAGAATGAAGTTTTCTATTTACTGGTACTAAATTTGCAGGTTGATGCCCACACAAATCACTGTCCAATCCTGTGTATGCTCTTAATCCCGAGCTTTCAAGACAGCTGCAATAGGGCCCAAGTGTTTGAGCTGCTAGGTCATTTCTGTGCATCTAGCAGAAAGCTTCAAGATGTTTTTTCATGTCCACCACATTCTATTGTGGAGCATTTTGCTGGTTCAGAATTTCCTAAGTTCTTGAGTGGATGTTTTTTATTACATATTCTTATAGAAGATTTCCTTGAAGGATACCTTCCCAATGTTGAATGGACATTTTTTGAATTCTGAAGTGTTTTATGTACCTACCTTATTCAACTGATGTGTGTCTGTGTTGATGGTGGCGTTTGTAGTTTTTGTTTTTGTTTTTTTTTTCCCTTTTTCCTTGGTAGTACTCCTGAATATTATTTCTTTGGATATTTCATCTGGATTTTTCTGTTCTGCTTAGTTTTTTCCTAGGTTTTTTTGTACTTCTGTTGGACCTTTCTTTTGCTGCCAGCTCAGCTTTTCAGCCCTGCATTTAGCCTATGTGATTTAGAGGCTTTTTAGCCCAGCTGTCTATTCCAGCCTTCTTTGAGGTGTGCTGTTATCTGCTCTGCTTTTTGTGTGTCTGCAGGCAGCTGCAGCACAGGTTTGTGTCCTTCTGGTGATCTATGAGCTGTGCATTGGGGATTGTATTTGTGGATGATCCCAGTTTTTCTAGAACACTGTGATTTACCAGGCTGCTTTTGCCTATTCCCTTCTCCCTTGGGCCTGCCTCCTTGACTGGTTGTGTGCCAAGAGGGAGTATAATGATGAAAGAATTAATCAGCTGCATGTAAGGATTTAATGGAAACCTTTTCTAGTTCCTCCTGTGTAGAAAACTTGAGGGTTAGGACAGAATTTTGAAAACCAGACCTATGATAAAGTTCTTATCTATGGATCTTCCTTCATAATCTTACTCACCAATAAATTCTTCAATAAGTGTGTTAACTTGTACTGCTCACACTTGCTGATCTTGCCACAAAATCTTGCCACCTCACTGCCACAAAATCCTGCCCCAAATGCATAACACGTCAGAGTTGTTTTGAGTGGCTTTGATGCCTCAAACTTTAGCCATTCTGTGATTCAAATAGTGCTCCTCAGAGAAGCATTATGTTTGGTTTTTGAAATAAACCTTAAAACAGTAATGCAGATTTGACAAGAAGAGCAGGTCAACCACCCTGCAGAGTACCTCAGAGTATGGGGATGTGCCATCCTGCTGAAGGTTCGTGTTCCCAGTTGCATGCACCAGCAGCTCGTGGTCCTTCTTTCAGTGCCCATTAAGTTTTGCTGTTTACCTCATTTTGTCTCATGAAAGTGATGGAAAGCACTTCTTACACAAAAAAAATAGGCAGGCTACTGTCTACCGTGTTGGTTGGGTAAGTCAGCTGAGGGGTGTTTAAGCATGCCTTTAGAGAAGGGGGGATAGTTGGGACTGTGGGCAGGCATGTACCAGAGGGGAAGGAGAGTGAATGAGGGAGGAGGAACTCTCTCTGTTGCCTCAGTCGCTTGAGGGTTGTTACTGTCTTCAGTAAGTATCACCCTGAGTTGAAAATGTCCTATGTAAGTATGAATTTGAGAACCTTTGGTTCAATGTCAGCGTGCAACAGATTCTGTGGGTTCTCCTGTAAGTTTAATAAATTTGTTTAAAACCAGATGTGTGTTTGCAAATTAAAGCTTGTTTTCAATAAAGCAGAGTATCTACAAATGCTTCTGAGATCTCTCTGTATTCTCAGCCTCACTATCTTCTTCCTCAGAGATGGGAAATACTTCCTTCAAACTAATAATTTTATGTACTAGGGAATGAACAAGCACAAGGCCTTATTGTAACTGTTCCTGTGTGGTAAGATAACTATAGGGGCTCTTGCACCTGGAAGCAGCTGGGCACTTGGAGTGTGTTTTGCCACATCAGCATGCTGTGAGTGGATAAATCCCCTCATCAAATGATCCTGAAAGAGAAAACATGAGATTCTTGATAGCAGTGTTTTTATACATGGCGTATCTCCTTTTTGGTTGAAACTGCCCCTCTTAAGCTGATATTACATGCAGATTCAAATATCTTGGCTCAAAAGAGGACACCAAAAACTGTGTTTAATTGTCCATAACTAACATAGTAAAAGACAGAGGATAAGTTCTAGTATCACTTGTTTTGTCTAAAGCTGAGTTGGAGCTGTTCAATCATTTCCTGCAGCTCCAGGAGGCCTGGCAGTGAGTTGGCTGCTTTGCCACAGACTCATAAGCCCACAGAAGAGTATACATTGCCAAGTATACGTGTGTAAAAGTTGTTCATGCAGTTTTCCCTCCTTCATGCTTTCTATCTTTAGTTCTGCTTAGGCTGTCACTGAAACAGAATCTACTACTAAGTGTATAATGCAGTAATTGTGAGTATCAACATTCATAATTTCCAGGAGGTGGTGCAAAGGAAACTCCTCTTCTAGACTCAGTCTCTTCAATTACCTCGGGTCCACAGGAGTTTGTCAGATGGGCAGATCTACTTTCTGTTGAGAGTATGATGACTTACACTAACACCCACTCTGTTCCCAGGGCAGTCAGATGTTTGACAGACTGTGACTGTGATGGTCACATAAACTCAATCATGAACTTCCCAAATGGATTTTCCAAATCTTGCCTTTGCTTGTACTTGACACTGTGTTTAGTTTTTGCTATATTAGGGGTCCTGCATTCCCAAAAGCTAAGGCTTTTGTCTGGCTTAAAAAACCAGCCACCAAACCTCACCAGTACAAAAGATGTAAAGTTACCTAAAACATGTGTACTCATTATTGCATGAGTAACTTTCAGGGAATAGTTCTGATAGTATTGCCTTTAAACTTACTGTAGTACTGACTTGAAAAGGTTTGAAAAAATGCCTGTCTGAATAACCTTGCTGATGTCTATTGTTGGCATAGAGAAACAGGAGGAAGAAACATGCAGTTCAGTGCTTTACCTATGTATTGATGTTGAAATGTTAAAACATTTTATGTTAACCCCTTTCCACATTATTATTGGAGAAGAGTTGCCTGAAAGAATCAGGAAATGTTTTTACTTATTGCTTTATTTTCAAGGTCTTAAAAATGTTGAGTAAAAGACTGCATTTTCATTGTGTTGTTTCATTGAGGTTTGGTTTTAGGAATGCATACTAAATAGAATTTTAAACTGTGTTATCATTTGACAGGTGCACATTTGTAAATCGCTTTTTGGTTATCTCAATAGTGAATTAACAAGCCTCTGATTTTTGAAGGGATATTTCTAACAGGGTGGAGTTCTTCCACTTGCAGCTATTTTTCTCTAGCCTGACTTTTGATTTATACAAATGCTAATTATAGGGCTTTGAATCTGTGTGTATACATAGTTTCACAAGGTCATACACATTTTTAATGAACTGTCTGAAGTATTTATATATTGCTCTGTTGTTATGTAAAGAGATCGCTGCCTTATAAATCTTGTTGCATTAGCTCAAAAAGAGGAAAAAAGTCAATATCTGTTTATAGAAGAAAAGATTATTTTTATTTTTCTCTTTGTAAAGTTTTATCTTCATTGTCTTTGCAGGCATCAGAAGGTGTCACCTTCATTGGACCTGACACACACGCTATTCAAGCTATGGGAGACAAGATTGAAAGCAAATTGTTAGCCAAGAATGCAAAGGTCAACACGATCCCTGGCTTTGATGGAGTAGTCAAGGTGAGAAATCATTTAATTACCGTCTGCCCACTGTAGGAACAGTGTCGAAATCAAAGTACACCTATTGAAAGTCTGATGCAGAATCTAATTATAATTTCTTCTTCTTTTTCAGTAAAAGGTAATTAAAAATGGAGTACTGATTTTTACTAACAAGAGAGCTTTGGAGAAGAGGAGGAAAGTCCTTGATAATAAATGATGTGTTAGGAGTTCTTCAGTGGAGTCTCTAAAAATACTTTGCTTTAAATTTAACATGAAGGCAGGTAGATGTGTTAAATGTCAGGTGTAGAGTTGACTTATTTGCACATCTTTACATTTCTCAGGTCTTCTTGTTGGCCAAGATCTTGGCAGCTCTGAGTTAAGTGAAGTTTGTTAAACTGTGTGAAGTTTCCATTTTATAGTCTGTTCTGATGGTGCATATTTCCATGTGTTGAAAAATTCAGGATGAGAATGGGATGGAGGGGATTTGGTCGTTCTTTATCAGAATCTATAGCTCATTCTTTTGGTGGTTTTAGAAGCAATGTCTTCCAACAATGTCTTCTTTGATTTTTGTAAAAACAAATTTGTTGTTCCTTTGTAGTTTGTACAGTTAAATAAAGTATATCTTAGTTTTTGTTTATTTTATGCAATAATGGTTGTATTGGGCTCTTAAAAGCTTTCCTGTGTGTCTTAATATATTGTCTATATTAATGTAGTTAAGATTTTCTTTTAAATCCTTCATTGTATAAAACTATAACTTGGTGCATTATAAAATGTTGACCTCCTGGGTTGAAATTTTTTATGCTTTGCATGTCAGATATTTTTCAAATGAAGTTTGAGTAAAACTTTGCATGAAAAAGAGCGTAGTAGCTAAAATCTGAAATTAAAACTCTGTTAAAGAGACAAAATACCCTCCAAAACCTGACTACAGATGAAAGGTAAATAGAATACAAAGGGCTAAGCCCTCACAAAATTACCTGGCCCAATGAGGCTGCTGGAGAACTTGACTAGTGAGAGAGAATGATAAAATCACAAAAAAAGCTGAGGTCAGAATGTCCAAGAGAATTTTTCAGTACTTGTGATGGAAATGTGTGATATTTGTAATGTCTGGTAGCAGGATAATGCTGCAACAGGTAAAAGTGCAAAGACTTCCTCTTCTGGAGGACTCCATATGAATTTTGGACTGGCATTAATGGCCATGCTGAAGTCTGGAAGTGACAAATTGCCAAATTTCAGGTTTTTATTGCATCTTTTAGCAGTCCCTTGTGTATGTGGTCCCTTACCACTCATAAGATTTAACAGCAGCCAAGCTGTGCATAACATTGTCTCTTCTGATATCCAGTGTGTTCTTCTAGGAATCCTGAAAGTAACTTCCAGAAAAGCATCTAGGTAGGAGATAACTTTGAATCAATCATTTGAACACCACAAAACATTCTCCAGTGCAGAATTAAATACACAAAATGCTGGTTTTCTCATTGCATCGAGTTAAAACTTATGTGAGGGTCTGTTCTGCTAATAAAACAACCCAAACCTGACAAAGTAGGTTAATGGTTAATGAACAGACAGACCTATAACCAGTGCAGCTAAGCTGCTTTCTTGTATGCACTTGTTTCATAGACCTTCAACTGCACTGTTTCTGACAAGTACCTGAAGTTCCTGACACAAAAAGGAAACTGAAGTGATGTGTTTGACAATGGGCTATATCCAACAATAGCCTTAAAACCAAAAGAACTGGAATGTAGGACTAAGTTGACAACTCCAGTCCTCTGCTATTGAAAGGAGCTATTTGGTAGTTGCTTAATCCCAAAGTGTCTATGTCATACCAGTTTCACATATCTCAACCCTGCATGAGTTCTGATTATCTAAAGAGTGTTGATGAAAAAGAGTACATATATAAAAATAACCCCCAAATTGCAGTGTGCCTACCAAATAAAAAAAGAGAAAGTCCAGAGATGTTGCCAGCATTGTAATCTCCATCAAAAAGTGGAGTTGTAAATTTTAGGCTAACTGATGCTTTGATTACCAATTATAGGAAATAAAGCTGCTGATAATTGATGGTGTCATATTTGCTGTGGATCTAAGCATGTGCCTGTGTTTGTTCTCTGATTTCCTTCCTGTGACAATGTCTTTTGCTCAAATGAATACCCAAATAATTAGGTCATACAGGATGCCTGATCTTTGGTTAGAGCTTGTTATACTGTTTTGCAAGTTCAGACTAAGATAGAGGTGCAAATCTGCATGATATCAGCTCTAATCAGGACAGCAACACACAAGGAGCTAGAGACTGTTTAGAATTCCTGTCACTCTGTGGGAGACCTATTTTAGTCACAGTTATGAAGCTTTCAAAATATTTGAGGACTATTTTTCTTGATAAATAAAAATTTAAAAATTTTAGGAAGGAGTTAAGTGTCTGCTTGGTGGTGAAGGTGATTAGAGGTGGCTTCAACTTTAAAGTGGACTTTAGTAATGCTAGAGGAAAACTGCATTCATGCCTCTGACAATATTAGAAATTAAGACAGATCTGTTCCATGTATTCTTTGTGGATGAATAGCCAAAACAAACACGGAGTAACAACTTCTAGTGGTTCATTATTCAACTGTACTGAAAATCGTTGTTACTTTGTTTGTCTTTATCCTTGTTAAATAGTGTTGCAGATACTTAGGTCCTTCATGAATAAAGGATGTTTTTTCCTCTCATGTTGCTCAGCCCTTAGACATAGGAGACACTATAGCTGCTAAGGTATTGTAATAACATCTTTGAAAATTGCATGCAGAAAAGTTCCCAGTGAGTAGAAATTAAATTAGAAATTTATAAGAGGGAAGCCCTTCAACAATGTGCTTAAAGCTGGGAGGATTGAAGAGGAGGATACTTGACATAAAGACACAACTAATTGTTCTTGTACTGGCAAATGCTGTAGCAAATAGGAAACTGAGTGTGGAAGAATGTAGAATGGAGAGAGCAGTTTGATGAAGAGTACTTTTATTCTCATCCCTGGTTCAGTTTCCCAGTTGGCTGGAGTAAGGGTTGTCTAGTTTGAACATGTAAGGAATTGGAGTCTTATGTTGTCAGCTAGAGAGCCAACAAAAGCATTCGAAGGTAATTAATTTCAAAATGTCTAACTACAATTTGTTTTATGACTCCCGATTGGAAAGGTAGTGGTAAGTGGTTTTAATCAAAAGAATTAGCATTAATCTCTGTGAGCAATGACTATACTGAAGTTTGGGCTGAGATGATGTATTGACTGTAAACAGCTAAAGGGGAGTAAGAGAGAAGGTGGAGGCTGAATAATGAACATAAGAACATGCTGTGGTGAAAAACTGGCAAAGGAATGGCAAAGGGAAGAATGATTTTTGTATTTTCACCATACACAGCCAGTGTGGTTTTATGGCTGGTAGGACACAGCTGTGTGTAGACACAGAAGAATAATGTCTGTGTCTACTTATTTTTTACTGATGTCAGTAAACATGTTAGAAGTCTTCAGCAGGGCTCTGAATTTACTGTGGTTAAGTTTTGGTAGCTGTTTTAACTGCATTTTTGCCTTGGGATATTGAGATTAGGATTGGATGATCACTGTTTAGTTGGAGAGATTCTTAGGAGACTGGGTAGAAAACCTCCAGCTTGTAAGGCTAACACCCTTAGCCATGAAAACCATTATAGAGTTCTTCAAAATACAGTGTTTCACAGTTCTTGGAGTCAGTCAGATTTTTCCTGGCATCTTCTAACATCAAGTTTTGCTTTTCTGTCTCCACCTGCTGGTACCTGGTTGAGAGGCGTGTACATGAAAGTAGGAGGTTAGGAATTCTTATGCTAAAGGACAATTTTATATCTCTTTAACTTAATGGAATCACCTATTTGTGAAAACACTATGACATAATTTTATAACTCTTAGGATTTTTATTAACTTCTACCATTACTTGAACATTTTTATTTGTACAATAAAAGATGGTGCTAAAATTATATATTTCTTTACAGTCTCCAGTATATTTTGGGAAAATGGTTGTGTAGCTAATGTGCTTTTGGAGGAAACTGCAGTAAATCATTTAAGACTTTTGCTTTAAAAAAAAATCTAAAGTGTTTTTAGTACCAGTGTGGTTTTGTATATTTTGCACATATGGGCTTGTGTGTTAGGCAGTATCATAGCATTCGTTTTTTTGCTCCTCATGTGCAAATATTGTATACTGTTGTAAGTTTTATGTACCAAAAAGCTAGAATAATTGTCCTGACTTTTTTCTGATTACTCAAACTGCTTCTGTGTTTATGTAATCAGCAAGTGAAAATCGCGATATTTTTAACCTACATTCAACCTACCTTCTTATGGAAAAAGATCAAAAAACTTAGAGATTGCAATATGTCAATTTCTTCAATATGTCAATATGCAATATATTAATTTTTTTTATATTAGTTTTCCTCTTTCATTCACAGCATAATTTTGTTTTCTGGTTCAAAAATGCTCTTTGAAAGCATAAATTTGAGTATGCATGGATTTTTTTTTTCCTCATTTCGCGTTTTGGTTCTAATATGTTAGAACTGTAAAAGAAACAGATGTTGACACAGTGTAAATTAATAACTGTGCTGGGCATGTGACTAAAATCTTTTCAAGCCCAGAACTAAGACAATTAGTGCTGCTGATACCAATCTGCTTGTTACTTAAAGTTGTTGTATGCATGTGTAAAAATACAGTGGCAGTGAAAAGTTCCCCTATAATGATTTGCAGCTTGTCTTCCTGTGGACTACAGTGTATCAGTTGGCCACTTGTTTGCAGGTAACTAAGTGAAAAAAGATTACCCTGTTTGCTTCCCCCCCTTAATTCTATTTTGCAAATATATGGGGAAATTTGCAAGAGAAAAGAAATGTAAAAGTTTCCTTCTCAACTGTAATCGTGGCTCTTCATCAGTCATTACTCTTCCTGCATTTTGTTCAAGAGGCTCTAATTGTCTGCATTTGGCAGGTTTAACACTTCCTGACAGAGAGGCTATTAAGGGGAAGTATTCTCGCATAACTGTCACAGGCAGGAACAAAGAACCTTCAAACTCAATGTGTGGAAACCACTAACATTCTTAAATGACCCTTTTCATGCATTTTATCCCTTTAAGCTAAAATTTGGAGGGTGCAGGGTCATGGAAAGCAGCAAGGTGTAATAAAGCAGTAAACTCTTGAGGGTTACTTTTTTTTTTTTTTTTTTTTTTTTGGGAGGGGTGTGAGGGGCAGTGTTTTTTTTTTTTTTTTTTTGCTAGATTTATCTCTTGAGTTAAAAACAATTGTTATTTGGAAAAATCTCATTAGCAGATGTGACTGGAGTAAAAAGACTTAAAACTGATGTTGCTTTCAGGATTGCTTTGAACTTAACAAGCACCGATTTGTGGAGCAGACTAGCTAATGAAAGGAAATTAAATTTTCTGACAACTTCCCCTGCCAGCCCCCTTATTCTTCATGGGGCTGTTACTAGGTACTGAAGACTTTTAAAGAGGATTTTGTTTTATTATCGGACATAAATGAACCAGGTATGAACATTTCTTATGTATTTTTTTTTTAAAGTTCTGACCTGGGTGCTTTTAAAATGGATTGCCTTGAAAGCTTTAAAAATATCAAGTTTCAGTTTAATGTTCATAAGTCAGCCCCCATAGTTTCAGACACACTTAGCAGCTGGTGGTTTCCAGACATTACTGCCTTCTATACAAATTTTTTAATGTATGTCATGGGATAGTATAAATATTAGCAAATTTGGATGGAATTTTCAAGCTTAACCTATATCACTGTAATTTAACCCTTTTTCTTTCTAATTTTGTATAATGGAATGATGCTCTTACTAGTAGAAATAAGAAGAATTAGCTACTGCAGGAGAAGTGATTTGATTATTGAAATGTAAGTAATTAAAATATTCTGGTTTTTGTTCTCTGAGTTTCCCAGGACTTTTTTCTGTACTACAGGCTACAGTACTATAAGACAGCTGAAGCAATAGGTGGCATCAACAAAAGAATTTGTGACGTTGGCTTATGCAACTTTTAAATGAAAACAATTATGGGAATCTTCTCCTTTCAGATACAGTTTAAAATGATAAATTTAAAGTTTATTTTGTCTTCAGAATGCAGAACTTTCAAAACTGAAGTGCTTGTGTTCTTTCTTGAGTAAACCCATTTGTCTCTGAAGAAGTTCTACAAGTTTTTTATTTTTTTCCTGAACTTGAATTACTCCCAAACAATAGAGAATCAACTCCCCCTACTGACAGCAACCAGGAAAAACACAAGGAATACCTGTGAGGACAGAAACAAGCTCGTAGTGGACAAACTTTAACGATCTGATTTATGGTCCATTATTGATTGTAAACGTCTAAATTCTAGCATTAAATTCCTACAACTGCAGAAAATAATTTTGTGATCCTGGTTGTGTTTCCTGTCAGCTGATTCTTGTTGCTTTGAGTTTCTCGGTGCACTAATGATGAGGTAGAATTTACATTCCACTTATGGTATTAATTTTACATTCCTCTGGCTGAAAAGGGTCACAAGGTTGTAAAATCAAACATTAAATGAATCGGAGGAGACAGTAGTGCAATATATGACTGCCCTCAGGACACAGTGCAATGGCTGATGGGATTAACGTTGGGTCTCATTTCCTGCTTTTACAGGATGCAGATGAAGCTGTCAGAATTGCAAGGGAAATTGGTAAGTTCTTAAATTAGCTATGGTGGGATTTGTGTGCCTCTCAGCAGACATGGTTGACTAAATTGAATGTGTAATAAGTAATCCCTATAGAACAAATAATGTTTTAATAGTTTTTAAGTTCCCTGTTGCCCATAGGGCTGGAGGAATCTAGGCATTAACGCCCTGTCTCTTAAATCATCACATTTGAGCTTTTCAAACTGGACTCTACAGAACAAGTGCAGCCATGATTTGTGGAATGAATGTAATATGCAGTAATGAGTACCTCACTAAAGGAGTTATCTAAAAATATATCTGCATTTGGACATGATAGTCAGAAGTTAGGCATGGTACACTTCTCTTTAGATGGAGACTGACACCAGTGATGTTATGATCTTCATTCTTCATCAGTGTGTGGACTGCAGCTAGCTTGGATATGATCCAGATCACCAGTCTTCTGGGTGTACTGGAATAAAGTCACTATTCAGCTTCTGCATATCTTACAGGATGGTGAAAAGAGCAACCAGCAAATGAGTCTGGGACTCATTTTGAAGAAGGTTAAGTGTAATATGTGTTTAATGAGTTTTGGCTTTTATTTACTAAAGCTTGATATTAGTGAAAATACTAAGCCATATGCTTGAAATTGCATGTTTTTAAGTGTTTTCTAGAAGAAGAATCTAATGCAGTAAGATGTCTGATTTTTCACGGGATTTTTCTTTATTTTTTCCTTTGAGATTGCAATTTTGAGAAGCTATTTAGGTTTATCACAACTATAAACAACTTTTCAGCTGTGTCAAGAGCTATTGCTGTGCCTTTATGTGCCGGATAGAAAGTAGGAGTTGCACTGCTACAGATAACTTCTAAGCCATGGTGTAAGATCTTTCCACTTCCAGTTTAAGTTGGGGCTTTTACCCTGCACTGGTTAACTACCCTGAAACCTCTCCTAGGCTTGTCCGACTTTTAGGCTGATACAATTGAAGTCAACATTTCTGTGAGTCAGGCTTTGTGTCCTGCTTGTGAAATCCAGTGATAACTAATCACTGGCATGGGAGCATTGCCAAAGGAAAGAGGTTATTAACCAAACTGGAACATTCAGAAGAGAATGGTAAATAAAATTTGGTTTAGTTCTACATAAAGACACAGTTATGTGACTTTATTTCAATACACTTTTCTTCAATAATCTTTCTTGCTCTTGTGCTTTAAAGATTTCCTGCAAGTACTTTCTAAAACAGTTTTGATGAATGTAAGTCAGAAGGCATGTGGTGATTTTCTAGACACCCTTTAAAATGCATTCTTTTTAAATTTTCTTCTGAGATCTTTTGGTGTTCTGTTGACTGGTTCCTGTCTTTGATATCAGTAGCACTTTGGAGGTCATATCAAGGCAGTATTAAATCTGTGATAATAAAGTCAATTACAGACAGCTGGGTGGTGCTTTATTTAGATGGAAAATTCTTAAACAGTTTTGATACAAGGATTTACACTATGATGCCATGTAGTGAAAGAAAAATATCCCTTCTAGCTTTTTCCCCACCTACGTTTCGACAAGGTGGTCAGTTTGGTTAAGCTTCTCTCTAATTTTAACCACTGACCAGAATAAAACATAGTGATTTAAATTTCAAAGGGTCTAAGATTGAGTGAAATTATAGTCTCTTGTGTATATATGTAATGTATTTGTCCTTGTGTATAAAGCACTTGATATACTGTGAGGTACTTTCAGATTGTTCCTAATTTCACTAATCCAGAGTTGCAGTCTTCTAGGAAATCTTAAGTGTTTCTTAAAAAAATAACCATGTTCAGTGCTTAAAACAGTAAAACTGTGTGTGATGCTCTCTTGCTGCCTGTGTTTTTTTTCTGCTTCTCCCTGCTGTGTTTTGGCCAAAGATCCAGTAGTAGTGGGGTATGGCACCTCATGGTTGAGAACATGGCCTTCGCCTCTTTCAGTGACTATTATCTATGGATACACATTTTCTAGGTGTGGGAGTGAAACTTTCTCTTTGCCCCACTTTGATATGTTTTCCTGTGTTGTTTAGAAAGAATGTGACAGGGAAACTGGGCTAAATGAGAAATTGGAAGAAGTTCAGGAACAAATTGCTCTATTGGCTCCTTCTACTGTCTCTCTTCTCTATTTGTTGGTGTGGGCTGTTGTGCTCTTCCGATCCTTTCTGAAGTGCTTAATTACATTGGCCTTTTTCCCATGCTGCTTTTAAGTTGATTTGTAGAACTGTACATTAACTGTACATTAAGAACTGTTGGCTTCTTAATTTCTGAGCCATTGATGAAACCCCAGTAAGTTTAACTCCTCTATTTGAAAAGATTGAACATCTATGAAGTACAGTCAGTTAAAATTAAATGAAAGTCTGTACAAGACTTGAAGAGATGAACAAGTTTTTTTGGTCATTTTTCATTTGACATGGGTTTGGTTAGTGCTAGCATTTAATAATGGAAATTGAAAAGAATCTTGTATCACCACATGCAATATTGCTTAAAGTGATATTGCACAATTTCTTCTGTGGTCTACTACCTGCAACTTTGTAAGAATGGGTAAATGACATCTAAAAACCATGGTGGCAAAGGGTAGGAGCTAGCAGCTGTGGGACATCAGAAGTTTGTGTACTCCTTTTGTCGTTCAGATTCTCAGAACAGTAACTGTCCTGGAAACAAAGCAGTCCTAATTTATGAGTACCTATTTAGCAGCAAAAGTAGGTGCAGTGGTCTTCAAGTCTGACTGCTTTTTGCTCTCTTGCCTCCTAAGATCTTTAGACCCATCCTTAAGAGGTGTCACAAGAATGGAAAACTATAAAGGAAAAGTAGGTTTTAATCTCACATAAATTGGCATCTGATTTGAAGGAAGGATTGAAAACCTAACACCTATTCAAAAATGTGTCTGCTTTGTGAGTCTTTTCATTGGTGTTGTTCTGGATGCTTACAGATGGTGTTAAAAATCACTTGCATGCCTCTCCCTTCCCACAACTAATCCAACCAATCCATGTGAACATACTTTAGCAATTTTGATTGCTGCTGAGTAGTCCAGGAGTGGAGAGTGTTGAATAATGCATTCTGATCCCAGTATCCTATGGCCAATATGTACGGAAAACTGAAATTTTACAAGGCCTTCCTTTCAGTCTTTGGTATTGGCTAAAGAGCTGCTCTAAAGCTTAGTTCAGTGCCCCCAAGAGCAAGGAGTGTGTAACCTCATATTTGAGCAAAAGCTCCAGTTCCCTTGTTGTCAGGGGTCTGGCTAATTTACGTGCTAACATGTAGAAGTCTGTTACATTTTTTTATTCTCAACCAGAAAAGCTGTATGTATTTTTTCAAAGCAAGCCCTACTTTATTTTTTTTTTTAAACTTATTTTTATTTATATTGTGGCTCTTGAGAGTCTAACTTGTTTCAAAATTTCACTCTTGCAGCTTTTTGGGTTGGATAGGGTCTCCAGATGGTGATTGTAGTGCCAGAGATTCACTAGTGTAATCCAGTAAAATCTCGTTTCTTGCATGGGAGTTATACAAAATGTGCTTTTAGCTTTATTTCAAGAGATCCAATACTTGTGTAGGAGCCTGGCAACTGCCAGGGATCAGAGGATGCAGCTACAGCATCAATAAAATGCTCTTGTGTAGGTATTGCATATATTGTTTCATGAAAATTGGTTGAACTACACGGTTGCTGCTTGTAATCTAGAGTTATTTTGGCTTTACCCTTTAATCTCTGGGATTGCAGAGGTCTGGATCAAGCTGGTTGTTACACTGTGGTTTATCTGTACCATTCTATGGGTAGTATCAGCTATTTCATAAGAAAATCTAAGAGATTCTAGAAAGGTTATTTCCATGGCTCTGTTTGGTGTTAACCTTGTATGTTGTAATAAGAGATACTTTAGACTCCAAAGCATGGAGATTTATAGCCTTTTGGTAATCCATGCCTATAGGAGCTTGGTTTGTGCTCTACATATGCTTAACTATTACCTCTCTACAGCTTTCAGCCACGTGAATGCTTTACAGCCTGGGGTTTCACAGTCTAATAATGTGTTAAATTGGAAACTATTTTATTGATTTTTTTTTCCCCTGATTCTTTGTTAATTTAATGTTCTCTTGTACTGTTACTGCTTTCCTGCCTTCCAAACAACACTACTGTTTCTTATGCTTGTCTCATGCCTTTTTTTCAGTATCCATTTCAGACTTTTTAAGAAAACAAAGGTTTTCCAGATCTTGCTGGTTTTAATTATCTTCTCTTGAACCTCCTTTCAGTTAGATCACTATGAGGAGGAGGTGGGAATATTGTATTGCTGCCACTTGACAGAACAAGAGTAGATCTACATTCCAGAAATAAACTGGAATATCAGTAAACATATGTAAATATCAGTAACACGTATGACAGTAGACTGGACCACTTCTAGAAACGATATTCAAATAATGTTTCTTTCTGTCCCCAGATCAAAGCTTTTTATAGAATGTCTTCAGTTCTCAAGGGCTGATAGTCTTCTTGGCAGACCATATCAGCTGATCTTGTATTTGCCTAATGTTGTGATTTTCATTAAACATACTGGAGACCAAAACCACAAAGGATTTTCTGCTATCCCAGGAAATATCAAAAGCATTTAAATCAGATTCTTGAATTTTAGTTTTCTGCACGTTTGTGTAGAGAAAGGTGAAGTTCTCTGGTATGACAAAATTGTTTCAGGAAGCTGCTTTGAATGAAATTATTTATATTAAAAAATAGACCATCTTTAGTAAATCTACTTTTAAGCTGTGTACTATTTCCTTATTCAATCTTTAGACTTAACTTATGAAGATCTACTCATTTTTGCTATTAATTAAAAAAAAATATTTAAGCAGCAACAAAGGGGAAAAAATTTGTTCCTAAAGAAATGTGAGCTTGAAAAGGTCAAATGCCTTATTCATAAATCACTTCATTATTTGGGAATAATTAATTCAGTGGTTTTTTGGTATAAATGAATTGGAGAAGACAGCCTTTCTTGCCTGCAGAAATTACTGCGCTGACAGCTAAGTTTTGAAAAGAAAAATTTCTCCTCTGTTCTCCCTGCAAACAAAGTGTTTAAATAAACGAAGTTATTGTCTACTGGCTTTATTGGACATGTGGTCAGTTGTCATGTTCCTCTGACCAACTGAACAAAGTTTGAACTTCTGTCTAATTGTTCCCCGCTGTTAGGCTACCCTGTCATGATCAAGGCCTCAGCAGGTGGTGGTGGGAAAGGCATGAGAATCGCTTGGGATGATGAAGAGACCAGGTGAGATGCTGTCCAAAAGCTTGCCTTGATGAATGCTGCAGTTACTGAAGTCCCATTAAGCCATTGTGAGCTGACAGTTGAGCAGATATGAAATGTTAGACAGAGAAATTGGATATTATTTGGTTTTCTTCCTTTAGCATAACGAGATATATACTTTGGAAATTTGCATGAGCTTATTTCTAATTAATGATTGAATAGACCTCACAAACATCATCCATTAATTGAAGTAAAAACCCAACATTTATAACTGCTGTTAGTCCAGTGTTAGACTGTAAATAACATTTTGCTGTATGCCTTTCAGAATGCTGATTTATTAATTCTCTGTGTTAGGTAGAATATTTATTGGCCCTGATTCACAAACATGAATGCATGCCATTAGTTCTGTTAAAGTTGATGAGACTGATAATTCATATGTGGAAACAACATACGGTGTTACCAGAATGTGCTCTAATAAATTGCATACTTCTGTGTTTAAAGCATTTGTATCATCAAACTATTGTACTTTTGTCTGTTTTACAACAACATGTGTTTCAACACATAGATGTTTTCATGTCTCTGACTGGTTGTCTGAATCCTGAACGTTTCATGACGCTTTGTTGTTGATTTGAAATTTTACAATCCATTCTCTGCTGATCTTCTGGCAGCGAGGAGCCTGATTTCAACTCTGTGTGCTGCTGATCTTACAGAAAAATGTGTTTTCTCATTTTTTGTTTTTCAAAAACTTGTAATGAAAAGCCTATTTGATCCAAAATAACCTGAATGTTTTTCTTTCTGCATGGAGGAGGGAGCAGCACATGTGTTGGAGTCAACTCAAAGTACAGCTGAAATTTTCATTAGTTTAATTTAGTCATCTGCAAGGCTTCCCTGTCATTTTTCTGTCCCATATGAAATTTGTTTGTCAAAACCTAAAAATTGGATGGAAGAAGAATGAATGTCTAGCAGTTAAATTTTAGATTTAAAGAAAACATGGTGGGTTTATTTGTACCTTGCTCTGTCCAGTCCATTTGTATTCAAATCTAAATAGGGCAATAATGTTTTGTGCATTAGAATGAAGATCTAGAATAACCTGCTTTCTTAAAAGGATACTTTGTAACTACTGCTTTAGAATCCAAAATTACTACCTTAATCTTATTCAGGCAGCAGTTCCACCCGTTGGACTTGAACGGAAGGCATTAATTTCTTCTTTAGTTCAGAAAGGAGAGAAGGAGCTTGATTAAGTAACTGTTTTAAAGTAAAAGTGCATCTAAAATCATGATTGCTGACTTATTTTGGAGAAAGACTGATTATGGTTTAGCAAGTCACCTGGTAGAGCTGATTGGTACCAGTAGAAGGGTTACTCTTCTACATATATTTGCATATCACTAAATTAATTTAGTGATACTATTTTGACTCAGTCCTGTTTAATGATAATTTGAGCTACTTGTTTATGAAAAGCCTTTGAATGATAGAATATCTAGAAGTGGATGGGACCCATAAGGATCATCGAGTCCAATTCAGTTCTGAAGTGTCATTCAACTCCTCATTGCTTGGAGTAGAGTCCTTATAATAATCATCTTAGTTACTTATGCAAGCCTTGTCTTTCTAGTGTAATGTTAAATTTCAAAGGTGCTCAGAGGAAGAGCACCCAGTCAGAGAGCAACACTATTTAGTGAACCTAAATCAAGGAGAAATTGTTTTAACATTTGTGAATAGGCAAAATTAAGTTGAGAAAATACTTGTTGCTGGAAGATGAAAGTGAGTTTTAAGAGAACTTGAGGACAAACAGATTTACTTTGCAAGTGAAGTAGAGCATTTGGGTTTCTCTTTGTCTGGCTTTAAGAATAACTATGAGGTTGTAAAAGATTTGTTGTATATGTCCATTAGTTGTGTTACGGATCTAAAATTGTTCCTTTTTATGTGTCTAGAGAACACTTGACTTGAGTGTTTTGAAGGTGACTCAATTATTACAAAACAATTATCTGATAGTTTAATACTGCGTAAAACTGCTGTATTGTTTGGCTGCATTCAGTCCATGTAATACTAAAAATAAAAAAAATCATCACCTATGGGCAAGTTCTGGAAAAACCAATATCTGAATGGCCTCTTGCATTTTAGGGTTCAGAAATGGAAGGTGAGTGTGAAGAACGGTTGGTGATATTTTGATCTATAAACTTCTTTTGGCTTTGTCTCATGGGATGAATTGAAAATACTGCTTGAAAACAAAAGTATTTATATAGAATTATTCCTGATTTGGAAGGGATCCACAAGGGTCAGAGTCCAACCTCTAGCCTTGTATAGGATCGTCCCCAAGTCTCACCATATATCTGAGAGTATTGTTCAAAGATTTCTTGGACTCTGTCAGGCTTGGTGCTGTGGCCACTTGCCAGGAGACTCTGTTCTGGTGCCCAGCCACCCTTTGGGTGAAGAATTTTCTCCTTGTTTGAAACATACTTTTAGATTTTCAGGCTAGTTGAAAGCCTTTTTTGTTTCAGCTGTCTATGTGGGCAATAAGGAGGCTTAAATGAATGTGTGGTATGATGTGGAAATAGCCACTGGAAGTAGAAAAGACTGATCTGAGGAACTTGATTGCTACTGCTATAGAATTATTCACTGTGGTAATTTACTGCTACTACATCTTTCATGCCCCTTAAATATGCCAAATGATGACAATTGTTTTAGATCCTCTGTAATTATTATATTATTCCGGCTATTAGCTAGTATTTCTAGAAGAAATACTGGTACAGTTTTTGTCAATGTTACAATTTATTTTTTGAAATAGCTGTTCATATGCTTTTCACTGTGAAAGGTTGCAGTGTTGATCCCATCTCTGGGTAGGGCTGCTGTTGTGCTTTTTAAGATCTGAGTCCCTCCTAATTCTCAATTCTATGTCTTTTTTCCAAATTTTGGTCAAGTTCTACAGTGAAATTTTGTGTACAGTTCAAGCCACTGACCCACATCTGAAATTAAAATAGCCCTATGTTCACTCTAATGTAATCCCTAGCTAGTTTTCTTGGTATAATTTAGCATATCTTTTCTTCACCTAATAGATACCCACTTGAAATTATACTGAAAATGAAGGGCAGATTTCTGAAAAGCAGTTTACCTTAAGTTGAGGTTGGTAGATTTTTTACACCCTGAGAAAGTTCTGCTGTGGTCCGTATCTAAAAGTATTTCTAATTTAGTCTTTGATCATCCCAACTCTGGTCTTGTGTGTGAAGAGCCTCTATGCTTGCATCCTGGTGAATGTGATCTGAAAGTGCTTTCCAGGTATAGGCAATGTGAAGTTCTTGATGCAGTACAGCAGAACATGACTAGGGCATGTCTGACTGTCTGCACCTTGTCTGGATCATTCCCTCTTTTTGGGGAAACTGGAGGCTTCTTCCTTCCAGTGTGCTCACAACAACTGTACATCTAACTAAAACTTTAGGCTTCATGGCTCCAGATGGTGGCCTGGCAGCTCTGAAAAGGAATTAAATTCAGGACTCTGTTTTCCAAAGAGCAGATGGAAATTTTCTGGCAGGGGTTGTGATAGTTGCATTTAAAGGCACTTACTGGCTTGTAAGGTTCAGTATGGGAGGTCATTATGAAGGAGCTATTGGGCTATGTTTTAAACTCTGTGTATTTGCAGATAGAAATTAGTTTATTTAGCTAGTAGCTTCAGCTGCAGATGTGATAACCTTCAAGTTGGAAATTTGTGCTAAATTATTTTTTTAAGAGTTACCTTTTAAAATTTGGAGCTTTGTGTTAGTAATTCCCTCCTATTGTTACCTTCTGTAACTTTTCCTAGATATTGAAGTCTTGCATGCTTAGTGAGTGTCTGTTTTGAATGTTTTTACCAAGGCAGCTTCCAGTAACAGATATTTAGAGAGATGAAAGATTTTGTCTTTTAACCTTTAATAATAGGAAAATGCAAATTGTGCCACTTCTGAAATTCTTTCTTGGTGCTTATGCTGGTTTTATGAACAGAAATCAAACATCTGTTCTCAGATTCCTTATAATTTCTCCTCCGTGGTCTTGTGCTTAGAATGAGCAGTGGGACTGGAAGAAATTAATGTGGAATAATAAGTAGAAAATAATTCTGAATCCTCCACCAAAGCAAAGGATGTATGAAATGTGCAGTATAAGTGGACAATGCTTTAAATCTCAACAGCATTACCTTTATGAGCCTGTGCATTGAGTTTATTATCTTCCCAAAGCATTGCATTTGACCTTTCAAATTACTGTGCAAAAAATGGGAGTATGTGGGCTTGACATCTTTGGCCTGTCCTGCACAGGTATGTCCTGTTAAAGTAAGGGGAAGGAGTCTATTGGATGAGTTAAGAACAGTGCTCCCCAAAACCCTATTTTTAAAAAAACCCGCACATTCACATGCCATCTAAGTGTGTAAACATATGTAAAATTCTGTGACTTGATAATTTTAGTTGATTTTTAAAAAAAATTTTGAGTTAAGCTGAAGCAATATATTTTGGTTCTGTGTGTGGAGTCAACAACATTTGAGTATCTATTGGCTACTTATCAGGGTTTTAGAGGGCTTTGCTATACTAGTGGCTATCAAACATCTACTTTTTAGCTAGATGGCCCTTCTAATGCTGGTCTTGACAAGGAAAAAACTCTTCTTTTACTATTTCCTTGTTCTGAAAACTGAAATTTTACATAATGAGTAGAGTCTTTTGTTAGTGTCTGACTGCCTTGAAAGAAAATTGTTTTAATTAAAGCAGCACGACTGATCTCAGAGCTGGAGGCAGAAAGTTGGCATGGCTGTTTCACTTCAGACAACCACAGGAAGGCTTGTGGCAACATCACTAATGCTTTTGTACAACTTAAACTTCACTGTGAGTAAATGTACTATAGGGAGAGAGGGGAACCACAAGGAAATCACATTTTTCCTCTTTATAACTGTGCATGTTTCAAGGGATCTAGAGACAGCTTCTCATCCAGCTTCATTCTCTGAATAGCATCAGCTCTCAGTTTAAATTGATTGCTTAGAGTTTGGCTGATTGGGTCTTGCATTGAGATTACACAGCCTCCCTAAAAATCCTGCTCTGCTTCTTCATTCTTTCCAGTAATTTTTTTCCTCATATCCATTTGGAAGTAATTTTTATCATGGGACAACTGCAAAGTTTTGTAAGATAAAACAAGATCAGAGTATCTTTGATAGTAATTCCTGTTATATATAATTCTCAAAGATTTACAGATGTATGGATGAGATGATTAGGCACCAGTCTTTTTTTAACAAGTATTGCAGTTTAGATTTCTAATTAGCACACTTCCTCCAGTGAAAGAAAAGGTCAGTGTGAATAATTGTGCATAAAACTATGCGACACAAAAATGTTTACAAAACAAAACAGAGCCTTTCATATAGAAGTTAAAATAGCTGTGAATCAGTTTAAATAAGAAACAATATGTATGGCTGTTACAGCATTTTGGTTTGTTTTTTAACAGATCAGATAGTGCACAAATTCACTGATTTTGATGTCCCTTTTTTCTCTTTACTAGGTAATTAAATATATTGAAGTTAAGTATGAATTTAGAAAAGCTGTACATTAGGTATAGTCTCTCAAGATTGCAACATTTATTATCCCACAATGTTGAAGAAATGTGAAGATATACTTTTAAATATACACATTTCTCTACTGTAAGTTTACCTATCTTGTGAATCTGTGATCTGGGTTAACTACATCCAAGAGGTGAAAAGCATGAAAATTTCAACTCAGTTGTGCTGTAGTTCTTATTCTGGGCACAGATGTCAGGGATGCTGTGTCAGTAGTCAGTCACACAGAAATTTGGCCAAGCTTTCCATGTGTATCAACATGAATGGCACTAATATGCCACTTACAGAGCCTGTAGAAAATTTTAGTGAAGCTTTTGGGTCCCTGAGTTATGCTCTGTCTCGCCTTGAGAAAGCTGTTCATGAAGTTGTTTTATCAGAGTTTATGACCCAAGGAATATTCTTTCTGCTATTTAGAAAAAAAAAAAGTTAATAAGTAATCTTGCAAACTTTGTTTTGTTTAACTACATATGTAAGAGAAGAAACAGAGGAAAGTATACAGAGTGCTCTGAATAAAACTCACTTTAAGGCAGGGAAAAACTTCTAGTACAGCTGGTGTGTTCTGTGAGGTCAAGTGTTTCATCTTTAGGTTGTGTTCAGTGGTGGAATTTGCAATGCCTGTAATACTGCATTTGCAGTTCTTTAATGCACAATTAACCAACCTCTGCTGTTTTTGAGTATTAAGAGGGCTGTGTGCTGCAAGTGGTGAGCGCCACTTTTACTTCTGTATAGCAAGTACTTGGTAATCACTGGGTGAAAATTCTATTATTTTATTAGTTTTGCAGAAGAAAATGCCGACAAAGAAAATGAATGCATAATTGTTGTTAATGTTCAGGCTTTTTAAACATACTGAAATTTTTTTGTCCTTTGAGAATGGTTTGGTTTGTGGTTGGTTGGAATTTTTTTTTCTTTGTAAGAAAAGCATGAAAAAAGGGATACTCATTACAGAATCAACTGCAAATGGTATAACTTGTTTTTTGGATATGTGTGTTCATTAGTGAAGATTGTCTGTTTACTGAAATCAGTAAGTGTTCTTTCTTGTATGCTTCAGGACTTCTTAAATATAGATTATTCTTGTGTTTTCATTATTTTAGGGAAGGTTTTAGGTTTTCATCTCAAGAAGCTGCTTCAAGTTTTGGTGATGATCGCTTACTGATTGAAAAGTTCATTGATAACCCTCGTCACATAGAAATCCAGGTTTGTACTATAATTATTATTGCTACTATTAATTATTGTGTATTTATTTAATGAGGTTTGAACTCATAAATAAAGTTCAAAATGTTTCAAACACTTCACTAAAAAAGGCCTAGAGTCTTGTGTTTTCCGGTGTCTTGGGTCATTGCTCAAACTACATGGCTATCATGTACAATACAGCCTTCCTGTTTTTATTCTCTAGCCTTTCTTTAGCAGGAAGGCTGTGAACTGTGCTCAGTTTGTTGGGGGAGAAAAAAAATGTTATAGGCATCTGTCCTGAAGGCTGGAGGTTTGAACTCTGGATCCTGTTGGAGTGCTTGAGTGCAGCAGAGGATGTAGGAGTTCAAGAACTGCCATGCTTAACAATTTGTTGCAAGGTCTAGGTTTTGTCAGTATTTGGAATTCTATTCTGAAGTATCTAATTCTGCTTGGGAACTCAGGAGGATTTTTGTCCCATTCTGGGCAGTTTGTGGTTCAAAATCAGCCGCATTCTCTTTAACTTCTGCATTATTTCCACTTCTGTCATTTGTTGGATTTAGAGTTAAGTCAGGTCTGCTGATGTAGAGCAAAAGTTGCTTCTTTTAGGCACTTGACACAAAATTGTAATTTCAAAACTTGTGATGTTTGATCTTATATAGGTAACTGAATTGTGTTTGTCAAGAAGGTATTGAGGTATTTCCTGACAAGAAATCTGTACAGAAATTTCATTTTTTTGCACATAAATTTAATTTCCTTTTGTATAAAACCTAAATTCTTTCTGCATTGTGGCACATAGTGTTTTGTGGGGTTGTTTTTTTTTTTTTTTTTTTTTTTTTTTTTTTTTTTTTTTTTTTTTTTTTTTTTTTTTTGTTTGGTTTTGGTTTTTTTAGCAAGAGCCCAAAGTAGCTCAATAACTGAGTGAAACAGCAACAGTTAACTTGATAGTGTGGAATGATTTCTAAGAGAGAAATATTTAACATTTTTCACTCTGATAGAGGTTTATCTGCAGCCTGATGCTTCCTATGGGGCTAACTGCATATCATAGAATTTTAGAATGGTTTGTATTGGAAGGAACTTTGAAAGGCCATCTAGTCCCAACCCTCTGCAATGAGCAGGGACAACTTCACCTAGAGCCCAGAACCCTGTCCAGCCTGATCTTGACTGTTTCTGGAGAGGTGGCATCTGCCACCTCTCTGGGTAACCTGTTCTGTTGTTTTACCACTCTCAGAATGAAAGATTTCTCCCTTATATCTAATCTAAATCTATTTTGTAGTTTAAAGCCATACCTCTTTTCCTGCCACTAGAGGCCCTTCTAAAAAGTTTATCTCAGTCCTTCTTATCAGCCCTCCTTTAAGTACTGAAAAGTGCAATTAGGTCTCCCCAGAGCCTTCTTTTTTTCGAGGATGAACTACCCCAAATCTCTCAGCCTTTCCTCACAGGAGAGGTGTTCAGTCTCTTTGATCATTTTTGTGGCTCTGCTCTGGAACTGTTCCAACAGGTCCATGCCTTTCCTGTAGTGAGGACTCCAGAGCTGGATGTAGTACTCTTGGTATGGTCTCAGCAGAGAAGAGTAGAAGGGGAGAAGGGAAGAAGGAAGAGTGTAATGAAGAAATGATCTGTAAACAGTGAAACAGCAAAATGAAGAAACAATGTAAAAATGAAATTGAAACCCCACTTTATTCTCTATTGAAAAGTCATGGAAAGGTATTTAGTGAACTCAGTTTCAGCATTGATCTTAGGGTTCAAAAGAGGTCAGATTGCTAGAGCATCTTTCTGTGTTCTCTTGCTATGGCTAATAATTTTTGGCTACTTATGTGTTTTTCTCTTTGTCTGTGCAGATCAGTGCACCTTAAAGATCTCTTTCTTCCAGTGCTTGCAGATTTGGGAGATTCAGCAGGTTCACACTGATTTTTCAATGACAAAAGTTAGATGAGATTGGTTCCTCCATACTTCCAGGTTCGGGGCAGATTTTACATTGTCTTGATTCCTTTAGGTTTAAAATGTCTTGCCCCAAGTAATACATAGTACTGTATTTAGGAACTGTTGAACAATTTCAACAAAATGACTTTGCTATTACTAATTTATAGTTTTATTTATAATGGATATACAGTGAACATTGTTTTCCTTATACAAGCACTTTGATGGTACCTTTTAACAATATCATAGTGTATCATTTTAACTTCATGTTCTAATCAGCTTTAGGACGTTGACCTTGGTTCGTTTTCAAACTGCTGAATATACAAACAATTTGAGACCAGATGCCAAATATTTATTAATTTAGCAGTGACTTTTAAATGGAACTTTTTTTAGCTTTCTTATATTTCTCCAAAGCATTGGTACTTAAAATTGTTAAATAAGAAGTTTCCTGTGTCTAGCTATAAAACAATCACTTTGTAAAACATGAGAAAAGAGTAAAACAATTAACAGGAAAATAGAGTCCAAATACACTTTATGCCTGAACTGATTTGAAGTCTTGTTCTCCTGAAGTATCTGATAAAAAGTTTAAAGTAAGAGTACATGGAATGTCTACTGCTTGGCCAGACAACAGTCCTACAACTGGAAACAGAATTTAGCTGAATCATGTAGGAGGGATTCCACTACATAGTATTTAATTATTTTGGCGTGTAGATGTACATAGCATGTACTAATGTCCTAATCATTTAATCCTGCAAAATGAGACATTTTCCGTTATTAATGTTTAGATAAGGAAACAAAAGCTGTAGCTGGGACATGCATTTTTTGTGAGATGTGTACTGGAATCTCATGTGATCTCAGAGATGATGATTTCAGAATGCTGCAAAAGTCTTTTGAAATTCAATTATTTTATGCTTAATTTCTTTTACTGGAAATAGTGGATACAGAAAAAAAAAAGCCTAATGCTGGATTTCCATTAGCTAATAATGGAAAAACATTTATTTTAAGATCCAGGTTGCTGAAATTTAGTAGGATAAGAGAAATATCCTGAAGTGAAAAAAAAATAATTACTGTTTGGATTGGAAAAAATGTGTTATCTTCTTCTGAAAAATACAGAGAGAAAGAGGAGATAAGCACAATGACCAATTCTTATTGTAATGTTCCAAGTTTTTTTGTTTGTTTTGGTGAGAGAATTTTGTGGAAAGTTGTAGGCTTTCTAACAGTGAAGCAGAAGTGCTCACAAGGAATCATTCTACTTACAGGACAGTGATTTTTCCATCAAGTACCATTCTGTACTCTAAAGATACTGCTTTAATACTAAAATAACCCACACAAAAAATAAGTCCAGAAATATTTGGACCTCCCAAATGATTTCTTGTAGGGCCCCATGAGTTTATAGAGTTTCACTCTATAAACTGGCTGGATTGGATGGGTGAACACTTAGGTAGGAAGCATCTGTTTTGTTTTCCTTCTTTTTCTTTTTCTTCTTTTCTTTGTGTTGAGTACCTTGCTAGAATCTAGCAGTTGGCTGGAGCATCTTGGTGCTACTGCTCTTCCCCCTGGAGAGGGAGGAGGGTTTAGGAAATCCTAAAGTCTTTGATCTTCTGGAACCTTTTTTTCACTAGAAAGCTCCATAAATGTGTGCAAACACAACAGAATTTTTTAGGAGGGAAAACACCTGATCTTACAGGGCACAGAGCACCCTGGATCTGATGCTGCACAGTGCACATGAGTTGTCTTCCTAAGTTCACTGCCTTGTTTTCAGTCACATCTACCCAGATTTTTCACGCCTTAGCAACCACTGGTGTCATAGATGCAGGAATTCATCTTGCCTGGTGCCATACTTGCTCTGTGCTGCTAAAGGGAATAATAAATGATACAGATTTGTTATCACAAATATGAGTAGATATGGTTGAGTTCACACAGTTTGAGGAAGATTGTCTCCTTGTTTTATCTTTTTGGTTTTCAGTGTAGAACTGAGCCATTAAAGAATGAAGCATGAATATTGGCATGGGTTCCCGCAGATCGGAGCAGGAAGATAGATGGAAAAAAAATGGGTTAGAATAAAAATTTTATAAGGAAGAAAGGGAGCAGGTGTGGTCTGTGTTAAAAGAAATTGTTCTAAGAATAAGTGTACAGTCATCATAAAATGGGATGAAGTCTACTTGAATCTTCCAATCTAGTGTTTGGTATTGGAAATGGCTGCATCATACCATCAGTTTCATAAAGGGAGAGAGTTCCTTTTCTTGCTTTCACTTCTAGTTGGAAGTTGAAGAATCGGTCAAGAGTTCTGCTATGCTCAACTTGTGGGGTTTTTTCTAGCTTGTAATTTATGTAAGTGGATCTAGATACTTAATTTTGTTGCCTTTTCCTTGAACTGAAGCTGCAGCCAAGAACTGTAGTTACTGATTTGTAAAATACTACTTTTTTATTTTTTTATTTCCTTTGAAATTATATTTATTTCCTTTGAAAGTACAGAGAAAGGTACACATTTTATTTTCCTTAATGAAGATCAACAAAGTTTTTGAAATTTTTTTTTCTGCTTTGTTAAAGACAAGGCACTGTGGCTTACCTATTAAGAAAGCTCCATTAGACATTTTTTTCTGAAAGCTTTTTGTGTAATTCAGGAGCAAAACTTGGCATCCTTTGAGGTTTTTTTTGTTGATGCAATCTTTTGCTTTTGTGTTATTTTGTAATGCAATGCAATTTAAAATACTTGAAAATGTAGTTTTCATCTTATTTTGGCCTTTTGTAAGAAGATCCCTAATATTCAGAAATCTAATTTTGAAGTGAGAGGCTGTTTTGCTATGTTCAAATTCTACATAGAGGCTTTAGAATAGTTCTACTCAGAATTTGAAAGAATGTTCAATTAATATTTAATATATAATTAATTTTCTACATGAGATTTCTTCCCCAAGTTTTATTTTTGGATTGGTAGAAAACCCCAAATGCCACATAACAGTATTATGGCAAAAGACCATATGCTTACATCTGTTTGTTAATAGCAGTGTGTTATTGTTGCAGGTTTTGGCAGATAAACATGGCAATGCCTTGTGGTTGAATGAAAGAGAATGCTCCATTCAAAGGAGAAACCAGAAGGTTGTGGAGGAAGCACCAAGGTGTGTATTCTTGATGCAGCAGTAGTAACTGAAAGCATTTTGGAAAGCCTGCTGGTTCTATTTATTGTCCAAATGTGAGCAAATTTGATTCTATTAAAAAGCACAAAGAAAATAAATTTTTGTTGCAGTCATTTGACTATAATGCAGTTTTGATGTTCTTGTGGGTGTTTTGATCTTGCTTTTTTTTTTTTTTTCTGTAAGAAAACTGGTATTGTGCAATTTATTTTTTTCATGATCTTGTATAAAATGGATTTGGATCTTACCAATCCACTGTATGTGGTATGGCTTTTTTATATATGAGAGACTTTTCTTTGATATTAACGTTTGGATATAAAAGTCAAGTAAAAGATGAAATAAGTATGAATTTTGCCACAGATACAGGTATTTGGCTGTTAGAGTAATTGTGCAAAGGCCATATAATACTGTATATTTCCATTTGAATTGGAATATGTAATACAAAGTACTCTTCAGCACTTTTAGTACTGTTCATGGTAGTGAACTAAAGATATAGGTGTCTAGTAACTCAAAAGTGCAAAATTATTTTAATCTTACTGGTTTAATGTGAAGTTGAAATACCTTGCTGCTATGCAAGATATGGCCTTACTGTGTTTTCTGTTGCATAGCAGTCATCAGAGAATGTGTATAAAAATGGCAGCAAGAAATTCTGATTTCAGAAAGGCAGACATGGGTATATCACTGCCTGTGGGAATTACCAATGTAATATGTTCACCAGGTGGGATGGGTTTGCTGTATTTTTTTGCAGCACAGAACTATGTGATCCAACAATTTGGGATGTGAGGAAAAGCACATCAGCCAAATGACATTTCTTTAGAGGTGCTTATTGGTTAATTTTGAATCACAATTGCAGGACTGCCATTGTTTACCCTATATTTTAAATAAAAGGACCAAAGCTTAAATCTAAAGATACAAATTAACTTAAAAATGCTTCTTGCTAGTGATTGTGGATTTCTTGGAAGCTTTACACTGTTTATGCCTAAAGATCTTACTGTATTATTGTGGAAAGTGAGTACTTCAGGTCCTGATATAATGCACATGTGCATAAAAGAAGAGTGTCTTCTGCCTCATGAGTATATGTAAGGCAATGCCTGTGATTCCTGCCTGCTCTTTCTCCATGCCTATGGTTATTAAAGTGGTGTGGTATGTCTCTCTCACCAGCCAGCTGTGATCAGAGTGTTTTATTTCATCAGAAATACCAGCCTTTTAACTTTCTTGGGCATCTCTATTGGAGTTGCCAGTAAGTTTTCTCATCCCCTTCTATAACTCTACAAGAGTGTGGGCAAGTCAGTAGCTTCCAAATTTTGGCATGAAAACTTTTCTTCCTTTTTATTGCAGAATGTTTTAGACTCTGCCAGATTTCTGCTGGCAGCTCTGGAAGCGTTACCTGCCTTACAGCCACTTGTACTTGGCTGCAGAATCTATTAACTTCAAAGGGTTACAACAGTTGCAGATAAACAGGACACACTTCTGTGAGACACCAGAGAGACCCTAAAGACTCAAGTTAATCCTTCCCGTGAATGTTGTTTCAGTTTGATTGCTTAAGGACTCCTGGACATACCTCTTCTGGTATGGCTGGATGAAGGAAAGTCTGTCCTCTTTTCTCCTGTTTTAATGGTAGATGCTATTAGAACTCTGAGCTAGGTAAAACCTTTTTCTTTCAAGAGGCCTGGGAGACAGATGTTATGGGCTAATTTTTTTTTTTTTGGTCTTTTGGACAATTTAGGGCTTTTGACATTGGCCTTGTTTTGTGCCTTTTTTGCTTTACTCTATTATAATGGCATTTTCCTAAGTGTCTAATTTAAGGGACTGAGGGCCTTTTGGCTTGGAGACTAACCTATGATTTTCTTAAAGCTAAGTCTGCAGCTGCTGAACTTATCTGTGTGGGATCATTTAGCATTTGTATCTCTAGTTTTCCTAGGGAAGTTTAGTCTTTTGTTAAAATCAAACAAAGAAAAGAACCAAACCTCTTTTGGGGACAGAAACTCCTTTAGTTCATACACTGAGGTTACAGTATTCAAGGAACCCCTGGTGTTCATGGTGGTCAATCCCCCAGATTCATATAGGAGACCAAAAACTTTGCTTGTACCCCTTTTACATGGTGAGTTTCACATGTGAGTTGTTCCCTCTGTTTTGGGAAGCACAGACAATAAGACCCATCCTATCATGGCTAGTTTTTTAGTTTGTGCTTGCAAAATTAGTGAGTTTCTAGTGATGTACCGTAATTTCATCTGCTTCTACTTTCACACATTTATGGATATACTGTTGTCTTCTAATTTCACAGAGGCTGACATTTAAAGAGACGAGTGGCTTGAGTGTAATAGTAATAGTCTTAGTAATAGTAATAGTAATAGTCTTAGTGTTGTTTCTTAGGTGAGTTTTTGTTCCTCAACTGCCCAAGATCTTCTCTGTTAATTTTCACAGACAGTTGCCATGAGACACTGTACTTTGGCAAGAAAAAATACAAAGGTGTGGTTGTATTTTCCTGTCTGCTGGAGTGGTTAATAAGAGATTGTTTCCCATGAGGAGAAACAAGGCCTATAAGTTTATCCATGTGTCCTTTAGGATTAATTAAAATAAAATGCACAAGAGTACTAACTAGCATCCTATTCAATCCTATTGGGGTGGTAACTCAGAGGAGTGCTCTAAAACTTTACTTTGGTGAGCACATGTTCTATCTAACAATTTCTGAACCTGTTAGAAGCTTCTTAAAGCACTCAAATTTGCCTTACCACTTGTGGGTAGGAATAGTCATCTGTTCAGAGGCACTGACAATTTAAATGAATATATATAGGCAGGAACTTAGCAGAAAGGTGCATTATTGAATTAGACGCTATCTACAGGTTCTCCTTTGAGTTTTTATGAAAATATGTGTGTCAGGCTCTACATTTCCCTCACTGTCTAGAAATCCTTGAAGGATTTTGGGTTAAGAGGAATGTGAACCTGTTCTGTTTGTGACTGTACATGTGATTCAGAGATGGACACCATTTAGATGTGTGGGCACAACTGTCTTCTCAAATCCTTTAGCCTATCTATGCTCATGATCTTGTAGTATATAATGAATATTTCAAAGGGTAACGTTTTGTGTAGGTAAATAATTTTTTAAACAAGCAATATGCTTGGAGCAGGGAAGCTGACTTAGACATTAGAAAACTGAGGTTTATTCCCCCAGTGTGATAAAATCTTCAGAGGAAGGGTAAATGTTACTGATCATTTACTTTTTGTCCAAACTGAGCAGCAAATTTCCACTGATGGTGTAACTGTTTGTGTTTGTCAAAATCTCAACTTTGTCTGGGACTGAGGGTGATAGGGATATTTTAGTAAACCTTATCTGATGAACTAGAAGTGGAGAGAGAACATCTTTCCATGTGGTTCATTTCCCTGACTGTAGAAACAAAGTGACAAACTGATTGTATTCCTCTTGATCAGCTTTATAATAACTTGATGGAGGTCTTGTGAATGAAATGTCAGGTCCGATTTTTTCTTTTTGATACTTTTATTTTGTGAATACTTATTTTTTATGGTAGCCTTTGTGCTGCCATAGGAGCTCTTTGTCTAAAGAAAAACAGGTGTATGTGTGAGAAAAAGATTTGAAGTAAAGTTAGAAATGCTGGGTTTTCAAATGATGTCTAATTAGACTGGAGAAGAGTTATCTTGGTTGGAAAAAGTGCATGGTTAAAAAAGGGAGAAACAATGTATTTGAAAGGTAAAGCAGTAGAGGGCAATATGAAAACTTAGATTAATTAACCTAGCCAATGGTAGGGATGATCCAGTCATTTCAGAGTTTAAAGTGGCTTAACTGTGTGGCAGACATCAAATTTAGCAATATGACACCTGTGTTCCATTCTCTGGCTACAGCAGGAGGTGAACAGTGAGATCTCAGACCTACATTTAAGAAGTACAGGGAAGACACCACTGTAATGAAGGGGAGTAACTGTCTTTCATCTGTATGAGAAGTAATAATGGTTATTCTAGGAACAGAATATGGAGCTGATATTGAGAATGTTTTGTTCTTCATAAGCCACTCATTGAACTCTCATGATCAAAGCCCTGCAGAAGCTCCACGCTGAATTCTGGAATGTTGATTTCATGTATTATCATCTTACTGAATCACAATAAGAAATATTATGAAACTATTTTACATTTACTTGTGCCTGTTCTTATGGGTATGGCACAATTTTTATGTCTTCTGATATTCCCCTTCATTTGATGTAGGATTTCATACAACTTACTTGAATGAGATATGGGACCTATTGGTCCCATTGTTTGCCAAGAAAGAAATTTTTTCCTAAATATTGATAACCTGCCTTATGGTCCATCAGAATTTGCCTGTGTGGGCAGTGGAAAAACAGAGGTGTGAAGTGGCACTTTCCCAGTAAAGAAAAGGATTCTGCTGTCTCCTACATTGCCTAGATATTTGCTCACTTCTTGTCTCATGTCAAATATGATTCATTGTGGTAGAAGTCTCTAGCTCTTCTGTGAGTTCAGGTCTCAGTGAAAAAACACCACAGTAAGTGCTGAAAGATAAGTCCTGAAGGATTAGTCCCAGCACTGGCTTCTGCCTGAGTGCAGTCTGGGGCTCCAGATGGAGCTTTACTGGCTTTGAGGCCACTTTAGATAGGTGAGGGCTCCTGATTGCTCCTTTGCAGAATTAAGCCCTCTGTTGAAGTCATGTTGAGAAATATGCTGAATGCTTGGTGTTTTAGTCTTCAAGAGTAACTTAGAGGTAGGGTAGAAGTGATTGTCCATTCCCTTGCAAAAGTAATTTGAAAATGATAGCTAAGTTACATTCCTAATGTAAGTCAAAACAGAAATATAAATAGTAAGTATATTTATCAGCTTATGTAAAATTAATAGCTACATGTTCTTTCATTGAAAAATCAATGTATCAGGTTAAGGGGCAACTGGTTTCAAGGCTTTGGTGGAATACCACAGAAATACATATATGTATTTATATATGTATACCACACACACATATGGATAGATAATTAATCTACATAGGTTAATCTAAATATGAATTTATGGTACAGACAAGTGTAATAGGCAAAATGTGTTATTTCCAGAATCTTTTGATTCACTGGCCCAGTGTAAGTTATGGGATGCCCTCCTGGAGTGAGGGACCTTGGCATTTGGGCAGTGTTCACAGTGGCTCCCAAGGTGTAGCTGAGCTGTTGTTTGGGTGCCCTTGAGTATGTCCAAGATTTGTGGAAAAGAACGTATTGCAATTAGTGTGGATAATAAATATGTCTTCTAAGATATTATTGGTTTGTTATGTCTTATTTTAATTTAATTTGCATTATTTTAGATCTCGCTGTTCTAGGAGTGTTATGTTCTGTTATTTTATATTTTAGAGAGTATGGTTATTTATCCTGAATTTCCTGTACATTAGCAGTAATTGTAATGCATGGAGTGTATCTAGCAGTATCAGGGCAATATAAATGTAAAGACATACATTTGACAGTCTTGACATGTTTTCATAACTTTAATAATGATGATGCCCTCTTTTGATTATAGTTTAAACAGATGAGTAAATGATAGAATAATTATTATTTTTTAATCTAAAAAAAGTAATTGTTTCTTTATTGTAGCACCTTTCTAGACCCTGAAACTCGAAGAGCAATGGGAGAACAAGCAGTAGCTCTTGCCAAAGCAGTAAAGTATTCATCTGCTGGAACAGTAGAATTCCTTGTGGACTCCAGTAAGAATTTCTACTTCTTGGAAATGAATACTAGACTTCAGGTAAGAAAAACAACTGTTCAGATTCAGAAAAGTGTTATTTAAATAAACAGACCGTAACCTTCTCCCATATTTTGAGGGTCTGCTCCTGCGAAGATTTAAACATAAGTATCTTGATGCATGTGAGTACTTCCTGCTGAACTTAAAAGATCTACCCACTGAAAAGATCTACTCACATAAGCCTGCCTATGCAAGACTTTGCTCAGTGAGTCCTTGCACAGCACTCAAGTAAATGTTCAGAGCTTTTGCTCTTTGTTACACTTGACCTAAAGACCTTGCAAAAGGTCACTGGTAAGTGCCACTGTGAGTTCACAGTAAGTGGCTAGCCACTGTGCTCTGAGACTTTCCTGACACCTGCTGGTCCCTGAAGTTTTTCTTATTTTTTGTACCTGGACAATCACTTGCTGAGTTTCTCTAGGAGGGTGATTGAAATTGTATATGAGCAATAAAACACTGGCAATCTGCATGTGATTGAAATTGTGACTCAAATGCAACTATGTAAAAAGCATGCTGATATGATATAGGATTTTTGTGAAAAGTTACGTAGCTTCAGTAGAAGCTGTTCTAATGTACACTGCAAGTGAACAGATAAGCCCCTCTACCACTTTTTTGACTATTTGATGGATTTCTGGTCATTAGCTAAGAAAACAAGTGTGTAACATGGATATTCTTGAAGACGAGAAGAGTGTACAACTTGTAAGCAAGTCCATTCTGTTGCCTTTATCCTTTTTTCACTTAACACTAGAATGACTGAAATGTAGAATCAAGCACCAGTTTGGTAAGCTTCCCATTCTGTTCTGGCTACATTTCGTTTGGGTTATGTCCTGCGTGCTGCTTGTACATGTGGGCAAGGATAGAGCATAAGGAGATCCTCATAATCTGACATCTTTGCATGACCTTATGTAATAAGTGGGTAAATTTATGCATTAGGTAAGTTTATCCTTTAGGTAAAGAAGTTAAAGAGAATTTGGGGGGAGTTACAGTCTTTTGTGCCAGTAGAAGACTGCTGGTAATTTTTTTCTTGCCTTACAGGACAGCAGTGGTTTTTGAATTAGCCATGACAGTTACTTAATGTGCCTTTGCTAGGCACTATCAAGTCCACCTTAGAGTCAGTTAGAGGGAGTGGTGGTTAATGGCAGTGTATAGTTCATTAAAACATTATGAAGAATTCTCTCATTTTGGTCATATTTTTTACACTTTCCCCCATCTTGTAGATTTTAAGCCAACATTTCTTCAGTGACTTGGTGTTCTTGTTTATATAGAAGAAAATTTATTTATGGTTTTCTGCATAACCCACCAGAACTTCAAAACCATTTCCTTGCTGTAGTATTATTGACCATGAGTTTCTAAATGGAATTAGTAATGGAATATCCTTGGACTCCTTTTTGTGGGTTGTTTTTAATTTTATAATTGTTAAACACAATTTAATGAATGTGTTTAAAATTCCTTGCTGTTTTGCAGTGTCATTGCCTGCAATATGCACTGGAGCATGTTTATAGTCCTAAATTTCTAAGGTCTCCACATAGGAAGGAAGAAACATTTTACAATTCCATCTTTAAGGACTTTAGACTCCTTTGAAATATAACCTAAGCAGTTTGACAATCCCCTATAATAGCAGACTAATTCTTTCCAACTCTTAAAGCAATTTATTAATCTTACTATCTTGTTTAGATATTCTCTGGTTCCTCTATCCTGACTGTGTACTATCTCTAATTAGAATTTCAGCTTGAGTCTGGAGTAGTAGTTTTCTCTGATTTTTCCCCAGTCTTACCCAGTTGATTTCTAACTTCTCCCAAGTCTCAAGATTTACTTTCTGTTCAGTCAACAGTTATGCAACTACTGTATTATATTTGCTCCCTACTGTTAAGAGCCAAATGTAGAAACTCTACTGAAACTTGTTGGGCTTTAACTTCAGGACCACGTTAATCTCCAGACATCCCTGTATTGCTTCAGTCTTTTTTTTCCTTTTGCATCTTTGCAACTCATAACTGTGATAAGTCACTAACAGATTTTCTTGCCTTGTTCTTACTGAACACCTTCCACAGGTGGAAGAACTTTCCAAAATGATGGGTGTATGATCCATAAATGATCCTCTCTAGATATTTGTGAGCATGCATTAGACACAGCTATCTGTCAACATCATCAGAACATTTCTATTAAATTCTAGAATTTTCTGTTTTAATGTTTCCATCTCTGATCAGATCACTGTAGCATTTTTATTTTGGATACAGATTTCAGAATATACTTGCTAACTAAACTGTGTTCAATATTTTGCACTGCTTGTTGATTTTGCCCCTCCCTCCCTCTGGTCTATCTTTTGGATGCCTTTCAGTCTTTCTGGTAGATTATTTTGCAGTAATCAGAGTTGTATTGTTACTTTTCTGTGTTTTGGGGGGCTCTTTGGGAATATACCTTTTCTGTCATACAGTTACACAAAAGAAGTGTAAATAGCACCTTGAAGGAAGTCTATATTTTATTTAGTTTTTATTTTAAGTGTTGCTGCAATACTATACAAGATTGGGAAGCTGAAGAAAATTGGTGAATCAGCTCCATTGTGTCTCTTGTATGCTACACAAATTTGTTACAGATGTTTTACTGCCTTTAAGTGATTCAGCTAGAATGCCTTATAATTTGCTGTTGGCAATGTTCTTTTTGTTGTATCTGCTGCTTCTGCCATCTTTCAGAGGCTAGCTGCTAAGTATGAGAGATAAGATTGAGGATTGAATAATTTCATCATAAAATTAGTTGTTCTTACTTTCCACAAGAGAATGTAGAGATGTCTGCCCTAGCTACCAGAAAACTTCTGTGTCATTCAGAATCTTTTAGGGCAGTTATCTCTGCTAAAATTGAGGCAGACCAGATGTTGAATATCTGATTCTTTGTAAGTGTTCATAGTGTTTTATGTTGTCTAGTTGTCATAAGCCTAATCAAGGGCACACATGGTCCAAGACAACTTATCATGAGCTTTGCAATAAATGAAAAGTTTCTGATCCCTGATAGCTTTTCTGGCTTCCAAGTAATGTTAAAATCTCTTAAGGTACTTTAGAAGTGCTGGATTTCACCAGAAAAGGTTGTTCTTATCTTCACTGGAAGAATAGATGATGTTTCTCGTGGACTTTATGTGAAGGAAGTCTGTGATCTGTACTTACATATCTCTTAATACATGTGTGTGAGGTGTAGCTAAGCTTCATACATGTGAATCAGTTAATGACAGCAAAGGGATGATATCCCATATTTTAGATGTTTGTAGTACCTTGAAATGAGAAGCACCCCTTGTTGGCTGGAGAAACACTGAGAAGTGTATAAGGAATTATGTGAATTGAGTGCTTACCCTCAATACAATTGGGTTGTTTGTGTCTCAGGATTGTTTCCAACCTTCTGCCTCCCTCATGAGTTGTGAGATTTAAATAATGTGTGAGTACTCCCTTCCTCCTCAAAATGTGACTGTATTTGCTTAATGTAATTGAAAAGATTATGTGTAGACTGGAGTTGAGAAATATGGTAATTTCAGTAGCTGTGGATTTTCTCTTCTTGTGTCAGTTTGAGTATGTTTGTCACAACTTTTTAGGAAATGAAAATTAATTTTATAGAATATTCTGATGTGTTTGTGAGAGATTTGCTGAGACCAATGGCATACCTATGTTTTTAGTTTACAGTTGTCACAAGAGTGTTTTATGTAAATATTTTTAAGTTCTTTAAAAGTAACTTGATTTTTAGGCATAAAGTGAAGGTAAGTCACCTTCCATAGACCTATAAAAATTACCCAGTGCTGAGACTTTTGTTTATCACTTTCTGGGTTTTCATCAGATTTTACTGACCTTTCAAAAATTATGTATTGCAGAGCTTTGCCTTTGTGCAAAACTGGCTGTGATTAGTGTAAAACATGGGAAGAATTTTTACGTGCAGCATGTCTTTCCTTCTCATGTTTGTCCACCCATGAAATTGTAAAAAGCATGGTTGGAAAATGTCTAAAAGTAGGTAGAAATCCTGTTGCAGATGGCTTGGAGCTACATTGCTTATAAACTCCTGGTTCTAACAGCCTCTTAATGGTATCTCTCTATTCTGTTGCTCATCACCAGTTGGTACCTGCTACATGTTTGCTTGGTGAAGGATATTAGTGCTGGAAAATACTGCAGCTGTACTATATACATAACAGTAACAACAAATTACAAATAGCAAAGAGATGAGCTGAGTCCAGATTGCTAGCTAAAGCCACAGAGAGGTGGTGACTTTGGTAATCTGTAGCAGAGCCATGGGATGGTTAGCAGTGATCTTGCTGTCTTGGTTGTGCATAGCTGCCTGGAGGATGGCTTGTGATACATGGGCAGGAGTATGGGAGCAGAGAAAGGGGCTGTCAGGAGTTAGAGGAGTAGATTTCTATGAAGTCAGAATGGAGGGATTTCAAAGTAAAGTCTCAAGCTACTGTTTCTGCTGTTTGCTGAGGCTCTTCATATTTCTTAATACTGGAATCTTGTTTTACTGTGACAAACACTTTGCTTCAGTCATTGCAAATAGTCTAACGAACAGTGTCAGATGATAAAGACTTTCAATTGCTGCTAACCTGGGCTGAATTTGAACTACTGACCCAAAGGTGAAAGGTCTCTTATCCCATTACCAATCCGCTAAGCCCACCAGAATCCATTCTGCACACACTTTATACCAGCTGTTCATGGCCAGTTTTAGAACCGAAAGAAAAGGTGATTTTGCTGCCAAACAACACTTCTTCACACAAGAGGGTCAGCCGACAACAGTTAACCAAATTTTTGCCACATTCTTGCCTCCTAATGCAACTTCCATTATGTATCTACTGGTTGTCTGCTTTTCAGGCTTCCCAAAAGAACTACAGAAAAGCATTGCTAATTGTTGTTGACAGAAGAGAACAACATTGTTTGTGTAAGTCATTGAATCTGAAAGATGCCATTAACAGTGCTGCCAAGGCATGGAGTGATATCTTAGAGACGACATTCCCATGTAACTCTCATAAAATACTATTAAAAAAAGTAGAGAAAGAGGAGACCACTTAATAAGTAGAGAGACAAAAGGTCATTCTTCAAACGGTACATTAGTTTCTTTGCTTTGGTGAATTTTATGTAAAGTGAACCAAAGAATAGCTGCAGTGTTACCAGAGCCATCTTGAATGGAGTATTCTGAAAAGCTTTTAATACTGCAGCTAAATACAGTAAAAGCAGGAATTATATCTTTAGGAAAGGAGGTATTGGTTTTATGGATACTAATTTATTTATTTTCTTACATGGAGTATGTAATGGAAAGGAAATAGTGTAGAATTACTCAATTTCAAGAAATTTTTTTGAAGTGCAGGATGTTAATTGAGAAAATTATGTTGAAATTGTGATCTAATTAACTTGTTGAATTAAAGTGTGTGCTATTTGTCTAAAACACAGAAAAGATTCAGAATTCATAGGTCACATAAGATGTTTTTCCCATCCGATGTAGAAACAAATCCTTGCAAAAGAAAATTAAGAACTGTAACAATGATTATTGGGATATAACTACCTATGAGGAAGTAAATTAAATACTTTTTCAAAGTTGTGTGTTACAATGAAACAATTAGTTTGTACTGAATGACTATGCATTTGATTTATTTCTACATCTTACTTGGGAAACAATAAAATAAGTCTACCTGAACATCTTAGCTGATGGAAATTTTTGTAATCTGGTTGCCTTCAGTTCTTCAATTGTATACTAGTAAGTCAGAGAACAAACAGGAAATGTGTTATATAGGATGTCTGTAGTTAGCCAGTTATATATTCCTGCTTTCCATTAATTCTGTACATTAATCCAACCATTGTCTGTTTTTCAGTAGCCTTTATGAAAAGCTGTTTTTTGCTGTGTGCTCCCAAACCCCATGTACATGTGAACTGTTTTGCAGAAAGATGTGACCCCAGCATGCTCCTGCTCATAGCAGTCAGGAAGCTTGCATGCTTGAAGAGCAGAACATGTGTGCACCTCTGTTACTGTTCAGTTCTCCGAAATAGAAACCAGGCTTACTGAAATACAGGGGGTTGAGAAGCATCTGTAAGTTGGTGCTTTTGGGTCAATTGATACTGGATTTGGCTGCAGGAGCAAAGCCTGTGGGACTCCAGGTGAATCACATTTCCTGGAAACTGAGGTGTATGTTGAAAGTTAGTTTTGAGATTATTTATCTAAATGTAAAGGGGTATATGACACCAACTAGGGACTTACACTAGTAGGGGTGACATAGGCTTTAGTTTTAAGTCTACTGAAATTTAGATTTTCTTGGCTGATGTGGCGTGCTTGAATGTTCCAACTGGTGTGTGAGTAACTTGATGCCTTATACACACAGGGACAAGAGCAGTCTGTGAGTGTCCAGGAGTGTTGGCTGTGAGATCTGAGTACCTTGATAGTTTTGAGAAGAATGTGTCCCAGAATTATTCCCCTGAATATAAAGAGAGCAGTCATCACTAATTTAACTCTTAGCTCCAACTGTCCATAAAAATTACATGGCTGTTTTTGTAGCTATGGATAAACCCCAGTATGGTAAAGCTTTAAAACCACTGGCAGGCACAGAACAGGAGGAGAATTAGGAGCCTTTCCATACTGTTCTGGTGATGGATGCTAATTGGCCTGTGATGTTGGTAGGTTCCCCAGCTCTTATATACCTGCTTTACCATCTATAAACTGGGATGTAATTATTATTTTCTGACAGGCTTTGCCGCTAGTTTATCTTGTTGTATAAAAGGAAAGGGGTTAGTGAAGCAAAACCACTTGAAATGCTCATAGTTGCTGTGATATGTCCTAAGAGCAGTAGATCCAGTATGAAGGGGAAGCACTTTCCCTTGACTCTGTATAGCTATTGCTGGTCATTTGTGGACTTGAAAGCAGGAACATAAGTGGGATTTTACAGAGAGTTAAGACTTTTTAAAGGAGCTATATATTGTTCTTGAGTGCATTGAAATGATGACTTGTTATCAACTGTTTATTAACAAATTTGGTATTAGTAAAGGAACTGATAGTAAAGGTATTACTTTTGGCAGATAATTAATTGAGAGTTCTCACTGATCAATTTTTTTTGCCTGTCCTGTTGAGAATAAGGTACAGCTGCCTTGATACAGCTATGAACTGTAGATTGCTTACTGCAGACATGTCTGGTTTTGCCCTTTGTGTTGAAGACAGCAATAATGTGTGAATGTAGCACCACTATCATACAACCATACCAACACTGTCTCTCTAATGGCTGGGGTTCACTGGCAACATCTTGGATTGACTTCAAAACTGAGTATGGCCTAAAGCTAAAGGAGTTAATCAGCTGAGTGAGATTCAGCTCCATTTGTGAGCAAACTTTCATTCATCTTGTCAAACATTTGGTACTTGACTTAGTCTCCGTATAGTAGCAAGTAAAGGCTGTTGATGGAGAAGGCATATAGCATAAAATGAATAGAAGAAAATACAAGTGGCAGGCAGAATACAGATGGCACCTGAAGTAGAAAGTGGAAGAGGGAAGTGATTGAAGTCTAGCTTTGAAGAGTGATTTTATAAGAGATACAATTGCTTTAGTCAATTGGCTGTTATAGTTGTAGACATTTCAAGATTAAAGTTCTTTTCTACCCTTTTTTGGTCATCTGGTGGTCTTAATGAATATTAAAATGCATTTAAAATGTGTTTGGTACCTCAAATTAATGCTATGATTGGAATTGTCTATGTTATGCCTAAATAGTATTAGTTGAAGCAGAGTCTTAAAATAAAATAGGACAACTTCTCCCCACCCCCCAGAAAAAACCCCACTTTTTTTTCCTATACATATTTTCTGAATGCTGTTTTGTGTGGAGACACAAAGGGAGTATTTTGAAGAAACAGAAGAAAATATTGACCAAGTCAAAGATCTGTATTGAAGAATGGATTAAATAAATGTTTGTGAGTCGTAAGAACAAACAACAAAAATATTTTTCTTTTCAGAGACATTCCATCTTATTTTGATCATCAACAATAAAACTGAAAACAACAATGAAGCTATTGAATCTGGAATGCCAATTGCTATCCAAGAAAAATGGCAGCATAACTAAATAATGCAAATGTCTTTGGAAAATAAAAAGTATTTTAATTATCTGGAATGTTAAAATTCCAAACATGTTCTCAACTCAAAGGTAATCTTTTAAAACTTAAATTCCAAAGTAGGAAAATAAGTTCTGTCGTCCAAATATGAATGTGTGACAAGTAATTTTCTATTAAAACTTAGGGAGTTTTAATAGAAACTTCAAGTCTTAATGGAAATTGAATTGCTTCAATTTAACACTGCAGGATAGACACTGAGATGTTTCATAGATTCTCAAAATACTGTTATTAAGCTTGACATACTGGAGAGTATCATGTGTTAGGTAGAATCAAGTTTGAATCCCAAAGGTACATCCTTAAACTGTATAATCAGATTCCCATTTCAATGTCACTTTTGTCCTTCAAAGAATAGGTGCTTGTTTCAGTGATGATTTGTCATTAAAATTATGTCAAAATGTCTTAAAATGTTGTTGAAACTCTAAACAAACTCACAGCACACACAGGGCTAATTATGTATGCCATCTGTTTATTTTTACAAAGCTTTTTTTTCTTAAAGACCAAACCATCTACTTGTTCTGGTATGCCACAGTGCTGTTATAATGACTGAATGTTTTCCTTAATACTATATACTTGAAGGAAGGAAGACAAGTGGTTTGACCAGTGACCTTTTCCTGTGTCAGAAAAGGTACATAGTATGACATCTCACGATAAACAGTTGCCAATGTCTTTTCTTGAGGTAAAGGTATTTTGCCCCTTGGAACACAAACATTTTATAACAAAAATGGGAGTTCTGTCATGATTTCTTTATGGTAGGTGGTATGGCTGTTCCTGTGAGAAGAACGTGCTTTTAGCATGCCTACCTTTTACTTGATCAATGTGGTGACCATCAGAGGAACCACCTTGGTTGCTTTTTATGTCCTATGCCTAATTAAAGGCATTTTAAAGTCTATCAATGTTCTTGTTTCTCTGCCCACGTGAGGCAGAAGCGCGTGCGTGCGCGTGTGTGCGCACATCCCGCGCGAGCAGCGGCAATTCCCAGGGCAGCGCCTTCCAGAGCCCTTAGCGGCAATTTGCTGAGCGCGCAGAGCTGCTCTGCTGGTCCAGCCCAGCTATTGTGCATGCTAAGCACTAAACAGATAGGTCTGGAGGAGGGGGGAAGAAAAAATTGAAGGATCCATCTGCTCATTTCTGCTACACTGCGCTGATGCAAGATTACGCTAATCTGGTTGCTTGTCAGGACAGGTTAGTGAAAGAAGGCGAATGGGTGAGATATAGGCTACGCCGGTTCTGTGGAAAATTGGTAACGGCTCCTGTATGTGCCATGTTAACTGTAGCAGAATGGGTTGATTATCAGCTACTTTGAGGTTTTTCAGTTAAAATGTAGTTATGGCTACAGTGTGAGTCTCTTCAAAATGAGATTGAATGGAAAAAGCTTCTAAACAAAGAAAAATTAACTTGTCACCAGATGCATTTGAATTTGTAAAATAAGTGGAAAAAACCCGCAAACAAACAAAAAAATCCATACAAACCCCCAAATCCTCCCAGGTCACCTCTCTAGTTTTCCTTTTGTATGCTGCTCTGAGTTATTGTAATCTGCTGATTATTTCTTCTGCAAAGAAGAATTAGTTGCTGGAGTTCAAGTAGATTTCTTTTTTGTGGAAAAAGACCAAAATAGAAATATACTCTTTCTCTCTTCTTTGGCCAATTGAGCTTCTTGTCTATCTGTTTGTTTACAGAGAGGTGCTTTTGTTTTTCGTTGCTTTTTGTTACCTACTGACTGACAGTTCTTGACCTTGCAGGTTGAACATCCCGTCACAGAATGCATTACCGGCCTGGACTTAGTCCAAGAAATGATCCGTGTTGCTAAGGGTTACCCTCTCAGGCACAAACAGGCTGATATTCCCATCAATGGCTGGGCGGTTGAATGTCGAGTTTATGCTGAGGTAAATGAGTGATAATGGGGAGGAGGGGGTAGGTGGTTCAATTGTGGCGTAATAATACCCAGGTGTGGATAGATGCCAAGGTGAAACCAAGGAATATCATATGAAAGTCATGATTTAGAGCATGTAACACGAATGGTTAATGAGGTTTTGTAGAATTGTCAAGTTCCTATTTTTTAATTAAAAAGATGGTGTGTGTTTCAACATAGCTTTTTCCTGAAAATTGAAAGTAAGGATGGTAAAAGAAAGAGGTAAGCAAATATCATTAGAAATAAGCCTGCATGTTCAATTCACATTTAACGATGCTGGAGTTATTTACCAGAGTTAACTACTCTTTCCAGGTCTCTGAAATGTGTAGTTGAAATTTGTGACTTAAAAAGACAGTTGAAATTTGATGTCTTACAGATTTTTTTGCTGTTTTATTAAAACTTTTGAAAAGGTTGTTGAAAAACCAAGTTACACATCTTCTGAAACTACAGTTTATAGGATAAACTTTCAAAGCACATTCCAAAACAATAACTATAATTGTGGTATGAGTCTCTATCTCACCTTAAAGAGGCTTATGAATGTTTAAATCTCATTTTCAAACACTTTCAAGACATTTTGAGGTAATGTCTTTTTGTTGTCACTTTTGATTCATGAAAATTGAAGTTAAAAAAAAAAAAAGCCAAAAACCAAAAAAAGTCATTGTATCACAGAGTGGTTTGGGTTGGAGAGGACCTTGAAGATCATCTAGTCCCAACCCCCCTGCCATGGGCTTTCTGCTAGACCAGGCTGCTCAGTGCTCTATCCAGTCTGCCATTGAGCATTTTCAGGGATGGGGGCTGGAAATAATGCCTATCTTCCTTCATTTAGTTTTAGGAACATTTTAGGTTACTCTGCATTTCAAAACAAATTCAGCACCTTGAAACATTTTTTCCTTCTTTAACTATCAGGAATTTTGTTACCTAGACCATCTTATTTCATGTTGGTTTCTTCCCCCCCCTGCCCCCCTTCAAGACATGCACATAACTTCCAAACTGTTTTACTAATTCCAGGATGTACAGAGTACTTTGTTAAAGAATAAATATTTGCCCTGTGACTGGCATGGAAGCTATTCTGAGTTTCAGTAGCCTTTTCCTGAAGTAACTGATGCTTGGGCTTTTTATCTTGTTCAGCTTGAGTCCCCGCACAATTATAAGTAATGAATCCAGGTACTTTGCCATGGATTAGGTTATTCTGCAGGCCAGATATTTATGTACATTCTTATTAAGTTTATATTGATGTTGCATTATATATATTAATATAGGAGGTTTCCAGTGGAATAAAGATCAGTTTGGCTTCTTAAGATAATTGAAGTTCTAATTGCCCTTTTTATCTCTGGAAATTTTTTCTTATGCTTTCTTTTCAAGCCTGGCCACCTGAATACTTTCCCACCCCTTTTCCAAGTGTAGCTAATGAAAATGTCATCTTTGTATATTTTATTTCAGTATATCGTAACTGGGTGGAGAATCCTTAGTTTCTTTTAAACTGATGAAAGAGATTTTATATACTTCCATTTCTTTATTTGGCGTTGCGGGGGCAGGTGGATGAAAAAATGTTCAACACAAGTAATTCTGGGCAAGAAAACAGAGTCATTCCAGTAGCAGTTTCTGTTATACTTAAAGCTTTTAAACATTATCTGCTCCACATCTGTAAACACTTAATGCTTTCTCATGTTGAATTTTTTTCCAGGACCCCTACAAATCTTTTGGCCTGCCATCCATTGGTAAACTGTCTCAGTATCAGGAGCCATTGCATGTGCCAAGTGTAAGTAACTGTTGTGGTTTTTGTAGGTGCTGAGTGACTCTATATAAAGACTATAAATACTCAGCAGCTTTGTAAACCAAGGCTTTTTGCTAGCTATTTGCTAGATTGTGGACAGGACATGGCAGTATTGATTTGTGCAACCTGAAAATCTGCTTAAATGTGAACAGTTCCAAACTGGTTTAAAAATGTTCAGATTGGGTAGAACAGGAAACAATGTTAAAATATGTGTTAAAATAGTTCATTCTATAACTTTCAGTGTAAGTTTTTCAAACACAGCTTTAGTAAATGTACTTGTGGTCATTAGAAATGACAGTGCACTGTTGAGTCAGTTCTGTAATTATAGAGAGCAGTAGTGAGAAATTGCCATTGCTTTTTGTTTAGCTTTGTAGACTTTAAAGAAGAGTTTGTAAACTTTAAAGAGAGTTGTTATTACATGTTTCAGGATACAGCCTAACTATATAAAATAGGTGCTTAGCAAATAGTGTTTTCTGCTGGGTGTAAATACATTGCCTTTCTGTAAAATCAAGGTAGTCTTAAATTATAAGTGCACATATACATGAATGACACTGTGTCAGTGCAATGATGAGACTGTACCATCTGTGAACACAATTACTCAGTCTGATTGCTTGCACAGAAAATACTGAGAGATTACAAGAGGAATCTTAAATGTGGAGTTGTTATTGGATATATGATTTATTTTGCTTTTTAAATTGTTTTTGCCCGTGTACTTTCCAAAGGGACCTGACCCTTTCTGGTCTTTAAGGCTTCATGCTGTGTTCAAAGCCCGAAAGCAGAAAAAAATTGTGAAGATCTAAAAGGCATTATGTGCTCTTAAAGAGGAGATGAGGGAAAAAGGTATCACTGGATGTATCTAAACTTCTTTTTAATGAAACAGAGTGTATTTAATAAGAATTTATAATGAGTACTCCAGTGGTTGTTAGAAGTTTTCACCATGTTGTAATAGCTAACACGATGTCAAACATTTTGCCCTTGCAAGTTTTTGCAATTTGCAATTTTCCAAACGTGAGACCTGTTGAAAGTACAAGTGATAATGGACAAACTATACCCCCTACAGTCTTTGTCCCACCAAATCTTTCTTCAATTAATGCTGCAGCAGGAGTTTTATGTAATAACATTTGCGCTTGTGAGCCATCCATACAAAGAAAAAACAATTAAAATGCCTTAAATGTTCTGCTTACTGCTGTTATTTGCTTGTGTGAATGTTGCATGTCAGCTAAATGGACCACGGAATAGATAAAGTGATTGGGTGTAGGAGAGTGCACACTAAGCTTTGTCTATCATTATTGCTGGGAGCAATCAAATTGATGCCAGCAGGACAGTAGACGCGTTGACAGCTGTAATTATGTATCTCCATGGTGATCACTTTTGGCCTGTCATGGAGGCCCATGAGTCCCCTCCCTTGCAAGCATTTAATCAGATTGGGCTGTCACTTGTCAGGTAGACAGGGTGGGCTGGGAGTTGTGCTTAGGGGGAGAGGTGAATTGAAAATGAAGGGTGGGAGATGCCTGATTGCTTCACGTAGTCCATCGTGGTCCCAAAGAAAGAGATTTTAATTACACTGGAGGCTTCAGAGCAATGGTTTGAGGAGCTCACATGGAGTCTCTAGGCTTTCTCTTCCTGTTTGCTTCCACTGTCATATTAAAAAATAGAAAAACTATTTTTATCTATACACTCATTATTTGGTGTCTTAATACATCTATTTCTGCTACCATGAAACTAATTTCTCTTCTGAGAGTGTCATGCTGCTAAGAACAAAATTAATATGGCTAAAAAGGTACAGCCTTACAGGCCCATTGTGCCGTGGTGTGTGCTTTCTGCATTTTAGATTATAGAATTGTCAACAATTTGGCTTGAGAAAAAATAGCAGAGACTTGTAGTGTGTCACAGCAAGTTCAGCTTGTGTGTATTGCCAAATGTATTTGCAATTCATTTCTTCTGTGTCTCAAGTTGGCTCTGATTGCCTGCCATGCCTGTGTGCCAGCTGCTCATGCTGGTGGAGCTGGTGAGCGTGGCTGTGTGAGAGCTTTGGCTTAGCCATGGGGAACAATATGATGGCTATTTTGTGTCATGTACTTGGTAATTTCCTTAGAACATGATCCTCATAACTACCAAATTTTTTTTGTCTTTGATAATGAAGCTTAAGACAGGTGACTATAAACCATCCCTTATGTGTGATAGTGAGCTGTGATGTTTTGTGCTCCTACACAACCTGTTCTGCTATATCTGGAGAGTTCCAGCATTGCTCTCTGTCAGTTATGAGGAGCAGTCTGGTGTTTTAATGACTCTTACCAGGAAAAGAAAATTCTTAGACTCAGATGCAGCAAAGAATTGAGAAACACTAGAATCTGTTTGTATTCCTAAGTGGAATTTGATGCATTAAGAGTTCATTGCAGGACTGAGACACAGACTGTGCTTCCCCCTTTCCTGTCCTCCCCCCTAAGCATTTTTCATTCATTTTGCTGTTGTCCTAATGTAATAATACATGAGGATAGTACAACAGCAATAAAGTGTGAAGGCTGTAATATGAATGAGCTCTAGGCTACACCACGACCTTTAACCCTAGCTTTTCCTAAATATGTTAAATACTGAGTAAAAGAAAGGAACTATATTAAACAGAAGTAAATGCTGGAGGTCTAATAAATATTGCTATTATTTATCAAGTTCAGCACATTATAGTGAGTATCTGTTGAATTAGGATTTCTTCTTCATCCAATATTCATTAAGTTCTGTCACACCATATAGTTTATAAAATCACCTACTGTTACCAGGCTCTGAAAATGTAAGCACCACAGGGAGAATTGAAGATAGTATAAATGTATTTCTTTTTTGCTGTCATTTTTTCAGTCATCTTGAGTTTATCTTATGAAAATTAACTTCCATAGAGGACTCCAGATATTTTTAAAGGAAGTTATGCAGTATTTTAAGTAGTTTATATTCACTGTAGCCTTTTCAAGATATTGTAGTTAAGGAAAAATGTGAATTTTGTAGTGGTCATATACATATGCTATATATGAACAGAAACATGGAGCCAGGCAGAGCATATACTTGGTAGCCTCAGAAATCTTAGTTAACTTTAGGGTCTGACTAACCTGCTTATTGTGGGTCTGAATCATGCACCTTTCATATGTCTTTTCTTTGTCAAAAGATGACATATATGAGTCAATACTTACCTATGCATATGTAAAGCACCCTGAATGCTTGTGTGCAATCACTTATAGGTTCTGCTTGAGAGACAAAAGTTACAGTACAATTAAAGTATGTGTGGAGTACATTGTCTTATGTATGTATTTATTGAATATTACAAAAAATTATCATGGGCAGGGGGTTTATCTGGAAGTGAGTAGGTAAATTAATTCTTTGATTTAAATGTGAGAACATGTGCATTGACTTTATACATGGGCAGCCATTCTGTGAGAAAGGATGGTTTAGCAGCTGGAAGAAAGATGCAAAATACACTGCATGTTTTTTCTGCAATCATGACATGTCTGAACTATCTTCTCATCAGTAGCTAATGTTAAATGTACCTGATGTGAGTAGTGGGGAGCCCAGTTAAGCACAGATAAAGCACATTCAGATAAGATGCTATTAAAGTGGTACAGAAGCAATACTGCTTTTATATGTGAATAAGTATAGAAAAAATATGTAAAAATATAAATATATGAATGCAAATATGTGAATAAGTGAATTTCTTCTTAAAACAAATACAATGTCCTAAAAACTAGTCAGGCAATGTTTCTTACTAAAAAAAAGTGAATACACCTGCTAGGGTATCTTTTTATGTCATTTGGATAATAAAGTCATCATCATGCCCTCATGTGGATTCTCTAGACAAGAGGTTCTACATGTGGTCCCTTGATAATTGCCTAAATTAAAATATTAAAGGCCTAACAGCCGTTGCATTGACCTTTTTCTGCCTTGCTGCAGACAGATGAGCTGCTGTTTATTACAAAGGTTCTTTCCCACAGGTGAAGATTTAAGTGAGATTCCAGGACCCTCTTCCCACCCTCTTTACAATGCAGTATATTGGAGCCCTGCTGTTTCAACAGCTTTGATTAGAGCCCTTCATCCTTATGATCCCCAGAATGCATTTATCACTTGAGTTATTTTGATTAGTTTTAAAAAAATATTTCGGATTCCAGTGCTCAAAACCAGCAATTTAATAAATATTTATTCCCCCGAAATTGCTCATTTGAAAAGTTTTATATGGCTAACCTCATTGTTACAGTGATGAAATCAAACTGAGAGATGAAAACAAGAATCAGCAATATACAAACTAACTTGTTGGCTGGTTAACAGCAATCAGCCTCTTCAAAAGAAATTTTTGAACTTGTGTTATTTTTTTCCATGAATATTGCAGAATCAGAGCTTTAATTGGGGCTGTGTCCTTACAAAGCAAAGCCATGGAAAAAGCTGTGTAAACATTAAAGCCTCAGGGAAGAGCAGCAACAGAAAAAAATGTTTAACAGTTGAGAGGGTGAGACAGAGAAGGAAAGTGTTACAGACATGAAAACCATAGGCTCAGTATTCCTATGGAGCTGATAAGCAGAGCTCCTAAGTTCCTGCTGAATTCTCCCTAATTCTATTCCTACTGAAGCCCTTGGAAGGGCTGTAGCAGAACATGAGGGATGTGATTACATGTAGATGCAGAAAGGGTGTGATTATAAGGGTCATCCCTCATGCCAGGTGTCAGTCAGAAAAATAATTGCAACTGTATTTTATTACAGGGATTAAATCAGAATTGAATGTGTTTAGAGTTGAAGCAAGCGTAACACAGCTGAAATTCTTAGATTGGATTTACTATGTTTACTGTGCATTCTAGAGAACAAAAGAGAATTTTGACTATGAACTCAAGATTGCAGTCAAGTTTCTTGTAAAGGAGAGATTAATTTGCAAGTGTTTTTGCTAGTGAAGAAAAAATCTTCCCTTCCCTCCTCCTAAATTTTCTGAAAGGAAATAATTATTCTAGTCTTCCCAGAGGGAAAAATGTATGTGATAAACTTTGTGGGGTTTGTGGTTTAAGGCTGATGGGTAGATTTCATCCTCATGCTGAAGTTTTTTTTCCCCAGTAATATATAATTATTTTTACTTCTTATTTTTGAAGGTACGTGTTGACAGTGGTATACAGCAAGGAAGTGACATTAGCATTTATTACGATCCCATGATCTCAAAAGTGAGTTGATTATTATTTCTCAATATTTTAAAGGTATGAAGTACTGATTTTTGACATATGTCTTTTAAATGAGAGAGAGCATATTAAAGGATTGGTAAATCAGTATTTTAAAGGTGCTAGGCATAACATGCCTCAAGGGAATATAAAAAAAAAGTGAAGGAAGATGTGGAGTAGAAGAAATCTAGTGTCACCTCTAAAAATCCTTTTACCTTTTGAAACTGCGATTATTTTTCTTGCAGTGTCTAATTATTAAGATTTTGATTTAAACACCAGCCTTTATTGTCTGACTTAGATACTGCAAATCTGTCTTTAATATAATCTAGCCTGGATGTAATGTCAATAATTCTGGCTTCCAAAAAGAAACATTGAAAGAAATGCTTGATAGTGTCTCTTAGTATTAGTTCTTATTCATCAGGAATATATTGGTAAAATTTAAATATGACATGATAGAATTCAGTCCTCAAAAAATAGTATCTTAGGAGTTTTTTGGGCATTAGGAATCTGGTGAGTCAGCTTGAATATTGAACTTCTCGTCTGATTTTTCTGAGAGCTTGTTTAGATGCCTGAAGTTTTATGAAGGAAATGTGATTGGCCTTCTTTCATTGAATGGGTTAGGAGTTCTTAGCTTTTTCTTGATGTTTCAGGGAGCCTTTGTAGCACAAATACAGTAATGGTCAAGAAATTGTTTTATGTCTGCAGAAGTTCTGCAAACCTATTTTGTTTTTAAATGCTGTTCAAATTCTTGAGGCAGACATCTAATATCTAGGTAATGTAAATATCTTTTTTTTTTTTTTTCTTTAGCTGATTACCTATGGCTCTAATAGAGCTGAAGCATTGAAAAGAATGGAAGAGGCTTTGGACAACTACGTAATTCGAGGTAACTAGAGAAATTTGGATTCCTAGTGTGATAGGCTGTCATCTATTTCAAGGAAACAGCTTGAAAATGTAGTAATTAGCAAATTGAGTAAAGTTCCCACTTCTTAAGTGCAAATTAAAACAGAAAAAGCTTGTGTTAATTAAGCTGAGAAGATACATCAATTCTAAAGAGACTTTCTTTTTCTCCATTTTTCTCTTGCATATTGTAAGATAAATATTTAAATAACTTTCTTAAAACTCATACTTCTCACTGAATGGTAGCATGTAATTGATTTATTTTATGTTGTAGAGGGGGAAAAAAAGGCCACTGTGCTGTGTAAGAAATGAAAAGTAATTGCCATTTTTAGGATTTTAATACATTGATTGCAATTAAATATTTTCACAAGTTGATGGTGTATATATATGTTTCTCTTATTTTGAGCTCATTGTTTAGGTTTGGGCAGATACAGCTGTAGGCTGTTGATCGGTGTATGTTTCAGCTCTTGCTCACTGATTGCATAGGAGATGCAGTCATTCTTCCAGGCTTTCCAGGCAGTAGGGGTAAATCATCCTTGACCACTTTCAGTCTTTAAGTTTTGGTGAGGGAAGTAATATTTTATGTGGGAGAAAATCTTTAGGTCTTCCTCTGTGTCCTATGGAAAACAGGAAAGACAATTCAGGATAAAAGATGTAAAAATTTCTGTGACATTTCTGTAAAACTTGGTTTGGCTTTAGTGCTGGGCTGCTGAATGACGCAGTTGCCCTGTCAAACTTGAAAGATTTATCTGGCTAGGGGAAAATGAACTCTACCACAGTTTAGTTAGATACATGGTAGGATTAGCCATTGTAAATGAACTGCTAACTCTAACATAGATTTATATTGGTGCAACTTGAGCTGTTAGACTATTGCAGTACAATGTGCTGATGCAAACCCCTGCTGTATAACAGCTGAGTAAATTTATATGAGTGAGAAATTTATACTGCTACTAGTGAGGTGGGATTTGTTGGTATTGTTTTTAATGGAGACAGGCTCTGGATTCACACTGTTGTATTGATAGCAAGTGATGCTAAAAGTATTTTATTTAATGAGAATATTGCAAATGTATGTGGAGCATTGTCTTTTATTGTGTATATGGGATGGAAACTGGTAGTTTGTGCTTTGTTTTACACAGATGTACCTAATAACAGTTCCACAGATTATAAATACTTGTGAAGGATATGAGAATTACACCTGAAAAGTACTAATTTGTATTCTTGATTTTTTTACAGCCTTTTTATTAGTATGCATATATCCATCATATTTAATGTCTCTGTACTATTTCTATCTGAGAAAGCTTTTAGTCTATTAAAAAAATTTAATGAGGTAATTAGTGAGCTACAGGGGAAATCTTTTCCTAAAGTACTGCAAACCACAAAATTTAATGTACTGCAGGTTTCAAAAGTAGGGGAATTTTCAGAACGCATTTTTAGTTGCAGTGGTGGTTTCCATTTGAAAACCACCCTGATTTTTGTGTAGTTTTACACAGCTGGTAGTTTCTTCTCAGTGTTTATTTAAAATGGAGCATTTGTGGATATTAAAGTTTCTCTTCTATTGCCCAGTGTGAATGATTCTTGGTAGGGTGGTTAGTAGAAACTGTCCAATCTGTAATGTTCTGAACTGCATTGACATGTGCAGAGCTGCTTTTTTGGTCCTCCCCCCCAAATGATGTTGTCTAGTTTTACTTTACAATGTTGGGTTTATATGTAACAAAATATTAAACTACCTTGATCTTTTGTAAAGTGCCTCATATGAAGTATTTTCCAACTTGAGTTTTTGTTAGTATTAAAAGATACACAATAACTTAATAATTTTTTTTGCCTAGTTTTGAAGTTACTTAGTTTTAAATTTGAATAGTGAGCTTGCACATAATTATTCAGAGATTACTAGTCTTCCTGAATAGTATGTTCTAGATCCCTATTTCTCAGCACAGCCTACTTGTCCCTCTGATTTCTTGGGAAGCAGCATTTATGCTTGCATGGTGTTTTAGAGACATTGTGCTTTTTCCCCTGTAAGTAATGAAGTAACTCTTCTAGAGCATTTTAGATAAGCAATACCAGCTGAAGTCCATGCCAGTTGCAGTGGTGGTGTGCACTGTGAGGATTTTAGAAATAAAATCCCAAGGATTGCATTTTCTGTAAACAAAGATGCTTGTTCACTCACATAGGGTGGGAATGGGATGTAAGGTGACTGGGTAACAGGTCAAGGACCATCTAATATGTAGCTTAGGGACTGCTAATGGAGGATGGAGTCTTCCCCATCACTTCTGTGTCACCAGTTCAAAGCAGACAAAAGTTGGTAAGGAATTTTAGTCACTACTATTTTGATGGTTGCTTGCTGACCTGCATGAAATCAGTGGTTTTTATCCAGTTTCTAGAAGACAAATGTCTTCTTGGAGCAAATGCCACTATACAATGTCATTCATGGCAGTCCCAGCAGAGAAGCCAGGACTGAAGTAGCACAGTGACCCTTCAGGAGGTGACTCATCTAGGCTGGGTTGAGGCATGTTGGCAGTGTGAAGGGCAAGGACTTACTCTGCTGCTCCTTGTCTATTGGCTGTTTGAGAAAACATTTAGTATCTACTGCTGTGGCTTTGGGATATTCACAAGTTACCCCATTCCTTTTTAGCTCTATTCCATTTACTGGGAGCAATTCCCCAGACAAGTCTTTATTGACTTGTTCTCTTAGACTGGATACTACCTGGCCTTGAATTCATGGTTTAGCTGTTCTTCCCAGTTAAATCTGCCTGACAAGATCACGAAGGAAATGAAAATAATTGAATTTTAAGATAGTCTAATACTCTTAAAGAAAGCAAACTGAAGCAAAATTTGAGTAAGTAACATGTTAAGCAACCAAGGCTGCATTTTATAGTGCCTGTAACAACAGTCTCTTCATTAAAAATGTTGAATAAAGCAAATTGGAGTGTTTGCAATAATGCTGTGCTCTGAAAATGCCTACTATGTTAATATTATATTACAGTTTGGGCTGATGACAATTTGTACAGAGGAAAGGAAATGCTACAGTCTGTTCATTGGTAGATACTAACAGTATGACTAACTTCAGATTGAGTCAAGATAGAGTCAATGTGATCCTGGGAATGTAATCTCCATCTTTGTTCCTGTGAAATGTCTCAATTGTTGTTAATGGGAGCAGATGAAAGTCTAGGATAGCGTTTCTTTGAGTTGTGGATTAGATTAAATGATCGCTTGAGGTTCTTTACAGTCTAAATTATTCTGACAGGAGTTGACTCCTCCACTGAGAGCTGATCTGAATTCAGAATATCAGCTTAGGCTCTGGAATGACAAAGGGTCTAAATAGATAACATTTTTATCTCTGAGTCTTGCAGTATAGTTCAGGGGTGATTAAAGTTAAAGGTCCAAGCCTGATTTGTCTCAAGAAGAGACACTTCTTGTTTTGTCCAGTGGTTACTGGGGAATTTGTGAATAGTGAAAAGTTCTAAATTCCAGTCAGGCAGAGAAGCACTGTTGCTCATTGGGATGAGGCATGATTTATTTTCTTTGAGCATCCACCGTTGTTAGTAGTTCATTTGTCTCTTATGGTGCTTTTTTTCAGAAACTTTTTGTTCTTTTTGTTTTGTTTATTTTGGGGGTGTTTAATTTGAACAACAGAAATAGAGTATTGAAAGAATGCCTTTCAGTGTATATCCTGTGTGTGTAAACATGGTGTGGTGTGCTTTCCTTCTTGGTTTTTCTAAAGTTTTAATATGTTTTTCTCATTTCTGTTCATTTGAAGGCATATTTAAATCCCAGTATGAAGTGTTTTGGAAAGTTTGTGTATGAAAGTTATTTTTATCTATTTAAATAAAAGAAATGGTTGCATTTCTACAGCAAGTAGAGCACATTATCAATTCACTAGAGAGTCTGATTGGATAGATAGCTCCAATCCTTGAGTGCAGATTCCTGTAATCTTTCCTTTGACCTCTGTTTGCTTTTATCTTCCCTGAGCATTCTAAAGTAAAGTAATAATTGAAGTTTAAGTCTTTGTGTGAAGTCAACCCTTCTCTGTTGAGATCTTGCCTGCTCTGTGGAGAAAGGAATGTATTCCTCCCATTTGGGAGGAAGAAGAGTGGGAAAAGAAGCCTCTGTGGAAAAGGGTAAATAGCACATAGAGCCAGGAGGAGTGGAAATGAAGAAATGAAGGAGCCACCAGCTGATGTTGGGGGAGTCTTCCAGCATGAGTTGAAAGAGCATAGAGAAAACAGGAAAGTGTTAAATAATGGTGGTGGATGTTTGAGGGGAAAAGAAAGAAGTTCTCTAGAAGTTAACTGAGTGGAGACCTGCCAGAATAGTGGCAGCAGAAACTGTTGAACTTTTGCAACTGTAAGCAACTAATTGGGGGGAAAAAGGAGAGCTGTACTTAGTGTTGAGAGAAGGCCTTTGCTTTGCAAGAATCACAAAGATTGGAAGGGATCACAGTGGTCCAACCTCTCTGCTCAAGCAGGGTTGTCCTGGAGCAGAAGGAAAACATCCAACTTCAATTTTAGTATTTTATCATATATTTCAAATAAACTAATTTCAGGTACAAAGCTTTTCACAGTAAACTTTAATTTAGATCTAAACATCATAAATTACTGAGTTTATTTAGTTTTAGCTTGAAAGATACTTTTCAATAGCAGTATACATGTAAACTTTAGACTCTCCTGTATTCTTATCCCCTGCAAATGCTCTCACTGGTATTGTGAGCAAAACAACCTTTGTGTGTAAGAGGCAAATTTCCCTGCAAAAGCAGTGTATAGTGTGTCTGTTATTAAATAAAATGAGCTTTTTTTTAAATTTTTTTTTTGTGCTTTTATAAATGCTTCAACAGGTCATAAACTTTTGCTCAGCAGAGGTAACAGACGGTTAGTTCTGTGAGAGTGTTTGTTCTCCCCTCTTGCAGATTCCCGAGTGTATTGATGTGGAAACCAAAACTGGAGAAGGGAAGGAAACAAACTTAGTTCAAAATCACTAAAAGGGGCCATTACAGAATGTTTAGTAGCATCAGCTTGAAGCTCAGATGCTGCTCCTGGTCTGTCCTTCTTTGAAACCAGTCACAATGGAGGGAGTAGGAATGCCAACTTCTCATATAGTTTAGGAAGGGTTACAGATTACCTGTGGAGTAGCCAGGGAAAGGCAATTGAAGTACTGGCTGATCAGGTAAAAGAGGAAGGCAGTGTTATTAGTGCAGAAGGGAAAATTAAAGAGGTACCTTGTTTTTGCCAGATACGTTTTTTTGTTTGTGTGTTTGTTTTTTTCTCTCTCTTATATTAAGGAGAACGAGCTGGGGCAGTGAAAAACAAGAAATGTAATGTGTCCAGCTGAGAAGACAGTGAAAAAAAGGGGCTATTATTTCTCTAGATATGAAGTTGTCCTAGTGTTGTATTTCCCATCTTTAGAGTAAAAAGATATCTGAGGAGAGGATGATGGTAGAATGGCTATTTATTTTCTTTCACTTTCCATGCTTAGCTTCTGCTTTCGATTATTCTGCTGATTCAATCATTCATATGCATTTGCTAACACTGTAAATAATGGTCCTCTGACTAAGAATTTCAGAACCACATGCAGTTACAATATTTAGTTTGAGTTTGAATTTATGATTTTACAGTATGATATTACTATATATTATCTCCTTTTACTTCCCTTCTTCTCCCCCTTTTTTGTGGTGAGTTCAGTGAGCTCCAGACTTTAATGTCTGAAAGAATTATTGGAATACATGTTCAGCTCAGACCCCTCGTGACTCAGAGGGTCAGTGGTGTACTGATTTTCCATGGATGTTTGTGTATTAAAATTAAAAGCTAAAAACCCCATTTTTTTCTTGCTTTTGGGATGGAACTTTGTATACAGATAGCCAGCTCTGAAGTAAGTTGTAGCAAAACACAAGCTTTGAAAGACAGTTAAACAGTTGAATGTTGAGGGTTTTAGGGAATAGTATGAAAACTTTTGGAATTACGAACTTGGAGGCTTGCTGGGTAGTAATCATGGACTTGAGAAGTTCTTGTGTTGAAAGTGGTGTTTTCATAGTCTGTGCAAGTCTGATAATGTTGTTGTTTTAAGGAACAGTGGCATAATCAGTGTTTCATAATGCTCAGTGCAGAGCTTAGTTAGTTTTTTTGTATTTTCTTTAGAGAAATAACTGAGATACCTCCTAAGCTTCATCACATTTATTCTTATTCAGCATTGAAATTGTTGGGTGATAGTTTAGCTTTGCTGGCTTGTTAAAAAGAGAACCTCTAGTCTTGTACTCCACGTGTTAGTTTTGCAGTCAGTAAGCATGCAGATAAAGTTCTTTCTATTCCACTTAGCACTATTTGAAATTATCAGCAAGTTAAGTCTATTCAACTGCTTATCTACAGAGGGGCATGTAGGACTCCAATTAAGTTTACATGGATAAATGCAGATTTGTGTTTGCAGGCATCAAGATGACAGAAGCTTAATACTGTAAAAAGACTAATCAACACTGAATATGTTTAGTGTCAGTAAATATTTGTAGTGAAAACACTGCCTATGATTTTGTGCCTTGGCATTCCATGTTCTGATTTTTAGTGAGTAAAAATATGGTGTGATAGCCTCTTCATAAACCTGTTATAAAATTGTTTTCTATAAAATGAATTTTATTGTTGTCTTTGGGTTTTCTTGTGAGGACAGGTTAGGAGTTAGGCTACAGAATGTAAGTTAATGAAAAGTCTGGTGTACTTAATAGAGTTTTTAAGGCAGACAATGAAGAAAGGAAGGAGGCAAGATAGAGACAGGCAGTATGGGGAGTAATTTATTCTGATTATAATTTAATTTTTTTAATGAGGGTTTCTTCAAATGGGGATTGCTAATAAGCTGTGGTGAGCAGTGTGATTATTTAGTGTGTTCCTGTATTCATTAGGCAATAATGACAATTTAACTGGAAAATTAATGGAACCTCAGGAATATGTGTTCTATATAAAGCATATGAATATGTAGTTCTAAAAAATTTTGTTAGCTCCCCATTATTTAAATGCTAGTCTTTCTTTTGCAAATATATTTTAGAAAATAGTGTGTAAAAATTGAAACCCAAGAAGCATATTTTAAATTGAGCTTCTACTGATGTAATATTGTATGAAAACTACAGCCATGCAAAATGAAAAAAAAAATAGAGGACAGTGACAGTGATTATTATATTTGATTATATTTTGACTTATAGGAAAGAAGAATATAACTGTAACTGCAGTTCTGCATCAGTTATAACAATGTAAAAATCATGATGCTAAAGTGAAATTTTGGTTTCTGGAGGAGAAATAAATTTATATAGTTTAGGATTTTGCTTGTTTGTTGAAAATGTCATGGCTTGTCAGGCTAACAAATGTGATTTTGTTCCTGGCAGTCTGCAGATCTGCTCAAGAAAAAGAAAAATTCTCTGAAAACCACTGCGACATAAATACAATATACTTCAGTTTAGTGTCTAACTTTGCATGAAATAAGCATTGCCTGTTAGCCTCTGTTTGATCCTGTGAGAGTGTGAGGCTAATGTCTGGCCAGTGTTTTGGAAGCAGCAGGTAGTCAGGAGCAAGCTGCTCTAGGGGTCCATATTTCTGTAGCCTAGTAGTTACTCACACACAGATGGAGACCTTATGAACTTTGACAGAGGTCACACTAAATTGCAAATCTAAAACTTCTAGACTTCTGAAGGATTATGCTGGTACTTTTTTTTTAAAGCCATATGATTTGGTGCATCACTAAAAGTATCAACTCAGTCTTGAGAAGCAGATGAACCATGAAGTCATTGCTCACATAATGATCACAGGGACTGATAAAGATAGCATGTCCTGGTACTTTAAAGAGAAACTTGTTTATTAAAATTTTAATTTGTGTATGTAAAATGCATTTTATATTGCTTCCCAAACACTTAGGTTTGTCTGTTCTATTGAACTTTTCAAAGGAATTTTGGAGCTTAAAACATTGCAGAAGCCTCATATTTTTTAGATGCACATGAGTTAGAAATCATTAAAAATACTCATCGTATTTTTTGATTTTAGGTCTTTCGGGGCAGGCAGTTGAGACACCAAGCTCTGTCATCTGTCATCAACCATCACCTCACCAGGGATCTTGTAGCAGTTTAGAAAAGAAAATTGTGAGATGATCTGGTTACACATTGTAGCATGTTTAAATCCTGAATTCAAAGTTGGACAACACTGAAGAACTTCTCCTTGTCTTGATGCTGTAGTAGATGAAGTCTCTGCAATATTTTAACTTACTATTCAGATTGGAAATTTTGGGGAGGGAATTTCTAGCAACCAAAGACAGACCTTATTTGTTTCCAGGTTATGATCATTTAGCATGAGGTTTTTAATTCTTCAGTTTAGTGGAGATGCAGTGTGACTTTCCTGATTTAATGAAATCAGGATCTGTGAATGGTTGTTTAGGTCACAGGCAGCAAGGATCTTCTTTTAATCAAATGGACAAATTTCTGTCATGTCATCATTGAACTGCTTGTCATGTGCTATTTAATGTCTCATGAAGGAGTTTTTAAAGCTGTGGTTTCATGATTCGGTGAGGCCGAGTCTGGCTCGGTGCATTTAAAGTGGTTTCAGTGACGGCCACACAGAGAGCTTGAAAATTCACACCAGCAGCAGACTAGTAGGGAAAGAAAGCTTTGAAAATGTTTGAACTGGTCTGCATATAAAATAACAAGGATGTTGTTCATGCTTCTAAACTAGAAAAACACAAAAGAAAAAGGAGTGTAGAAGAATCACCTGTAGCCTCAGCAAATGGCATGCTCTGTAATGCTCGTATCTTTGCTTTGGTGAGATCTCAACAAGGGAAAAAATCCAAATACCCTAATTTACAACTGAAATACCAAAGTTTGAAATGAATTATTTTTCAATATTATTTTAAACTAGAGCTATTATAAAAAAAGTTAAATCATTGAGTTGTGTCGTCTCTAATTATGATTGTATCATCACAATCATAATAACTTGTGGGTAAACATATGTGAAGTACAGAATGTTGTGCTTTGCAAGAGATATGGATGAACAGGAAAATTTTTGCCATAAACTGTTCTGTGATGTGTTCAGCATTTTATATTTAATGGTGTGTAGCTAAAGCCAAAGTTAATGTGATATGGCAAATGCAATGTGATTTGGTATTACCTGTTGCTCTGACAGTGATGAAAGTATTGTATTTAATATTTCAGTGAAATTACTTTTAGTGGCCAGTGCTAAACTGCAAGTACTTCTGGCAAAGTCCAGTTTAGGATTTCTGTGTAACTTAGTTACATAGAAGTTGTTCAATTAAAAATAAAATCATTTCAGAGATAGAGGAGACCTGAGATGGCTGAAAAGTGGAATGAGAAAGAGATGAAGAAATGCAGAAAATTGCATAATATTCAGAGTAATTAAAGGATAGAGATATCTCTAAAGCTTCTGTGATAAGTAATTTTAAAATTAAGTAAATAATTTTTGTGAGCTATATGCCTAACAGAGAGTGATGCTAAAGGAGAACCAGGGATTCAATTGACCATGCAAGTTTGGATAAAAATGCATGTGGAGGAAACAATAAATTTCTTTGTTTTGTAATTTACACAGGGGTCTCTTACGCATTACAAATGACAAAAACGTTGCAAAATGATGTGTCAAGTGATAAAAGTTTTCCTGTATTTCATTACTGTGATTGGGGTGTAACATAGTGCATATCTTCCATTCAGGGTTCAGTGGAATTGAGCTAATATTTACTGTCATGACAAATTTGTCATTTCAAGGAGATGGCTCTGGTCTTGCCTAAATCTTCTGAACCTGAACCAAAAGTCTCTTGGTTATGCTTGCTGTCCTTAACTCAACATAGGTGTTTGAATTAGGTTTGATGAGGTGAAAATTTAAGTTGTTTACTTTGTAGTTAAGCTGAATGTTTAAAAGGGTTTTGACGCAGAAGTGAAACAAAACTGGTAAATCTGCATTGATTACATCAGTACTATGGTGTCTAATTTGTGAATGAATATTTATCCCAGAAAGATAGGAATTCATATTTTGTAAGTCCTTTCCTACAGTAACTTGTGATTAATATGACCTGATTTTGTATTGATTTGTTTCTTTGTTTTCAGGTGTGGCTCACAATATTTCTTTGCTGCGAGAAGTTATCATCCATCCGCGCTTTGTTCAAGGAGACATCAGCACTAAATTCCTTCCTGAAGTCTATCCTGATGGTTTTAAAGGTTTGTTTCATTTGGAAATATTTCTTTTCTTTAGCAGTGTTGTTTTGATTATTGCTCCTTTATATTTTCAGACTGATATGCTCCCCAGCCTTTATTTTTTCTTCAAACATATCTGTGCATACACAGAATTAGTTTTAAAATAATGCATAAAGTTGAAATAGTTAACTTTTTCTTTATTTTCCAGAAGGCAAAATACATACTTCTAGTGATAAAATAGTAAATAAAATTCACCCAAAGTCAAGAAAAACCACTTATAGGTCATATGAAATAGGTAAAATAAACATCAGTTCAATTCTGCTATGCTATCATGCTTCATTACACACAGTACTTCTACTATCAACTATAGTTGTATAAGTTTTCACTCAGCACTGTTGCTTCTTCATTAAGTTGGTGTAGCATCTTTAGAATTGCCTTTTGGCACCCTTTGTTTTCTCAATAGTCTTGTCTGGAGAATGTGACATTTTATCAGAGTATTTCAGTACCCTGGTGTTAGTACTTATTACATACAGTAATGGGCATAATTTTGAAATTGCTAACTCATGCACTAGGTTAGCATAAACACAGATGCAGTTATTTCTTTACAGGATCTCAAACTACTCAATTTCAAAAATGTTTACCAATGGTTGCTAGAAAAATGTAAAAAAGCAAATAGATTGATTTCCTTTCACAAGGATCAGGTTCTAAAAGATTGTCTTCTCTCTTAGGTAATCTGCTGTAGATGTTTTCTTGACCTGTGTGGTCAGAGACTTGGTTCTTCCATACAGGTCTCTCACCTCAGCTGGCATTCATCACGCAGAACACATTTCTTATTAAAAAAAAAGACAGTATTTATAGTTCATCATTCATGGGTCCTTTATGAATCCCGTGGAGATTCCTTTTCCCCTGTTCATCATTAATCCAATGTGGCAGAATTCTCATCCCACTTTGGAGGCAGCACTGCCAGATTGGCAGTCAGTGGACATGACTGGCACCTTGCCAAACTCTAGTCTCATTAAGGAGCAGAACAGATTTTTCTTACCTCAGGACTCAGTGTGTGAGTGTGTGGATGACTATTCTTTGCACCAGAGCTACTTGATATCGTGATGTAATTGACATCTCTGTGTGTGATACAGTCCTACATGTGGGATTAATGCATCCTGCTTGTTCCTGGCTCCTGACTGAGACCACAGGAACAGGTGTTAGCCACCTTGAGTGGCAGTGGGCTTGGGATGCTTCAAGCTGAAAAGTTCCTTTGTTGTTTTTGCTAGGGGGTACTTAGCTAATCTTTGGGTAACTCAGATGGCTTTCATCCAGCAGAAATTCCAGGGTACTCTGATTTGCTCTTGAAGGCTTGGTGCTACTGTGGCTCGTCTCTCTCCCTTCCCTGACACTTGAATACAGAATCTCATGTCTTGTCTCTCTGATGTTTCTGGGACTAAATAGTAATTTTCCTGAGTAGACCCAGATTTCTAAACTGCCATGAAACCTGCATTTTTTTCACTGTTGCTGCTTTTGTTGCGGCAGTTTTTTCATAAGTTCCTGGGTTGACTTAGCTCGTGAAGGAATCCGGTGAAGTTCAGTAAATGTGGAGAGTGAGTGGGAGACTGGGAATGCAGAGAGGGAAATGGAGGAAAAAGGCAAGGAGGCAAGATGTTAGAGTCCTGATACCATATTGTGAGAAGGCAGCCTCACCTGGCACATAACTGGAAGCAATAAAAGCATACACCATACAGCAGTATTGTATTAACAGATTCTTACAGTTGTGCTTTTTCTCTGGACACCAGAAGACACAAGAACAGATATTATATTCATAATAGAAATGAATGGTTGGCACATGTGAAATTCCTAGGCTTTGTTCCTGCTGTATGAAAAATCTTGCTCATCTACTTCCACATATCAAACACAAGCATGCATTAGCCTTCTTAATTATAAGTAAAGAAACATATTATGGCATTACACTTCAGTTCAAGAATAGTTGCTCATGATTAAAAGCTCACCAAAAAAACTGAGAGCCCTTTTAATGATACATTTGCACTGGATCAAATCCTTCATGCTTTAAGAAACATGGATGATTAAAACTTGAGGATAGTTTTTAAAGTACCCATTGAAAAATATTTCTACAAATCCAGGGACAATGGGAAGTGTTGCAGGCAAGCAAGGATGGTGGGCAGATGACAGGTAGAAGCTCAGCAAGAGAATCAAAGGCAAAAATTAATGTATATGTAACTTATTTAATCACTTAAACTAACTTTTTAATATAAATACCCAGGGTAAACTTTGCTAGGAGTTTAGTGGCTTCATATATCTTACTGTTGCTTATAGAAGATTATTATCTGTGAAAAAACCATTGTGGCAATCTGAAAAATTAGAGCCATATATAGCCAACATAAATCTGGAAATATGTAAAAATATGTGCAATTGTTAACAGTAGGAATCATACCAGACGTGTTTTAAATTTGGAAAAAAGAAAGAAACATTTCAATGGAGATATGTGTAATATTAATGCTCAAGCACAATCCATTGTGTTTCTTTTGTAACCTGCACAATTGCCAGTGCAGTTGTAGTGATCTACAACTAAGTAGATAAGTAATGAATCTCAGCTGTGTTCTCTCTGGTGACTGCATGAAGTACTGGCCCATTTTGTGTGTACATTTTTCTTCAAGTATAAATATTGAGTCTTAAGAGTAAAATGAGATGCTTTGTTTTACAGTTTCATTTTTGAGTTCCTTTATAATCCTTTATTAGGAGACCTTGAAGTTAAGAAAAAATGAATTATAGTTTGTTTATTGCAAGTTTTTTTAAAATACTAACTATGCTGAAAGTAACCTTGTTCAGAATATGATTAGTGTGGGAAAGCAGCTGCTGTCATTCCCTTTTTTTGTCCATGTGAGGGATGTCTGGCTGGAATGCTGGCTGGCAGTAGGTGAGCTGGGGTGGGTTGCTGCTCTGGGCACCCATGTATTTTGGGAGGTATGTGGTTCTAAGGGTGGGTGCAGGAACACTGATTTGGTCAGGTGGCACAAGTGCACCTGTCTTAGAGTGGCCTCCAAGCACTTGCAGAATAAAAATGTCTGCCAAGCATGCAGGAGTCCAATGCGCTGTTCTTCTTCAGCTTCCAAACAACCTGGGAAACCTCTCTACTTTCTAGTCTGTCTGATGAAAAAGAAATTTACTATGTATTAACCTGATTTTATGGGACAGAAAGTGCATCTCTATTTTCACAAAGATCCAAGAGGAGTCTTGGACAAAAGACAAATTCAAGGATCTTTGGGTTAGTACTCTGTTTGTGGGGTTAGTCATTGTGGTTCAGTCTGTTTCACAGTTTATATTTTCCTAGTTTTCTTTTTAAATATTGAGGTTTTCTTTTTCTTGATGTTCTGTTCTTTCTTGCTATTCAAGGATGTCTGAAATCAATCACTCTTTGAGAGACACATCCTGTGCCAACGAAAGATGGGGCATTTTCCAAGAGTTTATCACAGAAGTTATCCCAAAATACATGAGAAAAAAAAGGAATAATTTACTTTCCCTTTTCTAGCATGTTTACCTTATTTGAATGGAGAGGAAGAACAGAAATTCTGATGGACAGTCCTTTATATTTCCATTACAGAAAGGAATAAAGAGGAAGCACTTCTTTTCTGAAATGGCATGTTGGCTCCAGAGACTGTGTATGAGATGAAAGCTTTTAGATATGTTGTGTTTACCATAATATGTTGGTTGGACATAATGATTACTCTGCTTAACACTTATTAAACCATGTCTGGAGTAGTGTCCAGTTTTAACTCCTTCATGCATGTAAGAAAGATGGCAATTAGCATGAGTAAGTCTAGTGAAGAGCCACAAGGGTGGTGCTGGGGTTGGAACAGATGACCTGTAGGGAGAAGCTGTGAGACCCAGTCTTGTTTTGCCTGGAAGCAAGAAATCTTAGAGTGGACCTAAGGACAGCCTTCTAGGACCTCAGGGGGGTTCCCAAGCATGTGAAGCCAGGCTCTTCAATGAGTTGCACAGCTACACGGCAAGTGTCAGGGGTCATGAATTGAGGATTTTAAAGGTGACACTGCACAAACCTCTGAACAATCTATTCTGAATGTGATGTTGAGATTGCTTGTTGGGGAGGGGGACATGCTGAATAAACTAAGGACCTTTCAAGGTCCCTTCAGTCATTGTATGATTCTGAATGAAAGTGCTTTTTAGGTGAATTGGGACTGCAGATATGACATTTAAATTTAAATCTCAAGGCTTTTGCTCTTAGTAGGAGGGGGAACACAGCTTCCCCTGAATGTCACTGTTAGAACATGGAAGATGCTTGCTGCTATTTCCATTCATTTTCTTTGCATTGGAATATAATGTTTATAAGGTTCAACTTTTTCTGCCTCAGCCTACTTGGTGTATGTAATGGTTAACTTCAAAATTCACTGGGAAAAACTTGAGCTAGAACACGACCTAGGAATGTTATAAACATTGCCTACATTTGTGTTGATCTGAATTATGCATTGCACTTTTTATCTTGCCCATTATGCTTTTAATTTTTATTCTTCCCCATCAGAAAACAGTCACTCTTTAAGTATTAAGTAACTCACTGGGGTACATAACCAGGGCTTGTTTGTTTTGTTTTGTTTTTTTCCCTGTAATTGATAGTAGGAAACACATTTCTAGGACAAAATGCAAATGAGACTGTTATGGGAAAAATGACCTTTTATGTAATTTAATTTGAAGCTGGTTATGTAAAGTAATTGCATGAACCTTTTTGACTCAGCTTGGGGGATACTGGGATAATATTGATTTAAGCAATCATAACATCAGGGAAATGAGAGAGAAATACTTTTCTTCTTGTCTTCCTTCCGACTAGGGTTCTGACATTTGGTAGTAATAGATGTGTGCAATCTAGTTTTAAATCACATGAACAATACTGCTTCCACTCCTTTTGTTGTGACTTAATTTTATAATCATTCTTCCTGTTTTGCATTTGCCTTATGTAATTCAGGTGATAATTCAGCAATAATGCAGTAGTATATCCCAGGTTAAACAGAGATTTGGGAGCTGTCAGTTCCACATTTTATTGTGGAGATGAAATTTGTGTAAGACAGGAGTCTGTAGTAATGAGAACAGGGAAGAGCAATGATTTAACTTCGTATATTGGAAGTTGGGGGACCTTTGCTACTTACTCATTTCACTCTTTTTCAAGGAAGCACTTGGACAACTTATGCAACAAAGTTATGCTAAGAAGATTCTGTGGTAGGGTTGTGTGTTTATTTCCAGATTCCAAAACCTAATTTTGGTATGCTCATGTTAGCTTCTATTATCTCCCAGAATCTACCTTGGATGCTACAGTCATAACTGGTTTTCTGCTTGCCATGTTGGTATAAATAGTGACAAATGGATAAATATTTTTTTCATGTTGGCAGTAATGAAGTGAGTGTGACTCTTGTTCAGTTCTTAATTGTTTCAATTTATTGATCTTTGTTCACTGTTTGGAGTTAGATTTTTATTGAAGATACAGGAAGAAAATAGTTTTTGTGGCAGAGCAAGCACAAAAGCAGTTATTTCATCCAAGATGGAGGTTGTACAATAAAACCTTTTAAATGAGATCTTTCTAGTTTTACCTTGTTCCTTTATTTGAGTTGGTTCTAATAGTGTGTGTTGGAGCAGGTGGCAACATGCAGTTTTGGTTACATGGTCTTGTCATGAGTGTTGGGCAGGAGGACTGAAAAGCAAAGGCTTTAGGGCAGATTGCTGATGTGCCTTTAGCTGAGGTATGTAAGCAAATCATCAGTTTTAGATTCAGTGTTTTGAAAAAGTGATCTCAGAGTTTCTTCGCTATGTATAAACAATGGGGAAATTGGCACGTTTCAGATCCAGATAATTGATGTTGTTGCAATGTATAATTACATAAGGCTTATATATACACACGTGTGTGTGCACATATGTGCAAATAGTACAAAAGTTCAGTGTTTTTTGAATTTTGCCTTGCAATCAACTTTTCTAGTAACTGGCAAAGGAAAGATCGAGTTTGTTTCTGAAGCCAGGTACTCAACCTTTCAGCAGTTTTATTTCTGCATGTGTTTGTTGAAGACAGTTTCCATTTCAAGCCAGATTAAAAAAATAAACACTGAGCAAAGGAACTTGCAATAATATTCAGCCAGAATATGTTAATGTAGACTAAATTAAAAAGAAATTGATGCAGATTTTCTGAGTTTTGTTATTTTTAAATTTACATTTTTTGGCCTGTGGCAACTTCTTTGTACTGTTAGTTGGACTTTAATGAATGTATTCCCATAACTGTGACATGATTGCATTTCTGAGGTGGACTCTAACTAGCCTCTTTGCCTATCCCTGTTTAATATGCCCAGGAATGATGGGTTTTGTGCAGAAGACATCCTGTTTTGAAATTGTGGCTTTGTTGCTGTAGAGTCTGCTCCAGTCCTTTACAATAGTCTCCATTCTGGATTTTCTTCAGGATCTCATTAGTCTTATTTTATTCTGCTGATAGAAATTGTCACAGGCTAGTAACCAGTACTGGGGAATGTGAATTTACATTACATAGCACTGAGGTGATGGGAGGATGGAGATAGGGAAGGGATCTGTGTAACTGTTTTTCTGTTGCAGAACTGGGAGCAAATGTGTCCCCCTGGGCAGAGTTGCTCTGGGACATAGAGCCTTCTGAAGCTCTTCCTCTATCTTTTCATGTGAAATCTGTACTTCTTCTGGATGATGGCATTTGCTGGGATATGTGCACATAAAGCACTTTTTGAGAGCTATGTTGTAATTGAGTTCAGCAAAGTCTTTCAGTTCTCAGCCTTTATCTTTTGTTAACTTTATTGTGTATTCCTCCTGTCTTGCTTTCACTTGTGCAAAATCTTTCTCAAGGATGAAGTTTTTCTCTCCATGACAATGAAGAACTTTGCAGTTCTCATCTTGTTTTATGTCAGTTTAAACTTCCTGCCTTGTGGACTGAATACTTTGTCTTTTTGTTCTCTCTCACAGAACCATAAAGTGTCTTTTGTTTCAAGGGACTTTAAAAATCATGTGGTTCCAACCCCATTGCCATGGGCAGGGATACCGTCCATTAGACCAGATTGCTCAGACCTCCATCCATCTTGGCCTTAGAACTTCCAGGGATAGGGCATCCATGCCCAGACAACCTGTTCCAATGCCTCACCACCCTTGCATTAAATTATTTCTTCCAAATGTCTAATCTAAACTGTTTTAGTTTCTCCCTCCTTTAACTGCGTACTCTTGTAAATTTTCTCTCTCCATCTTTATAGCAGGCACCCTTCAGATACTGAACAGCTGCATTTAAGTCACCCTGAAGCCTTCTCTTTTCCAGGCTGAACAATCCCAGTTCTCTTAGCTGTTCCTCATAGGAGAGGTGCCCCATTTCTCTACTCATCTTGGTGGCCCTTCTCTAGAGTCTCACATCATTCTTGGCCACCTAATTGCCATCTTTTCAAACCAAATCTATGTTGTGTGATTTTTGACCTAAAGATGGGGAGGGCAGAATTCTATCACTATGCTCTTTTAGCCTGTTGAATGGACAATTGAATCTCTATTTAACCATCACTTTCTGGAACAAGATCAGGTTGGTAGAAAACCTGCTTCCTATCACCCTGGTTGTGTCTTTTTGCCAAATATTTTTTAGGTTTTCAGCCTTCAGATTATAGACTGTTTTGAGCCACTTTCTGCTTTTGAAGTGTCACACAGGACTTTCACTCCATTAGTTGTGAACTAATGATTACACAAATAGCACTAAATGACCTAGGGCTGACAAGTAGCCTTATCCCCTTTTAGTTTTTTGGGTTTATACTGTTGTGCTATCCCTTTTGTTTGAAAGATCTCTTGCCTTTGCCTCAGATAAAGTACTGAGAGTGTTCTATATTTTAAGTTCTAATGTACAGATGGATTCCTTACCAGCATGAGGTACAATATGTCAACCAGTGACATTTCAGTAATGAAAACAAGATGCTGCAGCATCATTCAGTTTCTTTTCTTTCAGTTGTCAAATTGTTTTTAACAGAGATACCAGTGTTAGCAATTGGGCTGATTTGTATGAAAACATGCAATTTAAACTCTGAAACTCAGAGCGTCTGTTATGCTATGCCTCATCTTAATTTAGAGGGGAAAAAAATGTAGCTTTCATGTGTGAGGACTGAGCAGTGTCTTAACTGATAGTTACTACTTTTTGTGCCTGTGTTGGTCTGTGGTATCTAATTTTATTTTAAACTTCTTTCTGAAAACTAGGACACAAGTTGACAGATCTTGAAAGAAGGCAACTACTGGCAACAGCAGCGTCTTTGTATGTGGCTGAACAACTGAGATCACAGCGATTTCTAGGGACTCCAAGGTAAGCTCATTTCTAGGAACTCAGATGTGCTGATGCATTTTGTTAATGGCATCTTCTAATGCACAAGAATAACTGGTGAGAAACTGCATGGTTTCTTAATATAGTCTATTTTTTTCTAAATTCAAATGAGCTGTGGCTTACATTTCCCTGCTTGCACAAGTCATACATGATTATTTTTATTCTAAGTATTAGCAAACTAATAGGCACAAAAATGTGTTACAAGCCAGTACAGTAATTAATGCACATCAGGAGTTTCATTAATGCAAAATGTTGCTGCATTAGTAACTAACCACAAATTGAGCATCACAAATTTCCCATGTGCCCATTTGAAGCAATCTAAGCACTTTGGCATAATATGAATATTCAGCTACAGAGCTTTAAAATATTGTAGATTTATGAGTAATTTGCTACCTTGACGAAGAACCCTAATAGTTTAGAGTCTTAATTCTGAAAACATTTTCAAACTGTAAAGGTGGAAGGTAATTGGTGGAAGAGTCAACATCTTGCTTTAAGTATAGTTTTTTGGTGCTTTTATTCCCCCACTCCCCCATTTTTTTGAATTGTAGCTGCTAGTAACCTAGGCTAGTACTGTAAATTGATGAGCCATTGCAGTAGCCCATGCCAAAATGCTAATTCACTTCTTTGGCTTTTTTGAACAGTATGATTTTTTCGTCTAGGCTGTCTAGTTTTTCTTGTCCTCTGGCCCATCACTGTCAGTGCCTTGAGACCTTCTGTTAGAATTAACTGAATTTGTGAAGCTTGTTTATGTAGTTGGTGTTAGCAATGGTTGTATATCAGGGAATCCTGACTTCAGCATAACTCTCCTTGCCTCATTTTTTGCAGTGTAGTTGCATATGCATTTGCATGTGAGGCAAGTCATAGTGTAGGGTAGACATTATTCACATTCCATGTCAGTGGTTTGACAGTGTATTCTATTACTGATTTTACAGTGGTCAGGAATAAATCAAATGTGGTTTCAAGAAGTCTTTATTTTTATTTGTACCCACAAAGATAATTAGTACCATATGGTATTAAAAAAAAGAAAGAGACACTAAGGGCAAGCATAACAGCTTTGTAATGTATAGCATATGCAGGGCTGGGCCATTGCTTGCCTTATGCATCTACAGGGGAAACTAAAGCATCTTTTTATTTCCTTCCACAAGTTATATCCTTCATAGTGAATGGCATAAGGAGAAGAACAGACACTCAAAGGCCACTGTTACCTAAAAAAAAGATAAACTGGGGAAAATGAGGAGGAGCCTTGGTTGTAGTTTTTACTGGCCAACATAGGAAGTAGTCTGGTACTGCTACAGAGAAATAATGGATTACTTTGTACTTAGAATAAGTACAGGAATTGTTAATTTAAGCAGTGATGATCAAACTGCTGTTGCATTCCCTGCTTTGTGATTTTTTTTTTTCTTTTCTCTTACCTGTAAAATGCTCTAAGTAGCTAAAAAGAAAAGAAAAGAATCCGATTTTTGAACAGTCTGTTAATGTTTTGTTTCTTTTGCAAGTACTTTTTTTACTACTAGGTGTCTGTGTATCTTAAGAGAAAGGACACATATGACTATTTTAACTGTGAAAACAGATATGTAAATGAAGTATGGCATTGAGGAATCAGACATGGTCATCCATCTCTTTTTGGGCTGTGCTAGGGGAAAAAAAATCCACTCCTGCTTTGAAAGAAAGTTAGCTCATTTTTGGAATGCTAGCCAAGCTCCGTCACAGGTATTCTTCCGCCATGAGCAGAGAAGGAAGAGGCCTGGTCACATGAAAGAAACATCTGTAAAACTAGATGAAGGTATGATTTTTCAGATTTTAAATGGTGAAGCTTAAGAAATCTTTTCAGTACAGGGAAGATCACTTTCTCTTGCCATGATGGGGGTGTAATTATGAATCCTTCAGAAGTCAAGCATTAGAATTTTCTTCAAGTGGTGGCTGAGTGTGGTTCTTATTGAATGTGTCATGGTTTCAATACATACATACTGCTAGATCTGCTTGTTTTAATGATGGCAAAGCTGCCTGTTTGAGGCCAAGTAAGGATGAGCTAATGCAAAAATTCTTACTGGTGGGTAACTTCTGAAGAAACCAAACCTGATAATGATACCCTTTTCCCAAAATCATACAGCTTGTTCTAAGGAAAAAGGAAAGAAGCCAAGGCAGAATGAGGTCAAAAGATTGTGCAGTGTCTTGGACAGTGTTCTCCAATCCTTAGAGCAGTTAGTGGACTCCCTCTAGAGGGGACTGAGCACTGTGGAGCATATGAATTACTATAGTCTCATCAAGGATTCTTCACTATGTCCTTAACTTACCCAAACTGCATCTGACTTGTTTTTGAAGGTGTTCCATATTGTGGGTATTTTTTAATGAGCAGGGTTGTGGCCAGAGAAAAAGCACATCTTTATTCATAACGCTGCACTCTGTTTGAAAAATACTCATAAGCAAAAAGTTCAGAGTAGGAGCCTGTGCTGCAATAAATCAGAAAGACCAGTTGTACTCTTGGGTTTGCAATCTTCATTATGGCAGAATTGGGCATTTGGAGTCTGTGTGAGTTTTAAATCCATGTTGAAAGATGTGAGCAGACTAGACAGACTGCACGCTCCAAAGTTGATCCATAATATTCTCCTAATGGTTTGAACAAGTACACTGATACTTTGATCATCACCCACAGAATTTCACCTCCCTCTATTTATGTTGACAGCATTTTTTTCATTTGTGCTGAAAGCAATTGAGCAATTCATGTGTGAAGAACTACTGAAGAGTCGTATTTTGAAATCTTACATTATTTCTTCTAAACTTGTCACAGCTGTCGAACAGAGAGTTTTCTGCTAAACTTGAGTTATATGCTTATCTTTGCTTATAATTGTTTTCTTTTCCCTTTTGGGAGCCATATTTATAATATGTATTCTTTTCACAACTGCAGGGGTATTTTGTGTTCTCTTTTTCCCCTGTGATTTATTCAGCCCATGATCAGGATTGTTATTCTGGTCAGATAGAAAGTGCTATGCTTGGAGCTCTTCACAGAAGCTCCAGCTTTCCCTGTCAGGGTTACTGGGACTGTAGTCAGATGAAGTGCAGCTGAGCCAGATGAAGGAATCTTGTTGCAGGCTGCTCTTCCCTTGCTCCCCAGTATTCAGGTGTGATTTTGTGTGTAGTTGCATTCCACTCTGGTTCTGCAAAAATGACCTATGTTAGCATAGAAATTATTTAACTATAGTTAAATAGATAGTTTACTTTGGATCATTCTGTCAGAAGCAGGTTACTTCTGACAAGTGAAATTGTTGAAGAAATTGTTTTGGAAGAGCTCTAAGAGTGGGAAAGCGTAGCAAGGAAGAAGATGTGAGCTCATAAAAGGGATTCAGAGATGCCACACGTCAAACTAGTAGCATACTTATGAGGGGAATTCCTCTCTAACTGATTATATTTTCTAGGGTGTGGCTGGAAAATATGTATTTTGCAGTCCCCTGAGTGACTGAATAATCAACTGTATGGTTCTTGGTGGAACATGTTCTGGTGACCAGCATGCTGTTTCCACTTTTGGCAGGCAAGTTCCTTCAGCTAGTTTCAGCCAACCTGACCTCTGAAGTGGCAGTGTTCATTGCAGTAAGTTGTCTGGTGTTGAGGTTAATGCAGGCCACAAGCCCAAGGCTGCTTTGCCTTTCCTGTGTTCAAATAGATGGTGCTATGATTTGGGTGGAGCATCCACAGGTGAGTTTCCACTGTCTGTATTGTTATGTAGTGCCCCTGGCCTCATCAACAGTCTCCTAGAACTAACTTGCCAAGCTTTAGCTAGAACAGCTGTTGGAGATTCATGCATGCTCAGAGTTACAGGAATATAGGTATTTATCTTTGGGATGCAATAAAGTATTTAGAGCATTTTCTGTGTGTCCGTGTGTTTTGTTTTTATTTTTTTTCCTTATTTTAACTGCTTTTTATTTAACCCATTTTCTTGGGAAAAATTGGATGTGGGATGGTTTGGTTTTGTGGGATTCTTCCTGGTTGAGGTGTTTTTTCAAGTATTTTTGAAAGGTGATTTACTGATGAAAGTGTTTGGTATTTTGTGAGCCACATACTAATGTGAATATCCAGATAATAGAGGCACATATTTCCTACAGGAAAGAGCCATGCATGATTAATGACTGTTTCATTGTTCAGCTTTTAGCTGAAGAATGTTTAGCTTTTTAGGACTTTTCCTATTTAATCCAGAGTCCACTGTATTGTGGAACTGGTGCCACCCACAGCTGCTGAACAGATTTACAGCATCTAGTAAAACCCCAAGGTCTTCTAGACAGAACTTGATCTTGTTTCAAGTGGAAACATATTTTGGCTGAAGGGAATCCAGCTTATTTTATGTCTGTTTGATGTAGTTAGCCTTTGAGACCAGAAATGATGTTGTACAGTTGAATCTTCACATTTTGGCTTCAGACTTGTTTTCATTAGTGGGTTGGGAGGGGAAAAGGAGAGTGTCTCTCCAGGTGTGGCTACATCATGCTATCTCATGGGTCTACTAATGTGATGTTTATACTTCTAAACCCAATTGCCTACAGCACTTCCTATGTGTTGCTTGTGTTGGCTGCTAAATGTATTTTCCTAATTTTTCTATGGGTTTTACCCTTTCATCATTTATGACTTGGAAAAAAAACAGTGAGGCTGCATGCCTATATTACCTGATACTACACAAAAAAAGATGGTAACACATTGGAAAATGTTTTAAATTGCTAGCAAGAAAAAACCCCAAAACACTAACGGTTTTTCTTGCTTGTGTGTTTAATACAGAAGACTGGATTGGGAGTCTTGAGTTAAACTGTTCTTGTGGGACCTTAGAGAAGCCAGTTGACTTTGTCCTCAGTTTACAAAAAGATAAAGTGGCCTTAATATTTTGCTGCACTATTGGGATTTTGTAAATATCTGTTTATCAACATGTAGGAAGTATTTTGAGAGCTAAAATGCACTATGCTTTCGAAGCATAAAATAATATTTTCCCAGGAAGGAAAGTGTATTGTGAAAAATTAAAATACAATCAAGTTTTTGTCAAGTTCCGAAATAGCTGGGCTACATTTTTGTTTTAAAATTCTGAAATTCAGGGGTCTAGTGCAGTGAACATAAAATGATTGGTGAACTGCAAGAAGAAAAATGAATTCATATAGCTTTATGTTTAATGAATGATTCTAAGTTCCTGTCTGGATTGATTCAGTACAGCTATATTGATGTTTGCCTTGCCATTGCTTGATTTTAGGGCAGTGAGAGAACAGCTCAGAGGGCAGTAGAGCCCCACACCTCTCAGGCATCCTTGCTCTCACAGACACTACACCTATTACCCTGCTGGAGTCTGGGACAGAGCCAGCTCTTTGCCAGCCTAGGGCTTCCCCATATGGAAGCATAGTCAGCTGCCCAATAGGAGAGCTTTCTGGCTCTCCTGCACTGCTGGAGCAGCACAAAATAAGGTTATGTTGCATTAATTTTAAAAAGAAGGAAGATGATGTCAGGAAAATTCACTGGAGTCATCTGAACCAGCCTCTTGGAAAGGGAAAGAGTTCTTCCTTTCAGCACAGGCACCACTGAGCTATATCAATTGCATTATGTGAATTTAATTTTATTTCTTCCCTAGAACTTCAGTATTAGCATGAACTCTTCTTGCAAGTGCATCTAAACATGTATACTTTGTTCTATCCTACAGATACCTTCTATATAGAGAGAAAGTGCTTTGTTTTCATTGGTATGGTTGATCAAATCCAGCCTACCTGTGGCTTTATTCCCCCACTTTGGAATTATGCAGTCATCCTTAGCTCAAGAAAACATCACTGTCTTATCCTTACTGTTCTGCTCCCCTGCTCGGCAAGTCGAGCATTCTTCCCATGATTTACTGTCAGGTCTTTGAAAGTCTTTGGGGTGTTTGTGTAACTACTGCAGCTTTGCACCATTATTCTCTGTGTGGTCTTTTCTTTTGCCACAAACTTGCAAGGTACTAAGACCCTGTTCTCTTTTTCATGTGAAACCCTTGTTTATAATGGGCTTATTTGGTTGTGGTGACCCTCTTGGCTCTCTAGCTGTTATCTAATGTTGTTCTTTTGACCTCTTGTAAGTGATTACTGTATATTTTTTTTTGTAATCTTGCTTAATAACTACAAAACCAGATGCCCTATATAATATTCTATATGTCTTTAAAATCTAGTATTATTTACCCTTCTCAGTTGTTCAGTTGCTTATCACAGAAAGAGGATTATATGTGCTAGAAACAAGCAAGTAACTGCAAATATGTGAAACATGAATTTTTTGCCAGTTGGGAATGAACTTCTATGGAAAATAGAAAAGTTGAAATGCGACATTAAGGTAGCATTTATGACTCTACAGAGTGTATGTATAGTATTTTTTCTTTGTTTTGATTAATGCAGTCAGATTGATAACACAAGTAATATAAGATATTTCTATAGTTGTTTGAAAGCAGAGCCATTGTTCCATTTGATTCCTAAATATCCATTCCAGGAATGGAGAAGTCGGTCATGAGAAATTTTCATACCTTGTCATCCCTATAATTTGTATCATTGTCCAAAAATATCTTCTGGACACTCAACAATCCACACTTGCTCAGTCTTTAGAGTTGCTAACAATTATGACATCATTATGAAGATAATAATTACTTAAAATTTGAATCTCAGCGAACATCTCTTGGGAAGATCCCCACATCTTGCTGAGGTGATTGCTGGTGGGAGAGGCATTCACTAAAGTAGGTGGACCTGGCTAAGTCTCTGTTTATTTTTCATTTTCACCATGTCTTCTGGGAAAACAGCATCTGCTGTAAGAGCTTTATAGCTTCTGTAGCTACTGTTCACTTAATGCTGAAACTTGAATTTGCATAACGTTTTCTATTGTGCTGCCGAATTTCTGTCCCTTTTTTAGTTGTTAATCTGGCCTTTTTCTTATCTGTGCTTTGCTTATGACCTCTTCTGCAAGATCATCTCTTTACAATACCTCTCTCTATCTAATTTACTTTGATCTCCTCTATAAGTCCAAGTATTATTTCCTCTCATGCAGGTTTGCACCTCCTAAACCTGTCCTTGAATATTTGCCTGTGTGTAAAATGTGTATGCATGAAACCGTAGAACTGACAAGGTGTGTGCTAATTGCCATGTGCTCCCAGGTCATTTTACAGGTATTTTAAGGATATGTTTTTGTCTTCCTCTGTGTATTTTACTTGAAGTTTCCAAGGGCAGAAATGAAGTTGTGTAGGATAATTTTATGGAATGGCAACATTTTTCTTGACTTCTAAGGTCTCTAAGCTCAGTAAATACATCTGTAATTGCATTCACATGAGAAGTTTTGCTGATGTTTCTTTCCTAGGATTATTAAAGATAAGCATGACCATCAGCACCTGACCTTGTGTAGTTTCTTGAGCCACTGGTTGTGTCCTGCTGTTTGTTTGTGCAGAGTATTGCTTATTCTGGATGTTGTTGCTGTAGAAATGTTATCAGCAAAATATATGGGAAGCAAGTCTCTCATTCAGTATTCAATATTGTCTGCATGCTTTTACATGTATGTGTCTTGATTTGTCCATTCTTTAGCATGCTGGCTTCATTCACGTTCACAGAGGCTGTAGTTAAATACAAGATACTGATTGAAGGGATAGGTAATTCATTTATACCTTTGTTGTTGGGTATTACAATTTTCAACCGTTTCTTTTCCCTTTGATTCAACTGCAAAAGTGGGATGGGACACAGAATAGCCTCATTATTGTAGGAGTATTTCTCTGTTCCCTGCAATGATTCCAAAAGCTCTTGCACACTTCATCAGTATTATTGTAATTCTTTGGCTGCAGGATATTTGGCAGCTGTTGCACCCCACTGGCAAATCCTATTCAGACTTCACTTCCATTCACCATTGCCATTGGAGAATTGATTTCTCTCTCCTCTGCTCTAACCTTTCCCAATTCATTTTGGATTGTTCAATGTGAAACATTTTAATTTCATATCATACAGCCATTCAGCTCACAATCCTTTTTTAACCTGTCACCAGGGTAACAGCATAGCATGCTTGCTTTAGGCAATCAAGTTTTTATTTCACATGCTTAATGTTGCATTAAATGTTTGCATTTTGTTTAACCCTCTTAAATACTTTAAAATGTGGATATATTTTGCAGGGTAATGAAGTCTCTGATATAAGTGTCAAGTCTTCATAGAAATTGTCTTACTTAAAATAAAAATTAAGAAATCAGAAGATGAATACAGTAATGAGAAGATTATTAATAAAATCCCAAATGGCTGAATGAGGCAAACATCCATAGAATGGTAAAAAATATTTTTCCTCTGGTAAAACCTTCCAGAGGCTTATTATTTTAATCTTTAGACCGATACTTGGGGATTATTTTTACCTGTAAGTGCTTGTATCAAATTAATGCAAATATAGGATTAACCATGCAATAACATTTAAGAAGTGAAATGTCTGGCCTATACATGTCAGCCTACTTCACACTGCTTGCCAGATGTGCCAGAACTGTAAGTTGAATAACAAGTTTTTTTTTTATACATAAAAATTAAAATTTATTGGGATGATGCAGTTGATTAAAGAAATAAGAAAAGTTTAAGTATCTGTTTTTCCTCTACACGCCAATCGTCATGGCACAAAAAAGAGGCTATAACCATTTTATTGGAAATAAAAATGATAATGCATTTGTATTATCACAGAAGATTACAAAAATAAAATGGACATTTTCGTATCTGAAAAAACAGTCATTTCCTATAGAGCAAGTTCTGCCTCTCTTGATAAAGGAATAGAACCAGTCAGGTTTGCCTTCCCTTTTTTTTTTTTGGTATTAAAAAAATGTCTGCAATAGATATCCTAAAAATACCCAGTCTATAACTATAATTAGAGGTGTAGTGTTAAAGGCTTTTTATCTGTCATGATCTATTCTCAATTACATAGGTATAAAATATATAGAGGGAAGAGGTAGGAAGTATTTAATTTTAGGATAAGTAAAGTCTAAGACCATGGCATTAAAAATAAGCCCAGACTTTCTCATTTTTAATGAAATAAACCCATAATGAAAGCACTGGTATGCATGTTAACACTTCAGAATACTAATTTTACAAACCTTCCTGCTTTCAAAATGGTCATACATATCTATTGCTGTTTGAAAAACCAAATGCAGAATATATGGTTAGTGTACTAGCTGATGTGTGACTTCCTTGAGGTGACAACTGTTTGCTATAGATCAGACCAATAAAGTTCACTTTGTTAGAATTCTTCTTCCAACAGCATGTGGCTATAGACATGAAGTTTCTTCTATTATTTTCCAAGCTTTTTGTCCAGTTTTCTATTTTTCCAAGTTGTGCTGTAAGCGACCAAATATTATTACCCTCCTAAAGAGGTTTGGCAGTGTTTTGTTACTGAATTTTGCCAAAAGGAGCCAAGCATATGGTAACAGTTAATTTATTGGTTCTTTTAACCTCCAGGGAACTCTTTACACAGAGTATATTACCTTTTTATCTAACATATTTTAAATAAAAGTGTTGTTGACTTGAAATTTGATATTTCAGTGTAGAAGCTAAACCTTCAGTGTGATTCAATTCAGTCTTGTTTAAGGGTAAGACTAAAAGTGTAAACATACAAGATTGAGCTAAGACTTCTTTCTTTTCAGCTTTCAGAGGTGTGTCTCTTCTGTATAATTTTAGTGTGTGTGTATTTAAATAAAAATACTGAATGACATTTTCTTGAGAAAAATAAGCCCTGTCTTTGTCCCAGCAGACTTGGAGATCTTTCTTCACTTTTGTTTGAAGATATTCCTGGTATGTGTATTACCAAGGAATGATAAAAGAAAGGAGTATCTTTAATTTCTTTGTCTGTAAGAAAACCAACAAAAATGGGTTTGTGTTTTGTGATAATGTAGCTTTTCCATAATTCATAATTATTGGAGAGGTAGCATTGCTAATATTGTTGCTAATTGTTGCTATGTGCTATCTTGGACCTGAGTCTCATCCCTGATATTTGCCCAACTCAAAGTCAGTCATCTACTACCTGCATTAGGGATAGCCTTCTTTGTTCCACCTTAGGTACTGTGTATTTTTGGTTTTGTAATTGGGGGGTATTGTGAATCTTAAAAAGAAAGCTACAGGGATATGTCATTGCATTTTCAATGGCATACTTGGGATAGATGATGCCTTAACTAAAAAATACTTTATACTGATTTCTGTTGCTTCTTCATAAATATTCAAAGGCCTGGATGTTTTTCCCTGGGTCTGTGTTGAGACTGCTCAGATGACTTTTCTTTTATGATTATGGATGATTCTTTAATATCTTTCACAGACTGTTCTTTAGTAGTTTACTTTTCTGTATAATTAGATGTGTTGCTTGGAGTTTGTTTTGGCTGCAGCTTCCCTTTAACATATATCTTCAAAGCCTGTAGTGTGAGAAAGACTGGGCAGGAAAGAACAGCACAGGACCTCGTTCTTTTGAAACCAGGGATGTTTACCCATGGACTTAGAAAGGAGATGACAGGTCTTTATCCTGTCTCTGTGGTGGATAGTAAAATTAGTTTTTCTGCAGTTAGTAGTGAGAGGATACAAATAAATTATTTGCATATTAATTCCAGTAAAAAAAGAAAAAACAAAAAAAACCCCAAACTTCTGAAAAATCTGGGTTCCTAGGCTTTAAGCTTTTGTCTTTACCCCTGTGTGTTCTAATGTATGTTTCTGAATCTCTTCTCTCTGGCATGATGGTAGCAGAGATGGTGACATATCTTGGTGACTCAGTAATGATTTTCTCTGCTGTCCATTTTTCTACCAGACACTAAAATGTAAAGCAGGTCCTCTTCTGGCTGCACCTAGCTTTTAATGTCTTTAGACAGCTTTACCATTTGTTTCCTTGAGCTAGTGAGAGCACTTTTCTTCAAATTCTTTGTTGCCTGGCCTGCTCCCTCCCCTGCAGCAAAGCCTTTATTCTTATTACCTGTATCCTCAAATTACAATAACTGTAAGTTGCTCACTAATATTAAGTCAAACTTATTCCTCTATTTGCTGTGGTTTTCTTCTATTCTTTGATCTTGGACATTGCATGTCTGCCTCTACTACAGGCTGCATTTTCCCAGGTCTTAGTACTTGTATTGAAATGAACCCTTTTGAGTAAATAGGCTGCAATTCTGTTTCAGTGATTTGCAAACTCTGGCAGTCCAACAGCCATTTAAGCTTCAGTCTGCTTGTGTTGGGTAGTGTAGCACTTTTCCACAGCCCTTTTCTCTTCAGCTTTCTTAGCCTTCTCATTCATCTGTGTCTTCACAGAAGCAAGGGATAGTGAGAGCTGATAGCATTTTGTTGTTTCACAGTTTAAAAAACTTGGATGACAATGAGAAATTGTTGTGTTCAAGGCCTGTAAAGGGTGGAGCATAACTCTTCAGAGATAAGGACTTTTGTGATTTAACTCCAGCCACCAGCTATGAAAAAATTTACCTCTACCCTAGCCAAAAATCAGCACACAAGGCTAGTTTGTCTCAGCCAGTAAGGTCCAGAGGTGCTGCAATAATTTGCATTTTAGAAAAATTATGTTGGGTATAAACAAGGAAACTTTGGACTGAGGGAGAACATGGATGTTGTGTATGGATTCCCTCAGCAGGTGAATACACAGGAAGGATTGGGCTGAAGGCAAAATCTTCTTTAGGTATCCTCTTTCAGCTGCCATACACTACTGCTGAAAGTGTATTTCAAAAATACTTTGGATCTTCCTCCCGTTTGTGCGACAGTTTTAATTCCCATTTTAGCATTTCTATTCAAAATGAGTCTGTTTTGAGTCACAAAAATTGTAATGTTCTTTTTAGCATCCTTTTGATCACATATGATTTGTTTCTTTGTGCTTGTTTATAGAAGAGAAACATTTACAGAAAAATGTGTATTGGGTTAACACAAAAGACGAACAGTATCATCTATGTGTAATTATATTCATTAAATAATAACTGGATAGGTAAAAGGTAACGTTTAAAGAAAAATGCTTTTTCCATAGTGTTTTAAAATGTACATTTTAATACAATATATTATTTATATATTTTATATTTAGGACATTTATTCTTTGCCTTGTGAATTACTGAACTGCCTTGATTAGTGCTAATTGTTTGGGCAAAAAGGAAAGGAAGGAGTTGGAACTTAGTTAAGTGTATTGTAGAAGTGTAACTATGTTCTTATACTCGCCTTAGACCTTATTTAACTTTCTGCTGTTTATCACTGAATATTGGACCAGATGGATATTTAGGCCAGTCAGTACAGCCATTTTTATGTCCCCATCCTGTATTGATCATGATTATGCTAAAATAACCATGAATAAGGTTCATCCCACCTACACAGCATGGCTTCTCTAATTCCTTAGTCAGCAGAAAGCTTAGTGGGCAAAAGTTTTTGTATTAGTAGTGAGAATGAGGTGCTAGCTATTACAGATTTTTTTGTCCTTCACATTCAAGTCTAGTATAATAATTCTCAAATTCCTTTATTCAGGTGTTCACAAACTTTAGCAAAATTGGAAGTCTTTGTGTTTTTCTTCTTACTGTCTTTCTTCTCTTGTGAGACCATAATATGAACAATGGCAGATGTCTTATTAAAAGGATGAAAATACATAGAGGGCAATTGATATTTATCATCTTTTGAATATGTATCACTCTTAAATAATTAGATGCCTGTGTTTCTGTGCCTAAGTAATGTAAAAGATATAGGTGAGCATTACCTAAAGTTAGTTTAAGGAATTTCAGGTCTAACTCATTGTGAGAGGTACCTTTTTCTTTCCATTAGTTAAGAAGGGGAAAGATGGTTAGTGTTAGGTGGTAAAAGCTCAGTGGTGTGAGTGCTGTATGTAACTGAATGTGTAGAGGGTGATGTATGAAAGGTAATGAGAGTCACTGAGCTGTGCTACGTGCTATAATTGTCTAGACATGACATATGAGTGCATGTTGGAGGTATGCATGTTTTATGTTATCTAATATAATTTTTAATGAACTTTTGGGGGTTTCCTCATCTGCTCGGTTTTTTCTCTTTAACTAAACAGAATTAGTGGCATGAATCTGTTTCATAGGAAGCTAGTGCAGAAGAAACAGACCAAAGCTTTAGAATTCATGAAATATACCACATTGCTTACATGTAGGGGGGAGGAAATAGCTGTGTGTTGGAATATGTGTTGGAAACTGGCTTGAGTATTTCTAGCCAAATGCTGTAATCACATTTACCTGTAGTTTGGTAGACACATCGTTGATACCTTTGTTGTCACCTAGCACTAGTTCTTGTGCACATAGTTTGAAAAGGCAGGCACTCTTGAAAAACAGAGTTCCAAATGAATCATGGCTCTTGGCCAGCTTCTGCTTCTTTCACTATGGCATGTAGGAAGGTGCTAGGTGGCTAGCAAGGAAAATCTAGTCATCCTTCTGCAGGACTGTGGGCTGTCCTGAATGTGCATTCTATGTATTGCCTGAATTGAGTCTCTTATAGAGGAGAAAGTGCAAAAGAAAATTGCAATCGATACAGCTGTGTTCCAAAACTGATTTCATTGGCCTGAGATGGCCAAGCTCTTGGATGGACTCCTGGTTCTGCAACAAGTTTGTGGGAGGTGACAGAGTCTGTGTGATGGCTGAGCTCTTTCAATATTCTGGACCTCTACTGAAATCTGGTACAATCTGGTGCAATTGTGTTTTTCAAGATGCATGAAAAAATGAATGTAATTATTTTAAACAATGACATGCGGGATATTGCATATGTTACAGGCTTTAGAGAGACCAGGTCAGATCATGAATCTTGCCAAGTGTGGCAGAAATGTCATACTTTTGGCAATGCAATCTGGTTAGTTCCAAGGGGACTGACAGATCAAAAGGGTGAGAGACCTAAATGAAACTGTAAACCACAGGAAAGGCAGCATTCAATACATAGCTCAACAAAAAAACTCAAAAAGATTTGTGGAGGTGGTGTTCTCTAAAAAAGTGTTTTCAGTTTGGCCTAAGAGAGGTTGGGGGTTTTATTTTGGTTAACTAGTATAATTTAAAATTTTTCCTTAGTTTGCATGCTGTGTTCCTTGTGGACCTTAAATAAATCCAGTGTTCTTTCTCTGTGCCATTGCCAGATTTCCTCAGAGATGGCTTTATTCTGTCTTTTCTTTTACCTTGAGTGTAGTTGTTGTCTCACTTCTGATAATGTGCCTCCTTTAGTAAATTCAGCAGGTGCTGAAAAGTTTCACTATATTGGGTCTTAAAAACTTTGTTCTTTAAGGAAACACTGTATTTCAGTTTGTTGTTAGTGCCTGTGGGTCAGGTGTATATGTCTGAACAAGAAAGAGATAGGTTAATGTGGTTTTTTGGATTAAGTTGGGGAAATGGCAGTCTGTTCAAGAAGACATTATCTAACAAGATAAAGGCAGCTCAGACCATGACTTTTTCAAAATGGAATTTTAAAATTTGATTCTAAAATGCATGTTTTCTCCTCCAAAATGGCAAAACAATTTTTCAGATATGTTACATTTTACAGTATTTTCTTTGCTTTCAGCTGGCCGGAGCTGGCAGGTATTAAACACTTCTTAAATTTTACTGAGACATCTAAATGAGAGGGGTTGAGCTTGAATTTAAATGTCAGAGTTTTTTTGTTGTATTTTCTTTTCCCTTTAGTATCTAGACTAAATACCAGACTTAGAATTTTGAGGGAATGCAATTGTAGAAATTGTCAGATCAAAATCTCTTCATATGAATAAAGGATTTTTCAAGAACTAATCTAGCTGTCATTAGAGAGTGTACCGTCTTGCTACCATACCATCAACTATACCATCTTGCTCATGATGAGCAGCTCATATTCTCACTGTATGCATTTGACTTTTGATTAGATTTAGTCCAGTCCTGTGAACTGAATGCCCATTTGTGACTGGCATGTGCTGGGTGCAGTTCTGGAAACTGGTTTCTGCCTTTCTTCATCAGAAAGGGACCTGGTTCACATGCCCTAAGAGTGTTCTGAAGTGTGATCCAAAGCAATCTAAGTGCAGATGGTTGGGATAATTTGCTTTGAGAGCTATTCCTGATCTGAGGTACAACATTGATGTTCTTACAGCTCCTGTACATTGTCCTGTTACTTCTGAGTTATCATACTCTCCAGAACTTCTGTTACAAAAGGGGGTGACTAACTGAAATTCTGACAGAAGGAATGACAGATTAAAGCACTAAATGTGTTTTGATTCAGGTTTACAGCTATTAGTGGCAATTGAGCTCAATATTAATAGGCAGATTTCACTACTGAGATGAGTACAGCAAACCTAGCATGAAGTTTGCCTGGATGTCTCAAAAAAAAGAGAGTATAGAAAGTAGTCTTATATGTAGAAATAAAATTAAATTATTTCCTTATCAAACTTAGAGGTAATTTTTAATGACTTCACTTCATTTTCATATTAGTAGGTTAGCATTTCCTGCTGCCTACTTTTTATGTGGACAGCAAACCTGTAGTATTCTAAACTTAATACAAAGTGAAAAATAGCACATTATTACTGGGAACAGCCCTCTGAATGGAGATGTAGGAAACAGCTACATCCCAATACTATCATGTTATATGGAAGTACATAACTGCTACTTGATGATGTTAACAGAAGAGCTTTAGGCCTCCCTACTGTATCACAGTGGTTTGTTCTGAAGCTCTTTGCATATAAAAAGAAAGTGAGATAATTGTTGTAAGACTGTTCTTAAATATCTGCACAGTAAGTTTTTTTGTTTAAGGAAATAAGGGAAAATTTGTATAAGAAATGGCATTTGGTGTTTTCCTTTTATGGAGTAAATTATTATTATTAGTTTTGCCAACTGCCTGAAGTTACCTTTTAATAAAAATTAAAAAAAATAGTATTTGGAAAACAACAAAGTTGTGAAATTGAATACTTTAATTGGAGGAGAAATAGCCCCAAATTGTTTTGATGACAGATATTTAGATATTTTTCTCCATAACAATTGTTAGCATGCCCAAGTCAGTATTGTTGACTGATCTGATTAAAAACACCTGCTTGCAAGGTGTTTGCAAATAAAAGATGGTTAAAAAAACAGATTAGAAGCACAGACTTGTAAATTATACTAAAAATAAATGTATTTTCTCTTTACTTGTGATCACTTGATTTGCTTATTTCACCAATGTTTGCAATAAGACAAATTGCAGCATCTCTTATCCAGCATTAATGCTTGTGATGTTTGCTTTTTCCAACAGAAACCATGTACTGAAGTAGGCCTTAACATGTCATAGGAGAGGAAATCAGTTTTAGATATGTTTTACATTTATTTATTTGAAATTTTCAAGGTATGCTGTTGCCTGGTGAATCACTGGGCAGTCAGACCCTTTTCTGAAACTGAGAGGTCTTGGGCTCTACTTGCAGCTCCCAGGGTTGCTGTGCTTCATCCAGTTTATTAATGCAAAGTACATAGAAACTTCCTGGCATAAGGACCAAGTGCCAAAACTTTACATCCCAAAGAATGCATCATCAGGCTGCAAACCTGAGTCTCTGTGAATTCTCTGAGCCTCCATTAATCTCTCATTCCCTCCTTCCATCAGCAGGGTTGGGTGGTGAGCTCCCCAGTGCTCACCTGGGCCCTGGCTCTCTCTTTTGAGAGATGGGAGGTGGATGTGAGCCCCCACAGGCTGAGAGAGACTGATAGCATGGATCTTTGATTCTTTGGACATCAGCTCTGCAGACATGACTTTGTTACATCAAGATGGGCAATAACAGCAATCCTACTTCATTTATCTGATAGATTTAAAGCTAAAAGCTATGCAAGATGTTTCAAAAAGCTTAGAATTGTTGATTGACTGCATGTTTGGAGGATAATTTCTTGTTAAGACTGTGGAGACAGCTTTGACAGAGGAGCCCCTAGTTCCTTGCCCCTGCCAGGCTGCTGAGGATGCTGGCTATAAAACATTGGGGTTAGGGTGTCTCTCTTGGCAAGCTCTGCATGTTTAGAGACCTCCACAGTGGAAGCGGGTTAGCCAGGGTGAGCTCAGGTTCTTTGCAAGATTTTTTCTCAAGTTAAATGAAGATAAAAAGCTTTGAGCCTTACTCTTAGGTCTGGGCAGCTAAATTCACCCCGGGTTTATAAGAACTGGCTTAACTGATTCTTTAGCCCTCATCTGGGCTTCACTGCTGAAGGCACTGGAGGTTTTCATTGGTCACTGGATTGCAGGCTCTTATGTCAATGCAAATTGCTCAAAAAGCTTCTGTTAAAGGAAAAGGAAACATCCAGATGTATGCTGTTCTGAAGAAAAGCACAGTACACTCCATAGCATCATTTTAAAGCATTGCTTTTTATTTTATAATTTACCTTCCATGTAATTTCTTTTTTTCCTGTTGTCACTATTCAAATACAGTATAGGCTATAAATAAGCATATTTGTTATTGATCTCAATGTGATATGTAAGAAAATGTAATGTAAAACCTTTCTGATATAACTATTGAGTAATTCTTTCAGCCTTTGTCTGATCAGCTGGCACTGAGGCTAGTAGAGGTTATTATTTTGTATGACATATGAAGAACTATAATTTAGTCTAATGATGGTATATTTTCATATTCACAGTGAAAGGCGTACACGTATATGTATGCACATATAAAGCAGGAAGAAGGAAAACCTATTTTTATGTAAAAGGGCATGTGATATGTATAGATGGACCAGTCTGAATATATGTAGAAAATGTGTGTGAATAGATATAGAAAATACTTCAAATTGCTGAATAAAATATTCCCAGATTCTTAGGTTCCTTGCACATAATTTTTGGTTCTTAAAATAATCCTGTGAAAGTGCTGCTTTTATCTTTTCTGTGTGATGATGAACTTTTATGTTGGAAAGTGTTGAAAGTACTCAGATACTAAAGCTTCGATTTGTGTTTTGTTTGGCAGTACACTTCTGTTTAGAATTCTTTTAATCTATCCATTCCCTGCTTTTATATTCATCTGATAGTTGAAGGTTCTGTGAAGGATATTTCTTTGCATACGAACTTATTTAAACCAATAATGCTCAAAAGTGAGAAATTTACTTCCCCTTTTTTTTGTTGTTGTTTTTGTTTTTATTTTTTTGGAGGTTCTTTTTTAAATTTTTTTTTGTGGTTTTTTTTTTTGTTTTTTTTTTGTTTTTTTTTTCACCACAAGATAGGTTCTTGTTTGAATTGTTAAATTTCTATTTGCCTTTCTTGATTTTTTTTTTTTTTTGAGAGGTGGGGGGAGGGTAGGGAAAATAAGAAACAATTTATATGGCAGATCTAAAGTTTCATTAAAATTGCTTATGCCCTGTCCCAGGCATTTTAAGTGGGCCATCTGTCTAAACATCTCTGCATTTTTTTCTGATCATTTCCTCGACTTATTCATGAGCCATGGGAGGGCTCCTTTGTAGTCTCCATGTAGCTGGTTCAGTCTACCCCCACTGAATACATCTATGTGCTTGCATAACATATCTTTTCACAGTGCTGGAAATTCTCTGAACTTGGTTCAGATGAATGGCCCACTTTCTGAAGGTCTTTTTTTCTCCCTTTGCAAGATTTGTATGCAGAAACTGACCTTGGTGGCTACAGAATCCAGCACATTATTCTTGATCATTTTACAGGCCACCTGCTGTGAAAGTTATGATGAAGGATTTCTTAATGATTCTTTGACCATTAACATTGTTTTAAGTCAATATTTCACTTTTATTTAACTGCTGAATAGGTAATTGCACAATTGAAAAACAGCTTTATGGAGTGTTGTATAATGTGGTTTTCAAACGCTTGTAATCTTTCAAACGGGAGGATTTGTTATGATAGTTTGGGATTTCTCTGTTTACATAAAGTATTATTCAGCAAAAATATCAGAAGTGAAGAGGAATTTCTAAGTCTTTTCCCCCTCCTGAATTGGAAGTGAAAAACCCTATATGCAATTTTCTGATTCTTCAGGAGCTGGTGACATCCTAACTCATTTACATCATGAGTGGTAGTTGAGAGAGGAAAGTTTATTTGCTGCAAACTGCAGAAAATAGTAGTTTTTGTTGAGTTCCCTTTATCTGATTGGTTGGTGACAATCAATGGCTAAGGCAGAGTTATTACTTGATTTGCTTTTGTGAGTGTCTGTTTTCTTTTATTACTTGTTTTTGACTAGAAAATATAATAGTTGAATTAATGTTTTCCATGAGCACAGTAAGTATATGTTGACCCAAAATTTTTAGTAGTTGTCTGCTTTCCTCACTGAAAACTTGTAAAGAAACCAAGGAGTTTTGCTTGCTGTGTTATTCTCAACACATGGCATTTGGGGGGTAAAAGGGAAATAATACATTCCACACAGACATCATCTCTAGTTGAACAAACAGCAGTGGGGTTTGAAAATAAATAACTAAGCAGGAATGGTGCTGTTTTTCTTGTTGAATTGCTTAAATGGTTTTGTAATTGGTGCTTTGGAGCAAATCCTTTACCACTTAAAGCCAGACCATCACTTCAGCAGTGTTCCTGTGCTTGTGATGCTTCCCCTTAGAAGGCAGTTTGGAGTGGAGAGGTTCAGAACTGTCCTTTTTTGTGTGGAAGGTGTTTATAACACTGTTCTCCACCCACCTCCTGTTGTTGTGGCTGCAGTAATGCCTTTGCTCTCTCTGTCCCTTTGTGTGTAATGTTCCTGTCAAGGATCAGCAGTGCAGGGTTCTCCATGGCCCTGATCCCCATCCACCTGGCACTCATCTTGCTGTGAAACTTGTGTTTCTTCCTGCAGCCAGTGATCTTGATATGCAAATGAAGTAATTTTATTGGATGATATGTAATTTTCTTTGTGTCTTTTATGATGGCAAAAATTACACTATTTCTATTTTCAGTGGCTTTTTTTTTGGGGGGGGGGGGGTACAATATGTTGGATTTCAGCCCATTATGTAGAATTTTAGAAGTTTTACATTTTGGGGAATTTTCTGTGAACTAGTGTGAAATATATTCAGAGTTTAGATACTTTCTTTGGGAGGACTTAAAAATCTTCTCAGCTAAGGAAGCAACCTTGGCCAAGAACAAAGATAATTTCCCATGCAGTGAGACTTCTCAGATATAAAAAAAAAAACAAACCTCAAACACCACAAAACAACAGAAAACCCTACCACAAATCTCCTTGCTTAGCCTGGTAGAAAATTCTGCATTTCTAAAGCAGTTTATGGATGTGAGCAACTTCCTTTTCATATTTAACAAACTTAGACTTTGATCCTTACTTTTGGACTTCGCAATCCTTATTTATATGAATGTTCTCTAACCACAAATCCTGTCAAAATGGAGTCTACTACAAGATAATTTCTTTGAAAGGAATTTGGTTTAATGAAGAAGTAGGATTGTCATGAGCTAATGTCAGAATCTGTCGTAACTAGTGTCAGTTATAGTTACAAAACCACAGGCAAAGCTGATTAGCAAAGCTGAAAAATGTCCCTGTGCAAATGGATCTAGCAATTCCAGTAGGGAAGTACAACTTGCTTGGTGTTAGGTGCAGCTCTGGACCTTGCCCTCCTGGCCACTGGTGTTGCAGAGAGAGGAATTATGTGGCTGTTTGAAACCCAGGCAAAGCAGTGATCGTAGTCATGCCTTTCAAGAGGCATGCATCCTGTTTGGAGATACACTTGACAAAGCTCAGCAAGACAGGGCTGAACAAAATTAAGCCCTGCTGGAGAACAAGACTGTCTTTCCTTTGATGGCCAGCAGCCAGATTCATGAGGTCACTTCCAGTCAAATGCAATATGAAGAAGGGCTGTGCCAGCAAGGCTGTAAGGATGGAATCTCATGACACCAGTGGAGCAGATCTACTAAGCTGATTTTGTGATGAGATCCTAGTTCTAATATAAGAAATATGAAGTTGCTATAAATCACTAAATCCTGTTGGTTGTTGCAGTGGAGTGTAATGGAGAACTTAACCAGGTGCTGCCTGTGCTCCTCCTTACTGATGCTCTGATACCAGGAAGTGCAATGAAAACATCTCTCAGCTTGCTGCCTGCTACCTGTGCAGGAAATTCCTCTTCCTCTTCTTCAGGAACTCCTGTGTCTGTTGCATTTCCTATCAGCCAGTCTAAATGTTTGGTGGCATACAGTAATTCCAGTGTGAGCTGCTGAGGAAAGACATTGCACCCAATAATTCCTTAGATTTATTGTTTTGACAATTTTCACTATATTAAATGTGAAAGATGTCACTTGGCATTGTTAGCAGGGGAACAGGTTATTTTCCATCTGTCTGGTGAACTTTTAGGGTAGTGATAGAGGTGAGCTAAGGTGTTTGGTGAAATTTGATGTAGGCTTTGTTTAGCTTGCAGAAGTAAGTATTCAGTATCCAGAAGGATAAGTATGCATCCATTTGTGTCTGATACATTTGTTATTTCCATTTCCCCTTTTCAGACACATAGCAAGGCACAATTTTTGGAAGCTCCTTGCCTCATTAAGTACTTGAACATGCACTGTCTTAAGTTCCAGGTATCTAAAAACCTAATGTTCTTAAAATAATTGTTGAAATCCTTAGCAAGTCAGTGTGTGATCCTTGGCTTGAGCAGATAATCTCTCCTCCTGTGGCCTCTGGAGGCCTCACAGGTGCTTCTCCCTGTTGATTCCACAGGACACCTGAGCACTCTCTTTGGGGAGATGTGCTTCACTGGTCATCTGAATCCTCTGGAGGATGCATGTGGCATTATATGTTTACAGGTTTTAAGACTCTGAAGGCTGCAATAGAAGGTTTAGTAAGCACTATAATGTACAATAAATTAATGTTATGCCTGAAATGATCCTTAGAGAAGATATAAAGGTGATAGAATTATTGTCCCTACAGATTTCTTACAGAAAAATGGAAATGTGTAAGAGTCATTGTGGAAGAAAAGCATACCAAAATGTGTTTTTGTTTTAATGGAGTTTAAATTACACCTTCCTGTCTTTCCTTTAGGCCATGTGGTGCATGCTCATGGTAATATATGGTGACCACTTATTAGAAAAGTTGCAGTATACTTTTGGACACCAGCTGTTATAGCAAAGTGGAAGAGACTTGAGAAGCTAGAATGGGGCAATTGAAAATGAATTTACATTTAAATAAAATAGCTGAAAATTGCATGTTTCACTCTGAATTTCAAAGAATGGAGGTTCAGTTCTCATTCCTTTGCCAGGTGTGTGCTTTTTTAAGTTGAAAAGATTCAGGTTTCCTGTACTACTTGATAAATGGTGCAGCCACAGAATGCAGCAGGAATTGGAATAATCCTGCATGTGGGCTATGATGATACATCATTATTTTTTCAGTATGCTTGAAGTATGCTGTGGATGAGATACTTAAAAATGTATATTAGTTATAAAATTACTTGTACTACTTGTTTGGCTGAATCTTTTGTCTGTAATTGGCTTTTAATTAAGGTTTACTGAGAATGAGATTAAAGAAATAATGATTATATTTTGCCCTTAAAAAGACTGCTCCAGTTATCACTGTTGCTATTCTCCTGCCAACCCACTTTCTCATCTGCTTTTCATCCTCTTTGAGCTAATTCTGCAGCAAGTGCTGGCTGCATTCAAGGGCCTTCTATAACTTTATCAGCATACCCAGTGTGTCAAGGCAAATCTAGAAAGAAAGTAAGAGTGTATTTTCTCCTTATATGTATGCTATTTGGCATAAAAATGTATTTAGTATATATTTTTTTCAAGTATGCTCTCCAACTGTGTCTATAGATTAAGGATATTTTATATCCTTCATGACCATCCTATGAGGCAAGTGCTTCTAGTTAACTTGGGGGAAGCATGAAATCTCTGTTAAAAATTTTTCTTCTGTCTGTTTCTTTTTTAGAATTCCTATTGCTAAATCAAAGAGAAGGAGCTGGGAGCTCTCTGTGCATCTAGGAGATGGAATTTACCCAGTTGCAGTTTCAAAGGATGGCTCATCATTTTCTGTAAGTTCTGCTCATTTTCTAAGAAATTCAGTGCATTGACATATATATATATATATATGTTTAAATTCTCCATCTTTTCATTGACTAAGAATAGATGTGTGGTTTGTCTTTAGTAGACATTGCTGTGAATTTTCAAACAAGACTCTGACAGTTCATGAGTGCTAGTGTATTGAGATTTTTCTTGGGACTCATGCCTGTGGAATGTATGTGTATATAATTGTTAATTAATTAGTTTCTAAATTATTCTGTTTAATGTCTTGTTTAAAAGTGGCATCTTATACTCCATTGTAGGTATACGAGAGCAAGAAAATGAATCCATTGTTGACAAAAATTGTGTTACCTTCAGCTACTGTTTAGAAAAACAAATCAAAGATCCAAGTGAATTGAATAAGCAATCATACTGGAATGGCATTATTCAGCTCTCTGTGGAAGAACTGTATGTGGCCATAGTAAAATGCCAGTGTTCCAAGATGTGCTTATTCACTTCAGATGAATGTGTATAAACTATTGTTTTCTACAAATATTCTAAAGTAATGACTTTAGCACTTAACGTTGTCATTGTGAAAGGCAAAAGGACAGACCATGACAGTAGAAGAGCAGTAATGCTGTGTTTGGTAATTCAGCCCTTCAGCATAATGAAACCAAGACACAAGCTGGCTGAAGTATTAAGAAGATAAACTTAATAGGAAGAACTACTGTTAATGATGATTCCACAACTGAAATGAGATTTTTTTTTAGTAGGCAGTTAACTTGTATAGTGTTTGTTGAGTCTTAGGCAAAAGGTTTCAAAAGCCCTTAATAAGGCAAATTTTCTTAGAATGGCAATGATACATCCTACTTGCTGAACTGTTGTTTCAGAAGCAAAGGCCAATGTATGCAGATTTTAAAATCTATATAACACTCATATCAGGCATCCTGTGAACTTGGCTACAGCCCATTCAAACAACAGAACACCTCTGTAAGATTCCAGCCTGGTTTAGAGTTGGGCTGGCACTGGTTTGTGTGACAGTTATCCCTTCCCAGGAGCAGTCATTGCCCTCAGCCTTTCCACCTTTTTGTTTCAGCACAAGAACTGCCTGCTGCTGTGGGGATGAGCCTGCTGGCTGCTGTGAGCTCAGAAATCTAATTCCCATAGTTAGACTTCTCCAAACCAGGGAGCTGTTTAGCACAGCCAATTACACAAGCATACATCTGCATACGTGCATGCATTTTTAAGAGATTTGCCTGAGTACAAACCTGTCTCTCATTTTAAGCGAAAATTCCAAGAGTTGTGATGTCTTGCAACAGTATGACAATTACAGCCAGTTTGAGAAGATGTATATATATGTGGAGTCTGATTTCTGATCATTTGGTTTGTTACTCAAGCAATAACAAATGTGAAAGTTCCTTCACATATCCTTGTGTCCCTGCAGTAAGTTATTCCTGTTACCTTCTACTGCCAGGCAAGGAAGCAGGAATATCCCTCAGTGTCAGAGAAAGGGGGTCTAAGCACTAGGGAGAAATTAGGGGTGGCAGGTTAGGTCCTGCTGTGTGCCTAAAAGTTTGGGCCAGAGGGATTTGTGACAATTCCTTTTGCATTTTATTTCCACCCTAACTATGTCTGTATACTGGGGAGATATAGTTCCTTATTTATTTGTATCTGAAAAAAATACCTGCTAAAATAAATCTTGTCAGGTGGATTTCAGAAGTCTGTTTCAGTTAAACCATATACCTTTAAAGATATAGTGTATTAAAAACTGCACCTGAGCTTGGGTATCTAACAAACAGTAGGGCTTTTAATAGTAGGGTTGTTTAGAGTTAAACTTGTTTTTATTGTTACTGGATAAATAGCAGAGGCCATGTTTTTCTTTATCAATAATTTTATTTTTCCTGGTGCTCCCCTGTGATTGTGCTGCAAACTAGAGTATATGGTAAATATGGCACCATCAAAAATCTGAATTGTTATTCAAAACTTTACAATGGAAAACCAACTGCCTTAAAATTTCAAAGAAGAAAAATCAAGACCAGGAATGAGAAGTCTTATTTCTGATCAGGAAGTATAACGTACCATCAGGAAAAAAAGGGAAAATTCAAAACTTGCTTTATGAACTTTGCTGTCAGAAACACAAACCTCACTTTTTGAACTTCTGCATTTACTTTTTGCCGTTGAGTTGGAGCGACACAGGCTCCTGCTTTGTGGGTTGTGTCCCCTCGTGGCTTGTGACAAAGATAGCAGAATCTGTGGTGCAGTTGGATAGCCCAGTGGGAGGGCCACCTTCACATTCCCCTTCAGAAGTTTGCTCGCGCTGCAAACTGTGCTTTGCACAGCAGCATTCGCATCCCGATTTACTTTGTTTACCGCGGGGACTGTTGCAGCAGTGGCTCCCTTCTCTTTTCCCTGTAGCCGTGCCCCGCTCGCAGCCGGGAGCGGCGCTCCGTGCGGGCAGTGCGAGCAGCAGGATGCTCCGCGCATCCCGCTGCTCCCGCCATCGCTCCTCCGCGTTTTGGGCTGTGGGTCATCTCTGCTTCTCTTCGTTTATCAGCAGATTCTTAATGAATTTGTGCAGTGTTAACTGCTCTTCGCTGCTCTTTATTTTTCAGAATTTTGAGTTTTGAAACCATCTGTTTTTAACGATTTTGTTTGTAACAGAGGTCCTTGATGGGGGCTGGCTTTAGGCCACTTTAGCAGCCTTGCTTCCCAAAACTGAAGGATTTAAATGATAAGTGGTCAAGTGTTAGCGATGCTCTTTGCCTGAAGCATCGCAAACAAAAATATTAATTTTTATGATTCCAGTAGGGGTTAAAAAGTTCTGCGAATCCTAGTTTGATGAATTTTATCTTAAAATAGAAATAACCTGATTTTTATTCTGAAGCTAGCAATTTATATGCAAGTACTTAAGCTTATATAAAATAATTGTACTGGAATTTTCAGTGCGAGACAGTTGTTTCTGGTGATACCCTATCAAAGTAGCAAATGCTTTTGCAATTATAAGATTCCATTGACCTGACTTGAGAATTAAAATTTAGCAGCCTTGGTGGGACCTGCTTGCTTGTGTACAAAGAACTTGCCAATTAAATTCATGTAAATGTCATTTATTCTTTTTCTCTTTGTTCTATATATTAATTGCTAGAGGAATCTTTAAACTAACTGCTTGTCATATATACCACTTAGTTTTTTTTAGAGGACAGATGGTCAGATTCTTAGCTTTGATTAGTGTTCTTCTTGTGCTTAAAATTTTTTCTCTTGTCAATTGAATTAAAGATCTTACAATCAAGATCACTGCTAAAACAGAGTTTCAAGGAAGGATACCTTCCTTTACATGAGACTAATGCAAAACAGCAACAAACATCTCAGAAGCATCCCACCACCAGACTCTGGAATTTTTTTGTTTACTTCAATTGCAATCAGGAGTCTTTCCCATCTTGCCATTTTCAATTTCTAGTCTGGCTATCAAATTTATTTATTTTATGATTTTATTGATTTAATTTTGCTGTTGAAGTTTGGAATCTGTTCTTCTTTTACAAAACTCGACTGTTCTGCAGGGTACTGAAAGGTGGGAGAGACAAAATCAAATGGGAACCTACATATATTGAGGAAACCTAGTTAGCTGTGTGGTTTCCCTGCAGCATATGAATATGACCCTTCAAAACAAGATGTCAGCTGCCAAGGATGGTCTAGTTCCATTGTTTATTCATAGGATGGTTTGAGTTGGCAGGGACCTCAAGGGTCATTTAGTTCTAACCCTCCTTCCAACCTAATTTTAGTTCAATGGAGGAATTTGTAGCTGTATTCTATGCAATCAACTTAATTCTTGAAACTATTTTTGCCATTATCTGTTTTCTAATTATTTGCTAGAGTGTAGGAATACTCTGTCTTGAGAATTCTTTATTGATGATTTGCATGGTTTCTCTGCAAGTAGTTGTTCTCCTATTCCTCTGAAAACAGTCCTTTCTGTTAGGGTTCCTAATCTCTGTAGTAAATGCATGCCTTCTCAGACCACTTATCCTCATCTTCTCATCAGTTTAGTTGTCAAAGAATTTCCAGATGTTTTCAGTTATGAAGTAGCTTCTTATCATTGAAGTTGTTTATTTTTTATTTTTTTTAAGCATAAGGTGGCATAGTTCAGAAGCTACTTTGGGAAAATGGGAATCTGATATATTTCCAGAGGGACCTGTATAGGTCAAATGCTGAATAAGAGGAATAGAGAAAGCTAAATTCCTTAATTCAGGTTGTTACTAGAAAGGGCTACCATTTTCACAAAACACTGGATCACTTCCTAAATCCAAAGTTAAGAACAGATAAATGTAGTACAGATATGAAATTTCTAGAAAAAAAAAATTGAGGTTTTTTCAGTCTAATTGGAAATGAATGTTTTAAATAATTTTTAGGAAAAACCCCAGTTTTTTCCTCTATCTTTTTCTTGAGAAGTAAAGAATTTATTAGATACCTGTGTGGGTGGAAAATCAGCCTGTCTACCGCTTAGCATTTCCAAGAAAAAATCTATTGTATAGTATGAAATGCCAGCATAAAAATAAAATCTGAAGCATTGCTGTTATCATTATTTGAATACATGCTATATGGTCAATATAGAGTAGGTCCATATTTATGTGTATACTGTGGTTAGTGAATTCATGTTTAATTATGGTTAAGCTTTGACTTCAAATTCAAATATAATAAACATTTAATTTGGAGAACTTTGGTGTATTCATTTGCTGTAAATTTCATGACTGATGGGTAAGATGATTTAAAAACTACTTCGGGAAATATTTTCATTTTGTTGTAAATACTTTTTTGGAGGGAGGAACAAATACCACCCAAAAATCAAACAGAAGTTTGCAAAGTATCAAGTGGAACAAGGAATAGTATAATGGAAAATCAGAGCAATGGTACAGAAAGTTGCTGTAAGCAATCTTAGTTCACATTTACTTCCTTAAACACAAATGTGAATGAAGTGGAATAGTAATACAGTGCATATTAAATTCTGCCTTTCCAGTAGTCCGTGTAGAAGAATAACATTGCCCATCTATCACTATAAAATTAATAACTTTGTTAAGAGAATCAATAAAATACCAGAATTAATATTACTAGTATTTTACATTTCTCATGCGCTTCAGGCACATAATAACTAATTTGTCATATGGAAAAATGTGAGTGGTGTATTAATAGGGATGAAAAGCAAATACCTGTAGGAATTAAAGCAATAAGAGGGCCAGCCAGTTGTAATACTAATTACCATATATCCCTAGAAGCAGTAGATGAAGTCTTTCTGCTTAGACAAGTTCTAAGTATATATTGTTAGGTGTTATATATTTGAAATAAAATGTGTTGTTGTTCCCATGTCCAATATTAGTTTGAATGAAAGGGAAGTGCATGTGTAACGGCACTAGTGGGTGGGGTGGGATCTGTTAGATAATGCTTACAGCTGTAAGCAAACTTCCCCTGCCTTTTTCCACATGGTTTGCATTTTACTTGCAGCATAGCACACAAGCTCTTCATTGCAGTACATGTACAGTTGTGCAAACAAAACTCTGTTACAAAGTTCTATGGGTTATATATGTATAGAAATTATTGTTGTAAAGGTTTTATACCTACTTTCAATCTCTTTATTCAGGTTCAAATCCAGAGCAATTTCTGTTTGTAAGATCTGTCTATTGTGTATAATATCACTTTAATGCAATATGCATAATCCAGTGCTGTGGTGAGAGTAAAACCTCTAATTTCTACTCTTGCAGGGCACTGGCTATAGTGCTCCTGCTTGTTGATGGGCTCTGTGGCTTTATGGATCCTGCATTCCTCTTTCTGTAGTGACAGATTTACTGTAAGGGTAGAGGTTGCCCCATCCTATCCTGATGGGGTGGGGACAGGTGCTCCTGGGAGGCAAGCACTCTGCTCTTGAATCTTTCAATCTGAGGAGAGCACTGATCCCTGAGTTTCGGCTCTGTGGTAACTGCTTTAATTGCTACATTTCTGTGACTGCTGACATTGTGGTTTTTTAATGAAAGTGGCCTTGGCCTCAGTATCTTGTTGTGAACTCAGTGTTTCTGGTATGCATTTCCACTCTGCCTCATTGAATGTCTCAGAAAGTTTAAGTGCTGGGATCCTTTACATGAAATAGAGGTAAATATTGAGTATGCTCATATAATATTTGTATGTACTTAGGTGTGCTTTTATACTAAGACAGAGGAGAAGCAGAGTGTTTCTTAAATAATTTTTGGAAATACTGTGCCAGTTTAGCACTAAGTATGCAATGGTACATATTTGCTTTGTAAAGAGAGATTGTTGGCCTGGGTTTGTATGTCTCAGATTAGTTTGTTCACACAGTACTCCATGAGCATATAGAGAAAATTGGGAATTAAAAATTACTTGAGTAATGTATTCACTGTGTGGTTTTAAATATGCTCTTCCCTCTGTGTCAGTGAGTGTAATAGCTTGGTTATAGCAGTTCTTGGCGATTTGTAGCTCTGCAACAAAACTCACAGGAATATGGTCTGGCACTGGTATATAGCCTACAAGACATTTCTAAAAATAAAATGCAGTGAAAGGTCTAAAATGCTGAAATGCAAAATATTTTAAAAGCTGGCATGGTCAATTTGGATGTATATTTTCCTTGTGTTAGAATCAGACTCCATTGCTTTAAAATATATTCCTTAGAGAGGAGGAATTCACTTTTTACAATGATTAATTCTAAATTACCTAATGAAGAGTTTTACCCACACAGGTGGCTTCATAGCATGAATTTGTGTGGTATGAAAATAGAGACTATGTTCTGCCATGGGTAATGATCCAATGGTTCCAGGAATTCCAGTGAACAGTGAACTGAAATACAAATTAAAGCTCTGTAACAATACATAGCAATAACATACCGTTTTCCTTCTTCAGAATGTCACATTTCTGGCATACAACATTTAATATGTCACCCTTCAGTCTTCCTGTGGTCTTTTGGTGTAAGACTGAAAACACCTTGAGGCGTGGGTGTTGCTTCACTTCATTTGTGTGCCATGCGCACTTGCCATCCTGCACCACAATATTCATATAATGATTTTGTAATTTCTAAAAGCAGTGCTTTAGAAACATGAGCATTACTTGGATGCTTTTCTTTCCACTAATTTCTCACCCAACAAAACTGGAAAGAAAATGCCCAACCAACTCCTTCCTGTGCCCAAAAACGCCTCCAACATCCCAACCCCTCTTCCCAAATTTTGTAGAATGAATAGATTAAAAAATGTTGTGAGCTCCTCCTGCTGGTTCAGCAGAAGTAATAGTTGCATTTAAAAGAATGCTAATATAGTGTTAAGAGCCTGGGTTATTGCCACAAAAGCTATAGTTAACTCTGCAGCTCCTGGATGCTGCTTCATCTTTAATTCTGCTCTCTGAGCAAATTTTAGCACATTTAATATTCAATATAAGGTTCTTTATTGGGATCTCTTGATGCTTTGGCATAAGGAGGGACTAAAAGGTCATTGCTGTTTTGAGTTCCTTTCTTAACTCTAAATTTATTTGCTGCTTTTTTCCCCCCTCCTTTAATTTTTAAGTAAATCTGACTATTAAAATTACTTAAATGTAGCTTTTATGGCTTATGAAAAATAGTGCTCCTGTCGTGGATAGATGTGCGTCAGCTGTGACTAAATGTTTTGATGTAGTCTTCTCAAAAGATAGACTAGAAGAGCTTTCCTTTGAAATATGTGAAGCAGTTTTAGACACAGCTTCTCAGATGGATCTAATTAGTCTTTCATACAGACTGGATGTCCGTTTGTTGCAGCTCAGTTCTCATTTCATTCACCCATAACTAGAAACACCTAGCTTCAAACGTGTTTCTTCAAAGAAAGAAGGGTTTAGGGTTCCGTGTTTTACTGCTTTTTGATGTTGGTTTCCCTTTAACTGAGAAGACCTTATGTTTATACAACTGTTATTATTAAGAAAACATAGCTTTGTTCATGAGAGTTCATTCGGTATCCATGTTGGCTATTGGTGGCAGTCGGAGATCTGTGGAATAGATCTTGCTGTACAAGACTAGTGGGACAGCTGTACAGCTGGCTATTAAGCTTGTTGTAACAAAGGTTTGAATACAAGTAGGATACTCTAATAAAACCATGGAACCTGGTTTATGGGAAGATGAAAATTAAGATTAGAGTACAAATGATCAGGCCCATCGATGAATAGCAGTCCTATTTGTATTTATACACAGTATAACATCACCCTGGAGATGTTGTGCTCTGTTCCCCATTTAAGATATGTTTATATGGTGCAGTTTGGGGCAGCACAAAGGAGCCTGTGCTGACTTGCCTAGTTTGGGCAGTGCTGCATTAATGCTGCTGTACTGCTCCTAGTTGGAATAACTTGTTAAGAGCTGGCATGTGCAACTCTGTGTGACAGTGTGTTGTGCCGTGTTGTGACGTTTCTACAATAAAGAATATCATTAAAACTGTAGTGGGAAGTGTCTGATCAGTGTTTAACAATCAGAGTGTGATACTTGGATACAGCTGTGGTTGATCTTTAAGGGAAGTGAGTGGAAGGAAGGCAAGATGACAGATGCTTTGCACGTGTCTATTCCCCACTGGCTGCTTTGTGGTCATGATGTCATTTAGCCTAAGTGGAGTTTGCAGGAGCAAGCTGGTGATGCTGGCTTTACTTCTCTGCTTTCCAGAAGTGTAGCTGAGCTGGTTTTGCCACTGTACATTGCTATTTGCCTCTTACTTTCCCTGTGAAAGGAAGGGCAGTCCAGCCCTCCTGCCTCTGATGATGGCACCTAGGACATGTTGGTAGGAGATGGAGTGGGCTGCGAGTGGTCTCCCATTAGTGGAACTGGCTGGTCTGCAGGGCTGTCCCTTGGTTGGCTCTCTGTTACTTGTGCACATCAGTAATTCCAGCACACTTTTGTGTTTGCTGGGAACCACTTACTGTAATATTTCTTCCTGCCCTGTGACTCACCCAGTCATTTCCTCCATTTGCCTCTCACCATGTCACCCTCCTTTTTTTCAATCTTCTGTCTACAGAGGCTTCTCATTCCCCATTTGTTCTACCAGAAAGCAGAACTGGGTCTGCTGTGTATTCACTCACAGGTTGGCCAGTCCAGCTGTTTGGTGAGAACCAAATTGCCCTTGTCTGTCCAAGAGCTGAATGGAAACACTCATTTTGTCCACTGTGCAGCTTTTAATTTTCATAAAACTTACTGGGATTTTAATATGCTTGATTAATACTGACCAGTCAGAGAGTTCAGAAGTTGAGTGTGTGCTGGGAATTTAGAGGAGGGACATGTAAATAAACCATGCATTTTGTTCACCTCTTTTTCCTTTTGAGATCAGGCTAAAGGTAGTGTTACTGAAAGGGTTAAGAATAAAACCAAGGCTGTTCGGAATGCAGGAGGAGGGAAATGATTTTAAATTATTAACAAAGGGTTGCATCTCTGTCTGTGGCTTATCAAGAATAGAAAAAGGAATCAGATTTAATCTATTTAATCTATAATCTATAGCCAATATTTCATGTTCCAGAGGAAATTCTACGTATCTCAAGGACATATAGTAAATTGAAATCAATTGGAAACCAAAAGAGACATATAGCTCCATAATTCTAGAATTATTTAATGTCGTGTTGTATGCACTAGTATGGTGGTTTGACCTTGTCTGAACACAAGATATGCACCAAGCTGTCCTATTACTTCCCCTCTTCAGCTGGACAGGGCAGAGAGATTAAGATGGAAAGCAGCTCATATGTTGAGATAAGGCAGTTAAGTAAAAAAAGGCAAAAGCTGCATACATGCAAACAAAGGAAAAGACAAAAGTGTTATTCTCTGCTTTCCATCAGCAAGTGATATCTGTCTACTTCCTGGGAAGAATCCATTCCTAAAAGGTGATTGTGCATTCAAAAGCTGTACCTCCTGCCTGTTAACAGCTTCTTCTTCACTGCTACTAGTATGTCATTTTTCAAGTCCTGCCTCTTTTGGGTTTGTCTTTATTCTGGTTTCATTCTTCTGTTTAGTCCTAGTTTCCATCCCTCAGTTGTCTTGCCTGGTTCATGCTCATTGTCTGGTTAGTCTGAGTCTCCCCTTTGGACTCCTACATCAATTAGCAATTACTCTTGGTTCTCTTCTATAGAACCTTCTCCTAAGTAGCTGTGCCCTGCTCCACAGGCCTATAGGCTTTCATCTGTATATTAGTCCTTGTTTTCCAGGGTCTCAATGCTGGTTTTGCTTAGCTCATTTCTTCTACCATACAGTCTGTTTGGTAGTTCTATTGCTAATGTGACTCTCTCACTCTTTAGGTAGTTCTCTCTTTACCCTCATCTTGTACTTGTAGCTCCTTCTTCCTGAGCAATCAGTGCATACTTCTCTTGCTTCTATTCTCTGAGGCAGGTTTCATGTGTTTCTGTTACCACTTCCATTTCTTTCCTCCATTTTTCGTCTTCTTACTCCAAATTTTCCTCTCCCTCTTTTCTGCACATCTAATCTTTGTCTCAGCCTGCTTTCTCCAGTTATGGGGTTCTCAGTGTCCAGTTTTTTTTCCATGTGGGTTATGCCACTGCTTCTTCCTTTGCTGCTCAGCTCTAGCAGGAATAAGCATTGAAACTCCAGAGGTGATAGTCTTATTAGTTTTATGCTTGACCCCTGAGCTAGTATATGTTAATTGCTAGGAAGAATCCTCTACAGCTGTGGCCGTGAAGTGTGGTATATCTACAGATGTAGATAGGATTTGCCTTTTGAAGTGCATAGAACTTCCAAAGTTATGCAGGTTGTAGGAGAATGGCAGAGGTGTATTCCAACTGTTTTACTTCCCAGGCAGATTTTCAAGCCTCTGTTCTAAATCATAAAAGAGATGTCTTAGCCTTGCATAGAGAAGTCAATAAAATTTAGTAACCTGTACTCTTGTTCTCTATCAGAAATAGCTGCATATTTATCTCTGAAATGACTCCTGAATGACTGTTCAGCCTAGACTCCATCTGAGTTACAAGAAACTGAAAATGCAGTGTTATAATGGACAGCTTTGGTACTTTGGCTCTTCCCTTCCCCCTCATTCTGTAGCTGTGTCCCAGCCCCATGCCTTTTGGCAGGTTCTTCCTCTGCTTCTCCCATGCTCCTGTCTTCATTCCAACCTTGTCTTTCTGTTGTGGCTGCCCTCTGGTTTCCACCACCTAACCTCTATCAGCTGTTTCCTTTATTTCTGTAATCGCTGTGTATTTTCACACAGTGACCTCTTTGTCACTGTTGGAGCAGCCCAGCTGTTTGATGGCAACAGATTAGTTTGCATGCATTAGTTTGTCCTGTTTTAATTTAATATTTTCTCGTAGCTGATAGAGGAGGGAAATAACCATACACCCTTCATATCAAGTCGTAGTGGCATCCTGATTTTGACAATGGTGAGGTTTGCAAACTGTTAATTTGTAACAAACATAATTTTGACTAACTTTGCTCCTTTTGTATTCGTTTTATCAACTAAACTGTCAAAGGAAAGCTACACTGGTGGCAAATCATAATGAAAATACTGATTAGTTTGGGTTGGAAAGGGCCTTTAAAGATCTAGCTACACACAAACTGCCATGGGCAAGGACATCCTCCACTAGATCAGGTGGCCCATTCAGCCTGGCTTTAAACATTTAATATGCAATAAGCAAGAATGAAGACTGATTTTTGATGTCTAAAGAAAAACTGCAATAAATGAAGAGAAGGGTAGAGATAGATAGTGTATCCAAATATCAGAAAACTGGAAACCTGAGTTTCCTTTGTTTAGCAGTTAAACAGGCCCAATAAGATAGCAGCAACTTTCAAGATAAAAAAGAAATAGATCCTATCCTTTACACAGCTGATGGATTTTTGCTCTCCTTGGCAAAAGAAAACTTGCAGAAATAGGTGAATTAATAGGAGCAAAGGGGAAAGGGCCAAGGGATGGTCAGTCACAATCAGTCTAGTTAGCCAAAGTCTGTGGTGAGATGTGTGTATAGTTGTATGTGGGCTGCATCTGCAATTCACAGTGAGCCATTGGTGATGTAGAATTGCTCAGGCTGACTGTGCAGAGTATGAATCTTCATTACTTCTTTTATTGTAGCTTATATGATAAATCCTAATTCACGAGATGTGGTTTTGCTTTGTAAAAATGTGCTTGGAAAAATCTGAAGTGCCATATGGGCTGTGAGAATGAATGCTTTTAGGAGTATTACAGAGTGGGATCTTTTGAACCTGTTGAACAATTCTCATTCCCACCAGAAGCTGATTCAATAGCTATGGGTGTGTCCCAGAAAATTCAACATTAGTAATGCTTTCCAGAATAGATGGGAAATTGTTTTGAAAATGGCAATGGGAAGTATGTTCAGTGTTGCACCAAACTCTGTTATTTTCAGTCATTTGGAACTATTAATCTGCTTTCCTAGATCTGCCTGGCTCTTTCTATGGATATTCTTCAGCTGGAATTTTTTAATGGTCTCCATTAGTTGATCATTTTAACAAGTGTACAGATAGCTGAAGTGATTAGCAGATGAAATGACTTCAGAGTATAAATTCTCATTTGGTCTTTGAGGTTATATTTCATCTCTGTTGTATGCCTTCCTAATTGCAAGCACATTTCAATACTTAAAGTTAGAATTTTAAAGACGTGTTATTCAACTTCTCCAGATCAGAATTAAAAGCAACATGGGCTGACATGTTATTTCAAAATTTGATAATATATTTTCATTCTCATTTTAGCTTAATTATATTTAAAAAAGTATTAAAGCAATAATTGTTTTAAGACATATGGCAAAGTTATTTTTAAACTGTTGTTGGTTGGATTGTTTTGGTTTGTTTTTTTGCTTTTCTTGTTAAAACAGCACTATCCTGTGTTGCATTTTCAGTGGAACATAGCAGTTCATCTCTGAACCTGCATCAGTGTGTCCTGTCATTGGTGGCAGCACTGAAGAAAGCTCAGTGCAAATTTTGCAATTTTGTCTTGTCCTCAAGAAATATCTGGAGACTAAATAAAAAGTACAGGTAACTGTTGGAATGATGTGATTTAGATACAATTTGTGACTTCAGATAATCTCAGAGTATATCTTAACAGTGTTGGAATTTTTCCTTGTGAAGTAGTAGTATTAAATCCCAATCTGTGCAAAGCACGTAGAAGATTAATTAACATTGGGAAGAAAAGAGATGTCTGAGCCTTTCACCTGTAAGATACCCTTTATCTCCAGCTGAGTTTGCCAGCCTTTAATGCTATTTGTCATCTTTTCCAACAGGTATCTTGAGTTTTTTTTTTTTTTTTTTTTTTGCCACAATGCCTTTTACTTTGAATGACTCCTGTAATGCCATTACCACGTATTAGAATATTATCTTCTCCCACTGAAGGCTTTAAGTATTTTCTTTGCTTAAAAAGAAAATGATTTAACTTTTTTTACAAAGAGGGAGTTGTTCATTATTTTCTGCTAAGTCAAACACACACACACAAGGATAGTTCTACCTACAGCTTTGCTGTGGTGTTGTGGTGCACACTTGTGGGTGATCTTCACCTGTGCAAGGAGCCACCTTGCTTCTGCTGTTGGGCTTTAAGGAGTGAAATGGATTATGTGGACAAGGGCTCCTTTAATGAATGGTGTTCTTATGTGGTGATGATTAGGGCAGGATGGATCTTTCTGGCTGCTTCTAATGTGAAGTAATTTAATTTTTTGTTAATGGTAAAACTGTTACGTGATTTGCAATAAAGGAATGGTGGGGTCATTCTCTTTGTGCTTATATTTGACATTGATGCCTCTTTTGTGATATTTACATGAATATCCACACTTCTATCTTTACATTTTTTGCATGTATAAGGGCATACTTATATAAATATATGCATCATATTTAATAATATTTTAGCACATAAATTAAAAAGCATATTATTACTGAGATACTTTTTCATAGTATCTTAAATCTCTCAATCAGGGACAATTGATTTTTTTGCTGTGGGTTTTTTTTTTTTTTTTTTTTTTTTCAAAGGTTGCACCTTTTGGCCTTCCTTAAGAATGTATATTTTGTCTGAGCAATCTCTTGGGTTTAGATAACCTTGAGCTTTAGGGCTGGTAGGAATCCTGCCCTGAGCTGCATGCTGTTCTTTAACTACTATGGAAAACTTACCATAATCACAGCCTACTTCTTTTCCTTGATCCAGTGTATTTAAAATAGTAGGGATAATCTTTTTGATTTTGATAGGGATAATCTAATTTTGATTGCATGTATCCAAGGCTAAAAAAAGTTGTGGTTGCAGTATATTTTACTTTAAAAAAAGTAGTTTCTGCAAGTCTCAGGATGGGATAAGACATAATGATTTTAATTTTTCTGGGATTGAGGATTTTGTTTCTATAAATGTAATGGTAATACAGTTTTTGTAGATCATTCTCCATTATGTTGCAGGACAGAGGAAATGGGGCTTTTACAGATGTAAGCTGTTGACAGTTCAGGTATCAGATCTAAGACAACAAAAAAGCTTATTAGGATCATGGAAAGCTCTAAAATTCTTGTACTATCACTGAATCTTCATGGTACATGCAACTTTATAATGTTGTCAGTTTTAATGGAAATAGGTGATCAATGGCTTTAATTGTGTTAGAAAGTTTTACATCTTCTTATAATTGTTAGTTGCTGATAGATAGAAAGATTCTAATGATACCAAAGTGTCTCTTCACTGAGGAGCTGCTGGTTATCTGGCACTGGTTACTTCATGGATCAGAAGCATGTTTGTCTTACAGGAGAAACCTGCCCAGAATTTCTCTCCACTGAAATGAACTATTCTTTTTTCCCCAAAGTGCTTCAGTGTGCGAGGTCTTGTAGGAACTGTGCAATTCCATATGGAAAAGTACATACAATGTCTACTTAAGTTACAGTATGCCTGAGTTACCATTTTTTTTCAGTTCTGCTCAGATTCCTAAGTGACAATGGAAAAGTCAATTATGAGATTTTAAATGACTTGTAGTGGGTGTACTTTGCTGTCTTGGTGCCAAAAATGAGTTACATCCTCATGACTGAAGGAGCTTGTCTGGTGGCACTGAGAAACTGTATTAAGGGCATGGTAACAGTGTTGTGGCCTCATTCAGGCAAATCTTAAGCCTTTGGAAGCTTAACAGGAGAGAAAGTGTTTTAAAGTTTCCAGGGGCAAGGAGGATTGACAGACTCCACTGCAAATGGTCATGTAGCTATCAAAGTTGCTCTTGAAACATTGAATGCCAAAATAAAAGAAGTGTATTTTTAGGAAATCTGGGAGTAGAGATATACTCTGCGTAGTGGCACTGTCTTTTACTATCCCTGTAATTGTTGTAATTCTGTCAAGAACTTGTAAGACCTTCAAATATTTTCTCCTAAAACTACCACTATGGTTTTGTGATTGCCTGAACTTAAAGGGAAACTAACTTATCATACCTTATGTCCCATTAGGCACCTGTTGTTCCAAGTCTCAATTCAAGCATGTTTGTCTGCACAGGTCCTACAATGAATAAAATGTGGATTTCATTTTTAGGGCTATTGTAAAGTAGGAATCACTGCAGGGGAAAAGAGCAAGCATCAATAAATAGGTGTGGAATTACACCTATTTGGAATCACATAAAAGGATTGATTAATTCCATAGAGTCCACATTTCCTTACATGTCAAAGCCACAGCAATGGATAAAGTAAAAGCAGTTAAACCAGGGCTCCTATTGATATGACTCCATCTTGACATTCTCCTAATCCATGACTAGGTTAACTAGGTGAGCAAAGTGCTTCCAACCTCTCTTTTCTGTCTAGTTGAGCTGCTTTATTCAGTATTTCTCTGCTTCTGAAGATGTAAGGTTCCTTTCTATGTAACATAATGGTAAGGAGGTTTTTGCAATTTTGAGCTTTATTAACTGAATTAATGCCTTCAGCAAGAGTGCAGATACAGAATGTGTGCCTTTACTGAAAGTATATTTAATTTTTATCACTTTTATGACAGTTCTGCTGTCTTTTGTCTGGAAACAAAATGGGTGAAGATGAAAAAGTTGGCACATAGTTGATATGAAATGTAATGCTAATGTATCTATATTGTGATTTTTTTTTTTTTTCTAAGTAGCAAGTAGTGTAATGGCTTGATACCTTGAAAGAACTGGAGAAGTTGAAAAGAGAGATCCCTCCTTTGTTTTACATTATCTGGCTGTGCTGAGGAAAAATGTATGAAAAGTTTTCATTGTAAGGTGGCTGAAATTCTTTCTATCAGAGAATATCAATGTCCTGGGCCTCACTCTTAATGGCATCAAAGTTAGTTCAACCTGAACAATCCTGTGTCCATGGGTACGAGGATGTAGATTTCTGTAAAAAGATGTGCAAAGCTACAAAATAATCAGATGTTGCAGTTATTAACAAAGAGAAGACCTGTAAACTTAATGCAATGACTGGCATTTTCTTGGACAGAAAGTTCACCAAACTCCAGGTATTCTGAGAGATTAATTTGCTAGTTCTGAATATTAATTTTTCCCAGTCCTACTTGCCATTACTATCATTACACATCACCTTTGTTGTGGTTATAACAAGGAAACTCCCCACAGTGAAGATCAATGCAGAGTTAGGTAATTATAGTTTATATCTATGTTAACAAGCTTTGATTATTTTGTAGTCAACTGGTGCTGTAATGCAACATAAAACCTTCCACAGTTTAAAAAATAAAAAAAAATCATATTTTAAACTATTTTTGTAGAAAATGTAGAGATCATTCATTGTAGGGAATAGGAGTTAGCAGTAAACTCAAATGATGGGTGCTCCAGCTCATGGAGTCTGTTTTGCAGAATGAACTTGTCTGAATTCAGTTTTCCTAGAATGATTATTCAGGAATGTACTAAATTTTTTTGAGACTGCTGAGAAAATAAATACATAAAATATACCTGATTTTCTTATTATGTCATCTTTATGTACTTATAAAAATTCAGTTAGAATTTTAGCATTTCATTATGCACTTAGGGCTTTGACAGCTGGTCATGTTGTTTGTTCTAGGTATTTTGACCTTTCCTAGATGCTTCACCTATGAACTGTCAGAGGTGTCTGTGTGTGTAGGACTTCATAGCTGGCAGTCATGAGTGTGATTGCTTTGAAAATTGGTATAGATAGGTAGACAGGTTTTGTTTCCTGGATCATTTTGAGAAAAGATAGGGGGTTTTTTTGTCAGCCTCAGTTGTCTGTGCTGAAGGATTTTTACTGTTAAGTTACTGTTTCCTATGTATCCCTAAGCTTACTGATTGTTTGCTCTACCATCTATTGACTAAGAAGACAGCAGACATTGCTTAGGTTTACCCATTAAAGTTACTATTTCTCCAGCCCTTCACCAAAGCTTTCCTGCTAGGATGCCTGCAAAACACTGAACCAGAGGTGAAGCTACAGCCATGCTGTGGCAAATTTTATCTTAACAAATAGTGCCATTGCCAAGTCCTCATCAGGCAAACATGAAGTGTTCATCTTATGGGGAGAGGTGATGTGTATGGCTAAGGGCAAAGGCTGTGTTGCCATGAAAATAACTCTTGCAGGTAAAAGAGAAGGAAGGAAACCTAAGCCCTGTGTGTTGGATATTTTTCCCTTATAGAAGTGTTCTTCAGTTTTCCTTAGAGTAGGAGTGTTTGACTGTCCCTAGCCAGTAGTTGGGGCAGAAGGAGGATGGTGCAGCTTAACTTGTCCAGTATGTCCTTAATCATGGATGATGAACATGACAAATGATCACTGTGCAAACCAAAGAATCAGTGTAGCTCTTCTGTAGAAGATGTTAGCTGTTTCAACAACAGAAGTTTTTCATACATCTCTGTTGTATGCAGATGGTAAGCTGATCTTTCATTCCTGGAGTGTCTTCATCAAAATCCAGGATTAACCTTCAGTATCATTCCTGGATCACATCCATGAGGTGCTGGAATCCCTCTCCCACCTATGGCTGTAGAGAAACAATGGCTTGGTTCTCCCTGTACAAGCCTCCTTTAGAGTAAAAAACCCTTCTAGCATTGAATTCAGCATGAGAGCCAGCAGCCCCTCACCCATCTGCCAGTTTTGTATAGTGGGAAGTGAATGGAGTCTTTCTGTTGTTGAAGCTTCACTGGTGCAGTGAGGAGTATCAGATTCCTGAGGCCAGAGTCCAAATGCCTGAGGAGTAATGGCAGGATGGCCATGGGGCTATGAGATTGGAAGAAAGGGAGCCTTTGGAGCCTTTGCCTGGCTTCTTCTTCTAGGACTGCTCAGATATTGTGCCCAGTGACTGGTTTTGACAAGGTTTAGCTTAGGTTTTGTAGTCTTGCAATAAGTGTGCAATACTTAGCAAACAGTCTGTTAAGTAAAATAATTTTTGAGTGGTTTACATACTTGGATGCTGCTATTAATCTATGAACATGAAGCACTTGTTCAGCATTAAGTTTTAAGAGTCGCCTGAAGTAAATGACATTTTTTCCCCTTAAAAATTGAATATAGCATCTGTTTAAAATATAACTTAGGGTTTATATCAGCTAAAATCAGCTGTTCCACTTCTTGAGGTCTTTCCAGTTCTAAAAAGACCATCCTTTCTGTAGGGGAGTGAATAATGTCGGTTAGCTTGTTTCTGTGGGCATTTATTACAGCCACGCAGAACAGTTCCTGGAGAGGTTTTCTATTTCTTATTTAGCAGCAGTGAAAATTGCAATTTTTCTGTTTACTTGGCTTGCCACTATGGCAAAGAGTAACTCTTTGGACTGTGAGGAGGAAATGTTTGTTTTCTCTGGCTGCTCCTTGCATATGCTGCTCCAATTATAATTAAATATGAATATTTAATGATAAAATGGGGCATTTCTCAAGTTTGGTTATATTGATTTTTAAAATCCAAGATACAGACAAAGGCAACCCATCTTGTGTTTTGTGTAATGTTATTCATTATACAGAACTAATAGACAGTGTAGCAAATCAATAAAATATCACTATACATGTCAGATGAACATTAGGGCTGTAAATTCTTCATCAGGAAGAATCTGTAGGGGAAAAAAGGAAACAAAAAGCTAGATCAAAAGCGATGTGGGGAATTAATGTTGAGAAGATGAAAGGGAAGGAAACGAACAATAGGGTTGATGTAAGTGGAGGATTAGGTAAAGCAGAAGCAATCATTTTTTATGAAACAGATGAAAATAAATTGAAAATAATTGTTATGGGAGGTGCAAGTGGTGGCAAGTTGAAAATGACATGTATTTAATAGCCTGATGAAAACTAGGGCTTGTTCGTGAATTGTGCCTATAATTCATTTCCAAGGAGTAGCTTTATATACTTCTTGTAGTATTGACTGTTGTTCTATCTGTGGCATTTACACAGGCTTATTGGATTCTTTTGAAAGTTAAAATACTGTGCTAGTATCATTCAACGTAATTTAGCTCCAGATAACAATTTTATTTAAAATATTTGAAGTCAAGCAAACTTTCCATTCACATGTATACACAATGCTAGGTTAAACTGGCTTGCTTAAAGAGTATTTACAGACACAGTTCATTACTTGGTTCTGCAACTTAACTCTGAAAGTTCTAGAATCCAGGACACGCTGAAATTATTATTAGGGCAAAATTTTACCTGTTTGTAAGCATGCTAAGTGCTGTTAATAATGTTTAGGAATAAGAAAAAGCTATTTTCCAGAACTGTGCATTAGGCTGATGCATGGTTCTGTTATGAAGAGTGCTTTGAGAATAATCAGGACCTGGTGTTTTTGTGTTCCCTGGCTGTCTGCTGAATCCCACTCCATGCAGAAGGTAAAGGAGCCTGATGTCTGGCTCTCAGATCTCAGGGTCATCCCATTCTCTCACAGAGCAGCAGTAATTCTGTAAACTGTACTCAGGAAAGACCACTGGGAAAAATCTGAAGGGATAATTCTACTTCTTTCTTGAGTCTTTTTCCTACAGCTAGTAGGGAAGCCCTGAGTAGGGGGTGGAGTAGGTGTTTGTTCTTGAGGGAGATTTATTTTCATTGGCTTAAAATAATCCTCCTGGAGAATCCTATTTTTTCCCTATAATACTGCAATACCTCATCAGTCAGGAGCTATGATGATTGCATCTGTAGGAGATTTTCGAACTTGTTATTCCTGACTGTCCTTTGTTTGCCAAAGTTCATCTATAAGTCAAAGCATTGGACATGGTAGTGCTGGAGAGATGCAAGTGAGATGTTGTGATATTATGTAGTTCTGTCACTAATAATTTGGAATCTCTCTTTCAACATTTTGCTATTTTTCATAGAAGTATATTCAAGCTCACTTCAGTCCTTGTTGCTCTGTCTCTGCTGTTCTCCATTCCTCACCACCTTTTGAATAATGAGGCCTTGAATTATAGACACACGATGGTAGCAAGCTCTTTATAACCCTCTCCCTACCACTTATGATCTGTTTGATTTTTCTCATGTGTGAAGTTAGCTTTGTTAAGATGATTTTCTCAGTAGGGCCTCTGTATAGATAGGGACTATGATTTCCCTGCTCTGAAATTGTGTCCCTTGCCTTTTTGACCTTGTTATACAGTAGTTATTTTATTTAATCCAAAATTCATTTTTCATTTGCTGATGTTTGCTTTTAATGTTACTGACATTTCCCCCAAAGTTTACAACTTACTTTTGGGGGTTTTTAAAATGTTTTTCAGTTTTTAAACACTTTTTTTTTTCTTCTACTTATTTTTTTCATTTTGACTGCTATTTGCACAATATTATATTTCCTGCTGATATACTTGCTTATAACCTTTCAAGCTGTTAAAAACTTCAGGAAGATCTTTTTGCCTTTTTTATTGACTATTTCCTAAATTTTCAATTTCCAGCCATATTGATTCTCTGGATTTTAGGTGCAGCCTTCTGAAGGCCTGGATCTCAAAGAATGGCTTGTGCAGTTATATTTTCTCATATTTTCTGGGTTAAAGCTTCTATGGAGCAAAATCTTTAATGTGCTCTGTTCAGTCTCTGTGGTGCTTCCAGCTATTTGCTGTTATAATGTTAAGTCTTGTTTCTTTGTGAGAATGAGTTTCACACTTCTTAAAATAAATTGAGATCAACTGATTGCTCCCCCATATCCTGCCATTGGAGGTAAACTGCAATTAATTCTACACTGTATGAATATACTGTCCTTCTGTAGTATGAGGTGAGTGATTTGGACTGACGTATCTCCTTAAAAGCAGGGATGCCCCTGGCAAAGTTTAGTTGAATAAGGGAGCAAAATTAGTTCAGACTCATTGCGTTCCTTGCATTGAGCTCTTCTTCAGTCTCCTAAGAGGAATTTCTCTTCTGGAGATTTTCTTGATTCTTTCATCTCTGAATGGAGCATCTCTGTGTTCTTGTGTGAGGACCACTTTGAATGACTGGGACAGTGAAGTCTATACGAATGTACAAGGATCCCTATCTCTTACACAGGATATTTTCTGCAATGTGTGTTAGAGCTCAGACAGATTTACTGGGCTCAGGAAGTGGACCCTCATTGCAAAGTGCTGGGAGAAAGTGGGAAAGTGTTGGGACTTCTAGGACTTTAAATATGAAAATGTAAGGATCCACAGGTAAACCTCCCACATTTTCCCATCTCATTGATATTTTACAGCTACACTGGAGAATATGAAGTGATGGCTGCTAGAATGAAGGGTTTTGTCTTTTCTTTTAGATTTTTAGAAAAAGTTGATAGAAAATCAGGTTAAGAAATATTAATGGAGTTTCTGAAAGGTCCCAGAATTTTTGTAGAGGTAGCACCATAGTAAAATTCTATGAAAAGCTTTTTGTGACAAAACCTGGAAAAAGAAGAAATCTCTACATTTCCCATGGTATTTAAACGGTAAAGGCAATGGCAGTGTCAGGATCCCCCTTCTGTTGCTGCCTGAGAAGCAGAGTCATGATTGTTGGGTATTTCCTGTGCATTTTCTTCCAATCTAACACATAATTGATATCTAAATCATATCTCCATAATATCAGTGTTGTAGTATATATGCAGCTTAATATGTGGTGATTGAATGTTTTATTTTGGACAATGTAAAGCTTGCTCTGTTCTTTTTGAGAGATATTTAAAAGCTGTGTATTTTTGATTTGTCCAAAGTCTGAATATTTATAGGTGTTTAAAATAAAGAGGTTGTTTAGCAGGTGCTGACTGCAATTTTGTAGCTGCAGTATCATAATCATTTCATGAGGTTTCTCTGTTAAGGAAATTGTCTTTGTTTAATGCTAAAGGATGTAGGTAATCTGTCTCTAATGCCAAATTATTTCAGGGCGTGCACTTCACTTTTTCCCCTACATTTACGTAGATCGGAAAACTGAATGTTCCAAACAACTTGTGGAACAGTTTCCATATCAACTTTTATGTCCTAAAAATGTAATCAAAATTGTTCAACCTAAAATATAAAAAAGAACTCAAATTTAATTTATATGGCTTTTAAAAAGAAAATACTGTTTCTTATTTAACTGGTTTTGTTAGCACGGTGGATTTGAATTTACCCCAGTAGAAGTCACTGGCAAGCCACTGCTGCCTATTTAGATGTAAGTAGCTGGAACCATGAGGAAATACTGAATTTAAAGAGGTATCTATTCACACATATTACTTTTATGCCTTTTAAGTGAATTCATGGTAATCAGTTTGTTAACATAAACAATGCAATCCCATTAACTTCTAAGGTAAATAGCATTAGATGCAAACATCTTTTTTACATTGCTACATGACTTGATTTGTTCTGCATATGGAAACACTTTAAAACTTTTTTGCATTTCCTCTTTTGTGTAAGTGGCTCATGACTCTTATGATATCTCATCTTTTACCTGCTGTGTCAGCTTTGCATCCTTATCCCCTGTGCATGGGCCTGTGTTCTTCTTCCCTTTTCTATTTATCACTGACACATCTGGAATCTGACATTCTTATTCCCTATTCTGTGTTTATTTGAAGCTAGAGGAGGGGGTTTCTAAAGAGGGAATATGCTTACTTACTGCTACTATTATTTCCTTACAGTTCTTTCTTTTCCCTTCAAGATGTCTGCTGTTTTTTTATAAAAATGAGTATTTTTGTCTTGGTATTGGTCAAATATGTCCAAGAGAGATGATTCAAGTGTGTGGTTGGGGAGCAGCAAGTGATGGAATGGATTTGGTAAAGATTTCTTTATACTATTACTTCTTACCAGCTTCTGAAAAGTTATCAGATAAAAACACTTGCTTTGGTTTTAAAGTCATTTAAGCCTTGAACATACCTAAACAATGGGAATAGATTTATAGGTATTTTTATTGCATCTAGACCATTCTTGCTCAATGCTTATTTTTATTTCTAAAATGAAAGTCCACTTATATCACCTGGCTCAACGAAACAGTCTCCTATAAACACTTTTTCTTATACTTGAAGAACATTAGAGCTAGTCTAGCTGTTACAATTTTATTGTTTACCTTAATCCAAATGCTTAGTAGAGCATACAGAAGTGATCTTTTTGGCTATTTGATCAAAGGACATTGCAGATGAGATCAAAAGAGATTTGGCTTTTGAAAGAATCAGGTTTGATTCTATGATATGCTTATTGTTCTGAACCATCTGGGGCACTTTGGGGAAGATATGCAACAGCATATATTTTGCATGTGAAGCTTTTAGTTGAAATGGTGAATAACCTTGGACTGGGTATATCCAAAGGACTGGTGTTGACCTATATCCTGTTGTGACAGCTGAGAGCAGCAGGTTGGAACTGCTGGATGAAATCCATACCCAGTTGCCCACTGTACTTTCTTCTTGTCACTACACAATGTCAAATCAAAGACTTTTTTTCTTTTAGTTTTTTTTTAAACTGTTGCTTCTTCCAGCTGTTTGCTAATTCAAAGAGAATAAAGACTTGCTGCCGTGGTAGTACAATGGGAAAAGTAATTTAGATCAGTGGCAGAGTGTCCAGTCTGAGCATCCACCCTACATAACTAGGCCGAGGTGGAATGCAACTTCCAAATATAATAAAGCAGTGCTTTTTTTCCTCATTAGCTGTTTTGGTGCCTGCTGATTTTGTTGAATCTCTGTATCAAGTTGTAAATGGTGTGTGAAATAAAACACTTCTCAATTGATGGATGTGACCCTCAGGGTTTAAAATGCTCTTTAAATTGCTGTGGTATGTTTTGTTTAGATCAGACACAGAAGTCTACCTAATGTGTCACATTCAGTTTAGAAAGGAGATAGAAAGAAGAACGGTAGGAGATGGATTTTGATATCTGGGTAGTAGTACTGGGAGTTCCTCACTGGTCAGTATTAATTCCCACCCCTCTCCTAACTGTGAAAACAAAAATTAGAGACTTGAGACTTACACGTGACTTGTTGTCAGCACATTGCCAATCAATGCAGTAATTCATTAATTCTTGACTCTAAGCTTGATATCCAGCTTCTGGTGATACAGTTTATTAAAAAAAAAAAATCTGTCTTAGCTTGAGTATCCTTTTTACATGGCTTTCACTGAATCAAATGAATATTCACTAAAATGAATATATATATTAGGTGAATATTTAAAAAGAAAGAAATGTATTCCAAAATATGTTTTTTCTAAAAGGGTGGTATGAAGTTTAGTCTGTTGTGTTTTGTAGTGGCACTTTAGTATGATAATGTCATTCTACTCATTGAGAATTTATACTGTCAAGTGGGGTAGGGTTTGGGATCTCTGTGTGCCTCTGAAGTGAAAGAATGGAAACTTGGCAGCTCAAAGTCATTTTGGATTCAGACTTGCTTAATGATTTCAGTATATAGACATGAATCATGACTCAATTGCTACTAAACCAGCTCTGTTTACCTGTATCACAATCTATTAATTGATGTGTTTTTAGCTCCCAGCATAATGCTCCTAGTCACCCAGATCCTGTCATTGGTCCCTATGCTAAACCCCTTTCCAAGACAGAAAACAAGAATATCCTCAACAGATTATCCTATCAAGTGAAGAAAGCTGAGTGCAGTGCAGCTTTCAAAGTGCCCAGTGTGCACATGATAGCAATACTGTTTGAACCACCTGCATGGTTTTCCAGCCATCTAGGAGCAGTATCTGTAGGCAGGTTGGGGTGTATTTAGCTAGGCAGAGCTAGGGCATTTGTCTTTGTAGAGCAAAGTGATAAGGAAAGCAAGTCATGTTTTCTTCTTTTCCACACTGATCCAATAACAATAGACACCCATATTCCCCAAACCAGCTGTACTTTTTGTGTCTGATGCTGTTACCAGCAGATGTCAATTATTTTTAATCGCTGTTTTATTTTCTTGATGTATTTTTAACTTCTAACCCCCCACCTCCCCACCCCTTTTTCTAGCCTTAGCAGGCTCAGGCAGGTTAGAAGTAAAAGATGGCATTTTAATAATGACTCCACAAGGAAAGCTGAAGGAGTAAAACAAAGCATTTGCTGCACTGAAGTGTTTTTGTTGCATACAGCCTCTCTACTAGCTTTTGCAGAGAGGATCACTTCCCTGGTGAACGCTCGAAGAAAGCCCTTGCTGATTAGGGGTGATGAAGACCATCACTTCTCCCTCTCCTTTTGTTTTGATTCTGTTGTTGTTGAGCTGGGGAGCTGATGCCTGTTGTGTGCTCTTTTCCTTGGTCTCTATGCTGGCATGCTCCCATTTCTAAAGTGAGATCTACCAAAGCAGCTAATGGTAATTTGCATCTGTAAGTGCTACTTTAAAGAAAAGAGAGATAATTTCAATGTGTGCACATGTGTTTGATTTATTCTAGTGGTTATGTGCTATTTGCTGCTCTTGTGATTGAGGACTGCCCATTCTGTGAATGTGCTTAATACTTTGAAAACTTGAAAGTTATGATGGCACCCCACACAATGTCAAAATGTGCATTTGAAGTAAAAGCCCAGCAATTCAGCTCATCTGGTCTTGTTCATAGCAGGTAAAAGGCTGCCTTGATGACACTTAGAGCAAATGAATTTCTCTCCTGCAGTCATGCACTGAATAAATTGCTTGATCTAGTTCGGTACAAAAGGACATGATCTATAAATAGTTAACAGAGCTTTCTTCAGGACAAGTGATCTATAGACTGGAACTCTCTCTTGGGGTCTTTTAAAAAAGTAAGTGCTGATATGAACAAAAGGAAAGTTTGTTTAAAAAAAAGGCCTTTTTAATGAGATTGAAACTCACATACTTTAACTTCCTTTTGAAAGCATCTGGCCAACCACTTCAAAAGTCCAAAAGGCTAACCTTACAGTCACTTGAAGAGAAGAAAAAAGGTCAGTCTGCTAATCTGATGTGAATATATTGTCAATAACTTAAAATACGAGATAAAGCAGCTGGTTAATTTTAATCAAAGAAATTGCTGTCATATAAGCATCAGTGAATTCAATTTTTACAGTTTTAGGCTTAAAGAACTCCTTTTTATGACATTTTTATACATTTGTCTATATACCACACTGTTGGCCTCAGGATCTCTCTCTGTCCTATATGTTCTTTCATGCACCTTTTTTGGCAACTAATATTGCAGATTTTTAGACCATTGGTATTTGTGATAACCAAAACTGCTAAGACATTTAAGTATACCAAAGTAAGCAGCCATCTACCAAATTTCATCATGTGGCATTTTAAGAAGGAAGAAAAAATCTCTAACATCATGGACTCATTAAGATTGAAAAATATCTTCAGGATCAATGAGTCCAACCTTTCGTTGAGGACACCTTGTCAGCTAAACTATAGCACATGAGAGGAGACCAGGTTGGTCAGGCAGGACCTGCCTTTCCTAAAATCATTCTGGCTAGGCCTGATGCCCTGGTTGTGCTGTGCATGCTGTGTGATTGCAATCAAAACAATCTGTTCCATCACCTTCCTCAGCACCCAGGTCAGGCTGACAAGTCTGTAGCTGCACAAATCCACCTTCTGACCTTCCTGTAAATGAGTGTCACCTGAGCAACCTCCAGTTATCTGGGAGCACCTTAGTTAACAGGACTGATGATAAGAGGTTGGGAGTGGCTTGCTGAGCTCTTCCAGCAGCTCCCTCAGCACCCTTGGACAGGTCCCACCATTCCATGGAGCTGTGAGTGTCCCAGTGCACAGCAGGCACTGATGCTTCCTCCTGGATTGCAGGGCTCTGCTCTGCTCCCTGTCCCTGACTGCCAGCTCAGGGCTGGCTGTCCTGAGGAAAACCAGCCCTTCTGCTAAAGACTGAGGAAAAGAGGCCATTAAGTACCTCAGCCTTTTCCTTGGTTATAATGTTCCTCTCAGCATCCAATAAATGATGGAGATTTTCCTTGGCCTTTCTTTTTGTTGTTAATGTATTTATAAAAACACTTTTTATTATATTTCACAGCAGTGGCTAGATTGAGTTCTAGCTGAGCTTTCGCCTTTCTAATTTTCTCTCTACATGATTCTTGTACTCTTCCTGAGTTTGCTGCCCCTTCTTCCAAAGGTCATAAACTCTCATTTTTTTCTTTCCCTGAGTTCCAGCAAAAGCTCCCTGTTCAGCCAGGATGATCTTCTTTCCTTCCAGCTTGTCTTTTGGTGCATAGCAATAGCCTATTCCCTTTAAGTACTCCTAAAAGTATGTCCAGGCTTTCTGGACCCTTTGTTAATAAGGGTGCTTTCCAAAAGGGATTCTGAATCATTAAGTTCTCTTTCACTGAGTTGAGAGCAGTCACCTTGAAAGTGCTCTCAATATTTCCAGGCAGGATTTCCCTGCTTGTATGACCTGTGCATGTAAAGCTGGGGTTTTGGTGGTAGTGTGCATGCAGGCCAGGATGGTGATGGTGACAAAGGGGTAGGCATGTGGCTGGTGTGGGTGTCAATCCTGTCAGTGTCTCCAGGACATACCTAGCACCAGGACAGGCACTGGCAAGCACAGTGTGTGCACATATGACTGGGCAGACCTTAAGAAGCAGAGATATGCTTGTGAGTGCTTGGGGGCCAGAAGGATCCTTAACTAGAGAGAAGAGAAAAATATCTATTTAGAAATTTGCCATCATTTTTGGGAGAACAAATAATTCTGTGTCCACAGAGAAACTGGAAGTGTCCAGACTAGGAAATCACTTGAGCAGGTGAAGGTCACTGGCTTGATCAATTAAAAAAAAAGTAAATAAAAATAGCATAGTACAGTCAGTCTGGGTGAGGAAGTAGACTAAGACTTCTCTAAACAACTGAAGGAAATCTCTATCACAAGATGTGCTGGTCATGGGGGCCCTGACATCTTCTGAACAGGCAACATATGGGATGAATGGTGGAAGGTTTCTGGATGGTGCTTGGGATAACTGTTTGATACTGGTGCTGGATGGGTAAACTGGCATTGACATACCCAGGTCTGTGACTCACTTCCAAGGAAGAACTGGTTGAAGAGTTGATACCAAAGATAGTCTTGGCTGTGACAGCAATGAAATAAGTGGCTGTCATTTAGGATCCCGAAGGAAGTGAAGAAAAATATTAGCAGGGTATACAGATCTTGGACACCAGGCTAGTGAGTGTCAGAGTATTCTTTATTTATGTAAGGTGCTTCACTTGCATTGGGACAACTTTGGGTACCAGTACAGGCTAGGGAATAAATAGGATTGAAGGCAGCCATGCTGAGAAGGATTTGGGGGTGTTGCTGGATGAGAGGATTCGCAGGAGCCAGTAGTATTGTGAGCTGCATCAGAAAGTGTGGCCAGCAGGCCAAGGAAGGTGATACTGTCTCTCTACTCTGCTGTGGTGAGATCCCACCAGAAGTGGCATCAACATGACAGACTTCTATGATATAGTGACAGGATTTGCGGTCTAGGGAGAGCAGTGAACATCACTTACCTTGACTTTGACAAGTCTTTTGGCATGATCTCACTCAACAAGATCAAAAGCCAGTTGAGTGGTCAGACTCAGTGGGCCATGGTTAATGGGTTGTACTCTGCTTGGAGGTCACCAAGGGACTGCAAGGGTCTGTTTTGTGACCCACTGAGTTCAACAACCATATCAGTACTTGGAGGCAGCAGTGGTAGTGCACAGTCCTGAGATTACAGAAGACAGAATTGGAGAAACTGCTCAATGCAGTCAAGGGCAATGCTGCCACCCAGTGGGACCTAGGCAGGCAAGAGGAATGGGCTAATGGGAACTTTGTAAAACCGACCAAAGGCAATGTCTGTCTTGTAGGTGCAGTATTTGATGTGGTCTGAGTTTTGAGTAGAGGGATCTAATGACCTCCCTGTATCTGCAGAGTACACCTCTGTTAACAGAGCAGAGGGCACTGATAGCAACTTTTGGTACCAGGGCATCCTGCTGACTCAGTCAGGTCCTGCTGACATGTCTGTCCACATCTCCAAGTCTTTCTCTACAGAGCTGGTTCCTAGCCAGTCAGGTCACAATGTATCTTTGCAATGGATTCATCCTTCTCACATGCTGGACTTAAAAATTAGGCTTGAATTTCACAAAGTTTTCATTAGCCTCTTCCTCTTGCCTGTCTAGGCCCCTCTGGATGGCAGCCCTCATCTCAAGTGTTTAACCCAGTTTTGTGCCATCTGTAAACTCAAGAGTATACTGTCACCTCTTCTGTGGTCCTGGAAAATGTCAAACACTTCGAGAGTAATCAGACCCTAGGTCACTAGCAAATACACACCCAAGAATAGCAGATAAAGCATGTACAAGAAGGAGCTTAACTAATAAGAGCTGCCCACATGGGAAATCTTACTGAGTTTCTTTGCATTTATGCATAATTCATTTGCATTTATGAATGACAGCATGTGAATTACTATTTGGTTGCTACTATTTCCTAATGTGGCAAATATGACTCTGATTTTGTTCAAGGTTCTTAAAGACCATATGGAGAAGTTAGAGCAAGATATACAAGACCCAATAGTTTCCAAGACAGCTCTGCAAATTGCCACGTTTTCACAGGCTCCAGGTAGCCAGTAATTTTCATGATAAGGAAGTGTATTGTGGTTATTTGCTATAGGAATATATAGATGCAAGATAGTGTTTGAACTCTTCTGCTAACTACAATATTTTTTTTTACAATAAAAATGACCAAAATATTTTACAAAATGCCTGGGATTTTATACATCATGCTTCTGAAGGAAGTCATGGGCTCATCAGCCCCATAAAGACTTTCCTCATATTCTTGAGGTTGCATGGGACTGCAAAAGGTTGGGGACAGTAGCTTTGAAAGAGGACTGTTTTTACTTGCAAGTAAAACCCACTTTATCCATCTCAGTTTGGCTTAGTCTGAGGTCTCTGCAGACTGTTAGTGAGTATTGCTGCCTGCGGCTGGACCTCCTATTGCTACAGATTCTCTGGTCACCCCCTTGTCTGCACAAGAAGCAATACTTTGTGAATCTCCTTGCTGTTTTGGCATGGATGGTATGGTTAGCAGTGATGGAGGTAAGGAGTCTTCTGCTTGAGGCAGTTACTTTTTCCACAAAAGAGGACAGCTTTATGTAAGTTTGAACAAAACCCTCAAACTACCTCATATTTGCAAGTGTTATGCTTGCTGTTATTGTTCCTTCCATACAGGAATGATTTTAAGGTTCACTTTGCAGAGCCCTTGCTGCCCACTGAATGTGCCTTAGATTAATGCCAGTTGAAGGGAGTAGAGGCTATAACAGTGAATACTCATATATCCTGTGAAGAGTAATGTCAGTTTTCCTGAAAAATACATCTTCATGGGCAGCTGTCTTGATCAGAGAAAGACTTCAGCAAGGCAGGTCTCAGAGGTTATTTTTCATTTTGTAGATCTGATTGATTAGAGAATGCTATAACTTCTGTTATAGCAAGAGGTAGAATTAAGGGCTGTAAGTACTATGGCTAAGGGTGGCATAGCCAAGTAGTTAGAGCCAGGATTCTTGAGTTAAACACCATGCTGAGAGGCAGAATTGAAACCATGGGATTAAATCAGCAGACTTTAGTTAGTCAGACTCAAGGCTGGCATGAGGAATTTCAGGCATAATGTTTTGAAGCATCAGGCAGGAAACAAATGCTTCAGCTGCCCTCTAGTCTCCTGGAAAACCACCTTCATTTCCAGGAGAAAAGTAGTGACATGTGCCAGATGTACGCGAGACTCTGCATTAGTAAATTAACAGGGCTATAACACCCAGGCTTGTGCTGCCTTCTTTAATTGCCTGACATGCACACAGAATGCCAAATTATGTTCTCTAAAGGAAACTGAATGCAGATTATGCTTTGCAGCTCTTTGCACTATTGGTTAGCTGGTACCTATCATGCTGAACATCAGGAACTCACTCCACAAGAGGTGAAGGGGCTGCTATTTGTGTAGTTCAGGTGCATGCCAGTGAAAGTCTGCAGAGTTGTGACAGTGGGGTAAGCTTTTGACCTTTTTCTAGCACTGTGTCTTGGACTTGTCACTCTTCTTTCTGAGACCTCATTTACAGTAGCTTTTGAATTGGAAATAAATGTAAAGGACTGTGGCTGCTTTTATCTTTTATGTCCTCAGATAGGGTCAAACAAGCCTTTTAAGAAAGGAACAATTCACCACCACAACGTCACGTGGATGTAGTGCAGCAATGCAAACATAGATACTGTAGATGCACATAAACATATGTGCACACTTGGAACTGAGTAGTTCAAGATTAAGCTAGACTGTATGGGTGTGGTGTAAAGTACAATGTGACCCACTGCAGGAGTGAATTGACTGGGATCTTCTCCCTGCAGTTCAAGTGCTGGCATCCACTGAATGGTGATTTGTTCTTGGCTGTCTTAGGAGCATAGAAGCAAAGTAAGATGGGAAGTAGTCAATGTAATGTCATTAGTTAATCCCCATGCCCCCTTCACACCCTAAACTCCAACCCCCAAGCCTAAAGCAAAAAGGTCCTGGATTTACTGCAGTATTTGTTAGGTTCAGTTATGATATCCATTGCTAGAGAAGGAATGAAGGCAAATCCAAACTTCTGACAAATTCTTCTACTATCTTCTGCCTGCCTCTATTTCTATCTGCTAGCCTTGCTAGGTTGTTGACTGTTGAGCTCCAGAAAGGAGGTTTGCTCTGTTAGATAAAGTATTAGTTTGATTTCAATCCCCATCTGGTTTTTGGCACACTGTGTCCCATCTTCCCCTCCACCCTTGTCTTTTCCCTCATTCGTAGTAAAAGTAACACGATCACTACATGGTAAATATCTTTAATATCTTATCTCAGTCCTTGTTAATTTTCTCTGGTATCTTGATGTCCTGTCTTTGTCATCCTACCTATTGGACCATAGATAGCCAAATTTCCTTGGGTTTTTCTTGGCTTCCCATCATCAGTTGGTTACACATGGTGCTAATAACGCAAAGGTCAATCCCTGTGTAGATCATTAACTTCAAGAGTTTAACTCAATGATCCTGGTGGGTCCCTTCCAATTGGGAATATTGTGTGAATTCTATGATCTTTCCCAGTTGCACATACCATGGTGAGCTGCAGGTGAAGGCAGCTAAGACCCTGTAGCTCCATTCTATTAGAAGACTGCTGCAATTTATGGGATAAGCATTCATTCATATAATCCTTCCCCTCACTCTCTGTTCTTTCTTGAATAGAGAAACCATAATAGTGGCAATATATTATCTGCTGGTTTCTCTATTGCACATAGAGTGCCACAGTTTGTTTAGACTTAGCATCTACTTGCTCTCTCCTTTCAGAGTGGTTTCCACCAGAAATGTTTTGATACTAATGTAATCTGGAATCAAGAACAGCAAGATTTTATATACCCTTGTGAGGGATTTTTGTCATTTACCATTGTGACACACTTCGTTTACTCCTCTTTTGCTCATCTGTACAGTGACAAAAGAGCTAATGATTAAACTGAGTTTGTTGTGGGGGTATTGACTTGCATCCTGCTCTGGAACACCCTCGTACTGTAGATAGCAGCTATAGATTTTCTCTGAGGCTGCATGTAAATCCTACACTGCCACAAGCAGTATGGTCTATACTTGAAGGTTTTTTTGGTGACCAGTAGCCTGATCTGCTTTGATGCTGTCTCACCTCTACCCCTGGAAACACATGGTAAGCTATGTTTTCAGACCCAGATTCCAGTGAAGACAGTCTTTCTCTGGTTTTAGCAATAGTGACAGAGCTTTTTAAATAATTGCCTTACCAAAGTTCAGTTGGTAATCAAAGAGAGTTAAAACAGAGCACTGGATTTGCTTTTCTCCATTTGGAAAGTCTTTTTCAGATGTTTCTCCTGTTCTCAATAATAAAGACAGTATTTGCTGATACATGTTTGCCGAGAGTAGGTTGGGTTCACCACAGTGTTCCAGCTGCTCTGCAGTGCTCTGGAAATGCAAACCAGCTGCAGGTCTGGCTTAACTCAAGCCAGGTTTGTGGCTGGTTTGCATCACTGGAGAGCAGTGTAAAGTACCTGAAGCATGCCAGCTAATCTGGCCTATTGGTGAACCATTATAAATGACTTGTTTTTCTTCTTGTTCTTTACATGTAACTTTATTTATAGTTGAAGCTCATGGAAATTGTGTAGATTGTATCACTAAGGCCAACTTTGTGTTCAAAACTGAAGTCTATAAAATTAGAGTGTTTTTTAAGCCAGAACTTTTTCTACTTAACTGAAATAAATTTATCAAATTACACACTACTCCTCTGTACTTCTCTATTATGGATTTCTTTTAAGATGCTTCTTCTTATTATTAGACCAAATAATAATAAGTCTGAGCCCTAAAAGAGCAGGCTTTATAAGTTTTATTTTGCAAAAGGTGTGCTCAGCTTTTTTTTTAAATGCTTTTAATTTTTTCTGTTTTATTGAGAATGTATGCAATTGTTGTGCCACTATCACTATTGCCTGATATTTACTTTAGAAGATACTTTGGAGATTTTGAAAGAGGAAGAAAATTGGTCAACTGTGATTTTTCTTCTGTTTATAGTAAATTATAGAACTGAAATAAGTTACATACCTTCAATACCATGATGAGTGTTCAAAACATGCCATAAATATTAATCACCAATTACATTAGTCCATATGTAATAATTTTTTTCATAACCATCTCTTTCTCTGAAGCTCTTATAATGTTGACTGTGTGATGTGTGTTTGTAAACAGTATAACACAACAGAAGAATGACAGAAGTATCATTGCAGCTATGCTGATCTACACTTTTTTCAGAACCCAGAATTTTTGCCCTTCATCTAGAAATATTTTTGTATAATGAATATGGTATGATTTTAAAAACCCCTCACTTTCTGGATAAGCATATTGGCATTCAAGTCAGAAATTATATTCTTCTGATCAACGTTATATTAAAAGAAAACATGTCAGAATTTGCAAAGTTTTTCTAGACTTTGAGGCAAAATGCCGAAGAATTAATTACTGCCTCATATTAATTAAGATAACAATGCAAAGCCTTTCATTAGAAGCATAGGAAAAGTTCTTCCTTGGTCCTTGGAGAGAATATTATATGCAAGCCCTGTTGTGTGGGTTGCAAGGTGTCACTGGAATTTATATGCATTACTTGTCTAATTGCAGTAAATGTAGCATGTCCAGATAGGTTTAAAAGTTGGATGGCTGTTTGTTACTTGCTGGAAATCACTTGAAACCTTGCTACTCAGAGGCAGCTGTTCACAGGTCCTTCACCTCTCCCCAGAGATAGCTGGAAGACTCTGTTGTTGGACCCTGTCTTTTATGGCAGAAGCAGTAAACATGACAGGTTGTTTGGGAGCCATCTGTTTTAAAATGGTTGCTGCTTTGTATGCAGTAATGAACTTGAGATCAGTTTTCTGTCTGTCTTCATAGTAACAGCCTTGTTTGGTGTCACAACAGGTGGAAGTTGATGGGATGAAACTAAATGTGACCAGCGAGTGGAACCTGGCTTCACCCTTGTTGTCTGTCACCATTGATGGCACTCAGAGGACTATACAGGTAATCTCACCAAAGCCTCTTTGGGCATACAAATAATACTGAAATGTGGGGTCTGAACTTGCTGCATCATAAAAATCGTGTGATATTTCTGCTTTGAGACAAATTCACTCCACTAAAGTTCTGGATACACTTGAAGTTACTTATCTAGAATTTTGAATATCTTGCTTTTAATGAGAAGTTCCTTATTTACACAGTTTACCCCATCTTATAGGTTTGCTCTATTTAGTGGCTCGTGGGGAGACAGAATTTCTTAATCATGTAAAAAATGAGAAATGGTTTACTTCAAAAAAACAACCAATCAAAAAAACTGATCAACTGAAGCAAAAGAAAAAAAAAAACCCTCCCTCCTAACATAATCCGCAACAAAAACCCATGTGGGGGCCTACAGTAAAATTATTCTCTCTCTCCTATTTGGGTTTATGTGATTGTTACACTTTTGGGCCTTTGCAGTTTGAAGGTCAGAGAGCAGTGCATCTTCCCTGTAACATGTTTTTTATATACTTACAAGAAATATCATTAGTTCCATGATTTGAAAACATCCCAAACTTATGTGACTCTTAAGAAAAGAGGACTGAAAAGCTTAAAGTGGTTGTATTTGCTTTCCTTTCCTTCTGAAGACTTACGTGTTTGAAACAAATCCACACACCAGAGAATTCTTTTCTACATGTAACCTCAGTCAGGATTTATATATTTGTTGAAAAATCACTTATTTGCAAGTATCTATTGATCCTGGCAATAATAAAAAGCAAATCAAAACTTACTGAAAGTATTTTTTATTTGTCTACATACAACAGGATCTGTTTCCTATACATTTATCAGTTCTTTATATACAACAGTATCTATTTCCAATACATTTATCAGTGATAGGATGCTTAGATTTCTCATAATTTACAATTAAATATGTGAATTTAGTTTTTCATTTTACCCCTGGTCTGTTACCCAGCTGGAATTACTATTCTTGCTTTGATTGAATTTAAAAGGTTGCAACTTGAAAATAAAAATTATTGTATCTTTCAAGGTTAGTATTGCCTGAGAGTGAAATTTTCATTATGTTCCCAAGTAAATCTTGAACTTAAGTTCTGTAGATTTTCTGGGAGGTTTATTCCAGCTTCAAGGAGTCTGTATATCTGAAATAGTTTTCTATTTTTAGGTGTGTTTTTCTTTTCTACTATTTTAATACTGGTCCATTTTGGTGCCATTTTATAAAGTACATTCCTAATTTTGAGCAGGAAAAAATACCAATGTATAATTCTACAAAAGCAGCCTAGGTGAAAAGCATTATATTTAGAATGGATAACTGTGTTCACAAAGCCTCATTGCAAACTATATTACTATATGACTGGACGTATAAGTAATAGTAGCAACACTATTTAGCTAATAATAGTTGACACATGAAATTAATTTCAAAATTAATGATCATATGATCTGAAGAATCTTTGTTTTAGGAGCTGAGCCAGCAATAGTGTTATTTGCACTCCCTGTATGACCAAACCCTATGAAACACTACAGATCTAGCCACAGCAACATGCAATGAGCTGACTGCATGGTATCTAGCCAACAGAATGTAGAATAAGCACATATGTTGTTTCCTTCCCAGATTTTATCTGTCTTTGCTCTCAGCAAAGAAACTCAGTACCTTGAGAAGTTATTAATCTTTTAGTGTATATATGTAAATTTATGGGAACCTTAAACTTGACCTCTGATAGTCACTCACGGGAATCAAAATTGGTTTTTTGGTTATGTATTTCTGTAGACTTGCCCCACTGCAAGAACCAAATTAGACAAGTGTATTCCTGTAGGTCAATTTGTCTCCAAAAGCAATTGACCCCTGAGTCTTGAAGTATCTTCTTTCTGCAAAACTTAGCCCTACAGCCATTTAAGCAACAAATATGGATGAATCGAATAATTCCAGCTGTGCTTTATTAATTTTCAGCCAATCTAATTTTTCTTCATAGTTGGTTTCATTCTTCTAAATTTGCTCAACCAAATACAATCTTTGTGAATGTTTTATTTCTTTGAAGGTTTTTACACCTTTTGCTCAATCCTGCAGATTGACCACAATCCAGTAAAGCACTTAAGCATCGAAACAGGGAATAAATAATTTTAAAATATTTTGGTTTGAAATATAGTTATGTAATTGTAGTCTATACATGCAAATTTTGGCTTATCTGTTGCATGTTTAAAAATAATTAATCAAGAATGCTTCTGTGTTTTCACTCCTCTGTTAAAGGCTCATTGAGAATTAGAGCAAAGCAGAGCACCAACTTTGCTGCAGAGTTTTGAAGGACCTTTGAGTTTAAAAACCCGTGTTTTCTAGGACAATTTCTTGAGTATGGGACCTGAGTGCCTGAGGAGAAGTACATGCCCTGGTGACAGTCTGTCTAGGGCATACCAGGGCACAACAAGGATGTGTGGCAGCCCCCCTCCTCCTGCTTTTGTTTCCTGTGTGAGGAAGCCCATCTGTGTGCAGCAGATGGGAGCTGCAGAGTGCCTGGCCAGGTCCCCAGATGAGAGTGGGACCAGAACCCTGGCGTGTACTGCAGGTCCTTGGCTGCAGCATAAGGGGTCTGAAATCATTGTGCTGCTTTGGGTTACTGTGAAATCCATAGGATGTTGTACAAAGTGATGAAGTACTGAGAACTTGGGATCATTTGAGCAAGAGATTTCTGAGATGCAGTCTCCAGGGATGGGCTTGTGGGTAGACCCCGTGGCATTTCTTCTAGTACTCAGATTTCATCATGGGGGATTTTTTGTGGCTGTTTTCAGTAGTTCCTCAGTTAATCCCAGTTTCTCAGCATTTTCTCTATGACTAAACTCTACCTCTCATTTGGTGAGGCTGAATTTAACACATCCTGAAGAGCAGGATTTTGTTCACCAAGCAAACGACATTTTTTTTTTTTTGTACAGAAATACTACAGCAAAATAGTTTCCCATACTTGTTTCAAAAGACTGTGAAGTTAGTGACTGAGAATTTGACTTAGACCTAGCGATTATGAATTTGGACTTTGCTGAAAACTAAAGAACTATAGGAATATAGTTACAATACACCTTCCTCAGAATTGAAGGAACTGGGTTTTATTTAATTGCAAATGCATGTTTAAAATATTTCTATCTGTATAAGTAGGATTTGAATATGACATAACCTTCTAGGAAATATTTAGAATAAAAAAAATTTATAAATGGGGGTCTTAATGATTCGTGTGGAGAGTGAGTGGAAAAGGGGAAGTTGATTTGAGTCGTGGAAAAGTAAAACAAGAATTCCAGTGGAAACTGGAAGGGAGAATGATGGCTCAGTATGCTATCTTGGAAAGTAATGATGATTGGAAGAAAGGCATTAGGCATATTTTGGGACAATTAGGGCATTTTTACTTCTGTCTCCTCCCATATACAAGTAAGCTAGAGTTCAGTGAGCCCTGTGCCTGCAGAAATTGTCTATGACCTCTTCTGTCTCCCAGTATGAACTGGGGAGCAGCTGGAAGAAAGGAATAAGCTGTCTTTTTCCATAGAGCGTGAACATCTTTTATTCCTCGTGGGAACTAAAATCTAAGGGGACCACAAGTTAAATCAAGGAATCCATGGAGTCCAGCAGATGGGCTTGCACCTTACTGCAGCTCTGTCCTGACTAGTCAGGTTGTCAGTAGGTGCCTTCTGCTGGGCCACTGCACAGGAAGACCAGGAATATGCAGGGTGAGCAGATTGCTCAAGAAGAAAATGCATTTTCGGAGGAGATCCTCAAAGCAACAACTAATTGTGTTTGGGCAAGTTCTCAAAAACCACCCCACCAACTATTCAGATTTCAAGGCTGCTGTATGGCAATGCTTCATGGACAAATTTTACAACTGTTTAGTACTGTGCCTTCATTGGTCCTGCCATCAAACACTAAACTCATCCTTAAATACCTTTTACTTGCAGATAGTTCTCTGTAGCAAACGGATGCTGAGCCAGAACCATAGAATGGTTCAGTTTGAATAATTTGTCACCATCTTTGCCAATACCCCTTAGTTCCATCATATGCACCCAGCCTTTTCACTACCAAACTGTTGGGCTCACAGCTCTGCTATCTTGCTGTTATGAATCCCTCTACCTCTAAAGGTAGTGTAGGCATTCTCCCTGGACCCTGGAAAACTTTTCATGGCTTTTGGCACCTTCAGCAAGGCAATTTTACAATAGTACCAGTGATACCTCTTTTTTTTTTTGTATTTCCTGGCTTTCAGAGAATTGTTCTCTGATGAACTGAAGCTCAGTAGGATGTAGCAAGTGGACAAGGTCAACTGAACCAGGTCCTGAGCAGTTCAGTATCACTTTGACATTAGTCTTGCTTTGAACAGGGAATATGACTACCTGATTCCAGAGGTCCCTTCCAGCACAACTGTTCTGTGTCTGGGCATCCCAAACTCTACAAGTAAAGAGGTCTTTATCAGTCACAGCAAGGTGTAATTAAGAGAGTAATGGAGTTGCTAAACAAGAACATGATTCTGTAAAGCTGAAATCATCAGTCTCAAGCTTCAAGTGTTTTTGTGAATGAAATAGATGAAGATTTATCAGGGGAGCTTTCTCTACTTAGTGTTAAAGGGAATTTGGTGATAGCATCACTTATTTTTTCATTTAATTTATTTATTGCATCAACAATTGCAGCAGGAGTAGTATATTCTGCATCCTGGGGTATGACAAATGTAAGTGCTTCTCTGATACAATGCTTCTTTAGATTATTATTTTGCTCTATAATAACAGAAAAAATAAGAATGCTGTAGGTTATAAAGTCTTTGTTCCAGGGAAATGTCTGACAGGAGAACAAAGCCTTTGCCCAAGTATTCATTTCCTATAACTCTTTAGAGACATTTTTCATATGTATAATTTTTTTATTTTTGTAAGAAAAATTACCTTTTTTCATTTTGCTGTTTTGAGATCTCAGATGTAATCTGTGATAATGATATGATACATTATATAGGTTTTCAATCTAAAGTACCATTACTTCAGAACACTTATTTTCTTAACCCCTGAAAATTATTTTGGGAAGGTTTAGTGAGCAGTGTTTATGACTGCTTGACAGTCCATTTTTTAGTGCTGTGCAATTACTGCACATACTCTGCTGTTGTCCTTTAATGGTGATTTCAAAATTACTCTTGCTAGGTTGTCTCCAGAAGAGGGACTCAGAATGATCTGCAGACATTTGATTATCCTATAACCACATAGCTGTACTTTTGGGTAGAGAAAAGCCAGTGTGAACCCCAGCACTCAATTCCTGATGGCTCGTGATGATTAACCCCCTGGGTTTTATTCAGCCTGTTTCAGTTATGGCTGACCTAGCCAAATCTGGTACAGATTTCTTGTCCATGGTTCAGATGGAGAATATGTGAAGGGTAGGGGAAAATTAAAGGGAATAAAAGCTCATGAAACTACAGTAGAAGGACTAAAAGCATACACCACTACGTTTACCAATTCTTTAATGCAAAGGAATATACTTACTTTTTTCATTCAGGAAGGAAATGAGTGATGAATTGATACATTCAGTCAATCCCTTTGAAATGAGACTAGTTTTATCCTGTTTTACTCAAGATGTTAATAAACCAACATTAGCTGTCATGGTATCTTGTGCCATGTTTTTTTTTCCTCTTGGAGCTATACATTGTGAATAATTATCAGGATTCTGTATGTGTCCAAGGACCAAAGCATTGCATTCAGTTGCTGACAGACATTGTAGTTTTATGATATCTAAACTCTGAAAGATGAGAAATGGCTCTCTTGAACATGACAACACATTCAGAAAGCAAAGGGGAAGGAAGAAGGAGGGGCACAAGAGTGAAAAAAGACTATAGATCCTGTCAAGAATTTTTCTCAGGGCAGTCACAGACATTATCAGATCTAGAATCACATTTTGACTGCATAATTTCCCCCCCTTATAGGAGAAAGATGTATCACAGCATGCCAGAACATGGGTAAAGCTTCCAGAAGTTCTAGTCATATTGTGATTTAATGTAGTAAAAGCAAAAAATCTAAAGTTCACCAAGAAGACTAAATGCCTAATTATTTTATTGTTGTAAATCTTGGGTTGAATTAAATGTTCTTTAGATTAATTCTTTACTAACACCAAATAAACAGTATTTCTTGTTGAAGGTTTTTTGGGTGGTTGTTTGGAGGGATGGGATTGTGTTTTTTGTTCATTTGTTTTGATTGTTTTTGTTAGTTTAAAACCTGTCACCTACTTCTTTGTAACACCTACCTATCTCAGAGAATTAGAGAAACATATGAACATACTTAGGCACTCTCTGTATATTAATAGCATACCTGCAATGGTTTTAATGTTAAAATAAAACTTTGCAAAAAGAAGTGACATGTAACAGTCACATTGGATATTGCATAAAGAAATATTGGGAAGGATCTGTGTTTTTATTTTTCTGTTTATGGGAGGACAGAAATTCCCAAGTTATCTAGTGCAATTGACTCCCAGGCATTAAGAGAACTCCTAAAAAGTTGGTGCCTCAACCTCTTACAAACTGCATCTGCACAATCATCTGTGTGGACTGATGCCCTGTAAGCCACTCACCCTGTATTTAACATCTATATTTGTACTGTTTGGGAACAGATCCCATTTAGTCCCTGAAGGGGACTGAGGTAGCTTGCAAGGGGTGCCAGGGGAGGCCAGTATTTCAGTATTCTGGCAGGATTCCTTTTAATGAGAGGGACTACTTCAACACAGTGCCACTACCATCAGTCTTGGACATCTTTCACAAGTCAAAACGCTTCACACACAGCACTTGATCATCTCTTTCCCCACTGGATGACATCTGCCCCTGTAAGAACCTGGGAAATGTGGACATGCCCTGAGGAAGAACAACTCACTGAGGCTTCATTCATTATGAAGTGTGAACTGAGACTGGTAATGGCTAAGGGTAGAGTAGTGCACAAAATCAGGCTGACTTCTGATCTGTAGTTTAATGCTCTAAGGGGAGAAAGTAATGACACCACCAGTGCAGAATGTTAAATTGTGAAAAGGTAGGGTGATTCCTGAAGTGGAAAGGCTTATGAGGGTGAGCAAGTCTGAACGTGCAATGCAGACACACTCCAGCAAAGTACAAATCTTGGTCACATTGCTAGTCTGGGATACATCCCTTGGCTGGGATTTTGCACAGTGGAAAGGCAGTGTTGAAATTAAGTTCTGCTTTCTAGAGGGAGAGGGAAAAGGAGACTGATAAGGTCAAATCAATCACCCCTTGTTGTTGAGAGGATGACTTAAAGGTTTCACAGCTACTTCTGCAGCCTTTTCCTCCTTTCTGACCCAACCATGGGACTCTAGTAGGAGTCACTCCAAGGTAGGAGTGGTATGGGTGGAAGATTGAGCTTTCCAGATTTCCCTCATGTACACAAAATCTCACAGATTAAGAACTAGCAAATAAATCTGTTAGAACTTTACAAGGTGGAATATTGTGGAATTTTTTTCCCCCGATTTTCCCTATCATGGGAATAATTTGGTTTTTAATTAAAATTATCTGGGGATGATTCTGGCCTGTGTTTTGTTAGGTGGAATTTTCACGAATTTGTAAGTATTCAACAAAAAGTGGATAGCACCCTCCATTTGAAATTCGTGGCATAAGATGTTCAGAATTTTTGTTAGTGAGCAGTTGAAATGAAGCAATAGGGGCTGGGCTGTAAGAAATTCTACATTCTGACAAACAGCACCATGCTGGGAAGCTAACAGTGTTTTGCTCCAAGTTTTATCTGTAGCCTATCCTTACATTTTCTGGGCTTGTAATTTTGGGGTTTTAAAAATTTTTTTCTGGAGATAGGAAACGCAATCTATGTGTTTTCTGTTTCCAGAAAAAAAAAAAAAAAAATTCCCAGCTTTTACTTTCAGGAAATAAACCCAGTATATAGTAGTTAAAGATAATTGTGTTTGAGAAGGCTGTGTATCTATTTATCTGATTGCCTTTGCCAGTTCAAATTAATTCTGACTTTGGAGGATATCATTGCTTTTTCATTTGTCAGCAGAGCAAAAAAATACTGTTTTTGGTCTGTTGAAGTTTCCTTGGTTTTATATCATTCCTTCTCTGCAGCTGCTCCCTTCCAGTAGATTGGAGAGTCTTAGAGACCAGAAGATTTGTGGAAAATATTCTAAGATCTTGTTGTTGTTTAATAATGTCACTTAAGAATGTCTTTCAGTAATATATATTTTATGTATTCTTGAGCTGATTTACCTTTCTTCATGTATATGTTGTCATAATTTTTATGTAGTGCTCATCCATTGCAGGCTTAATGCAAAGCTGATTGTAACCCTACTGCATCTTACAATGAATACATCATTGATATCCAACTAAGTGGAAATAATTTCCTATGGCAAAGCAGAAGAATTTAAAGTCATATCATACTAACCTCTTGTAATTTACTGGGATTTACAGATTAAAATGATTATTTGTGAAATGACTGTGGTATAGCCCACACAAGACAGAGGAGGAGAAGCAAACACATTTTGTATGATTGTATACACTTTTTTATTTTTACATGTGTGTATAAACATTTTGTTTGTATATCCATAGCATATGCAGTATAACATACTGTAACCTGTGTGTGTAAAAATACATGTAATATTTATGTAACACTCACACCCATTTGACAGCTTTGAGACTGCAGATGGATTTTTTGAAGTTGTGATTTTTTTTCAGATTAGAGTTAGCATGTTACTTTCTCATTAGGAAAGAAAAATATACTTTTAACTCCCGTGATTCTAATTAGGTTAGCTGGGAGCTCTGCATGCTGAATCAAACAGAAAATAAATTGGTTATATCTAAGATCTCATAATTTATGTCAACAATAGAATTTTACTATATTGGCACGCAAACACATGGGATGTTTTGTCTTTGAACAAATGAGCAATTTCCCTTGCCTTTTTGATGTAAAACTCCTAGTAAATAATTTGCAATTTATTAGGAGAGCAATGACAATGCATATAATTAGCTATTCTCTATTGTTACCTCTATTTGATTACTTTCCTGCTATCACATGCAATATGAAACCATCTATTATGAGGTATAGAATATGTAAATATCTAACTTTACAAGGGAAACTGGAGACTGGTCTTTTTTCTAAAGAGGTGGGAAATAAAAGAATAATTGTTAACTATGTCCTTTCATTTTCTTGAAAACATCAATTACATTTGCAAATCCCAGAAACACAAGCCTGCCAGTGGAACAGAAATAACTCTTTTCAGAAAAATCTAATCACATCTAATAGCTGAAATTTATTTACTGTAATTTGAAACATTAATTATGATAATGTTCTGACTTCTTTTGTAACACAGTTCTCAAAAGCCTGGCAGTTCTCTATTTGGTCTTGCTGTAACATATGTTTTGTGACTTGCAGAATTTCTCTGCCTTTCTTTCTTCTTTTTGTTTTTTCTTTTTCCCCTCTGTTTCTTACCTACTTTGTTCACCTTCCCCATTATTTCCCCCCCTCCCCCCGCTAGATGTTAATTTAAGAGATGGATTTTAGTGCTTATAGTGACTTTAGATGTGATTGACACTGAGTGTAATGCTTTGTATTTTGGACATAGCAAACAGTAGCAATGAGGAGCTGCTATAATGTGGTATCACTGTGCTCCAACAGTGTTCAGGGCAGGAAAAATGCTGCTGATATCTTTGTCTTGTCTTGAGGCTGAGGCTTTGGAAGGTGCCTTCTGTATATATATATATTTATTTGGCTTTTTTAAAGTGGTTATTACATTATTTTTGGAAGGGCTTGGTTTTTGCTATGCTAGCTTATTTGGCTGCAAGTGAAGAAAATCTGTGCGAGGAAATACTTTAATGATTTGCTTTTCAGTTGTGAAAAGTAAGTCAAGTTGTCAAGCTACCTGGCTTTACTCTGAAAGCCTTTAAAGAAAATGACAAAAGGACTCTATTTTTCTTTTGTTTTGTTTTGTTTTTTGAGTTGTGTTTTTCTGTGTGACAGGGAGATTAGCCAAAAAAATGGAATTTTTATTAGGACATGAAAAGGTCTCTAATGACCCTTGAAAGTGGACAAAAGGGTAGCACAATAAGTGACAGAACTCTAACAAGGGTGGAGGGCATTCCAGGAAAAAAAGAAATTAAATCCTTTAATTTTTTTCGGCTTGCCATTTTCTGACAGCTTATCAAGTGCTTGGGACTTGTTTGTTTTGGCATGCGGTTCATTCATTGTAGGCAGCCGGTACTTTGTTCTTCTTTGTGGTTTCCAAAACCTGATTGTGTTTATCCTAGACTGTGGGAAAAGTGTATATTCCTGTTTCCTTTATAAAAGTAAACGTCAGGTTTTGTATGAAATTTTATTTCCCATATTTTCCATTCCATTAATCATTATTGTTGAAATATGTCAGGCTCTGGCACATCACCCTTTGTTTTCATATGATTGTACAGATTGCAATGTCAGTGTGTGACCTGTTAAGTCAAAAAATAAGCATGTTTGGGCTGTAGTAATTATTACTTCATAAAGTGTAGCTGGGGAACATGCACAATTAGTGAAAAGGGACTAGGATTTAATTTATTGCTATTAAAATTGTTTTGGGGGATATCTAGCTATTGTTGCGTAGCACTTTCTCATTTGGTCTAGACAAGACTTAGGGGAGCCATGATATGGGCTCTGCATATACCTGGAGGTAGCTATAGAAGGGAAGGGAATAATCTGTGTTTCCTGTGTGAAATGAAAAAGATTAGAATCAATATGAGTAATACTGTTTGAAGTAAGGGCTATTGTAATCAAATATTAGGAAAAAAACATCCTAATGGTAAAGGTGCAGAACACTGGGATAAATTTGTTAGGGAGACTGTGAAATTTTTGCAATTGAAAGATTTTGACAATGAGTTAGAAACACATCACTTGGGACTGACACTGGTGTATTTTGATTCTGCTGGGAGTCTTAGGCTAGACAATCTCTCAAGATTATTTGCAGTCCTGTTCTTAATGATTTTTTGTCTTTAAAATGCTGATGATTTCTGTGCAGTCCTTTGCAATGATATTCATCTTCTCAGGTCTGTGCTTTAGTACTTTTATGTACACTTGGCATTGTGTAAAATGAGACCTGTGTTCCTTGAGTTAGGACTTATGTGGGCCATAGCTTAAATAGTAGGAATGAAATGTGAGAAAAAAATTTTGACACTGAAGGAGAAAATGATTCACATGGAGAAAGAATTCTTTATATGTTTTGCATATTTAAATGATGTTTAATACTGTGTAAAACTAGTAATATATTTTCTCTTGCATTGTCTTGTGGCTTACTGACAAAGTAATATTTGAAGACACTTTAATAACTTCAATCAACTTCTGAACCACAGTAGGTGACCAGACATTTCATAAGGTCATTTTTTTTTCTGTTTTCAAAACCTTTCATTGAAGGTTTGCATTTTAAAAAGAGATTAAAATGTCTCTCATTAGGAGAGAATGAAGATAATACTAAATGTGAGTAACAGGAATACAGAATCACAGAGAGGGCAGAAGACTCATTATTCATGACATTCGAGCATAAGGTTGCTCTGTATTGTACTTGGCCATATTTGCCTTCATTGTCCTTCAAAAACTAATTTTATTGAGTTGACCAAAAATCTGTGATGAACTATGATTTAGACTTCTAGTACTTTTGTTGAAGGAAATTGTTTTATCTGTATTATGAATAGACATATCTATTCAATTTTTCTTATTACTTTACAGTGTGACAAAGAAAATTGAATTGTTACAAATTTTGAGTTGCTTTAATGAGTTCTCACATTTGTGTTTTTCAGCGGATTTCTCGGAATGCCTCTGGAGAGACGAGCATTCAGTTTCTAGGCACAGTGGTAAGCATATAATAACTGTGTATTGAAAAGAGTTAAGTTTGTAGAAGAATGTAATGTAAACAGAAAGTAGCTAAATTATACTTCTAGTACATTTACCACTTGTAGTTGTGGGGGTCAGTATTATGTGTAAATATTCTGAGTTTAGCAGGTCAATGTAGCTGAACTGAAGTGAATTTCCAAGGCACAGTATCTGTGTTCTACCTTCCTATTGATTCAAGTCTGCTCTGTTTCATTTGGAAGGGATCTAAATCTACTGATTGGAGATTTGTAAGCTTATTGCACTATACTGAGGTTTGCACATCAGGATCAATCCCACTCTTCCTCACCACATCAATTTTTTTGATCTCTATTGCTTCACCGTATCACATTCCCCTACATCCCAGAATGGATATCCCAGTAACTGTTTTAGGAAAAACTGTTTAGTAATGCAAAGTGTTCTGTTCTTCTCTCACTCTAACCAGGTTTGGTAGCTCTGTAGTTCTCTCAGATTTTGTTTGCTAGACAGAAGTATGCCTAAAATCCTAATCATATTTTATATCATTAGACAGAATTTACTCTATAAAATTGTTCTGTGGAGCAGTCACATAAAATATACAAGTTTTGTGTTGAGTCATGGATGCTTATAAACATACATGTGATTGAAGCAACTTCCAGTTCTGTGATTTGCTTGGTTAAAATGCAGCCATTGAATTTTTCCGAGTTCCATAAGCACCTAAAAATAGTTCTGAAAATGAAATAAAATTGAAGTATCCTCTAAATTTGTCCTGCTTGCTCCCAATAATTTCACTGTAGTGATATTAACAGTGGAAAGCCTAGGAATGAAACATTCCATTTAGAATTTAGTCCTATCATCTTTGTGCACTATTTGTTTTGGACACAAGTGGATTAGGATTGCATATGATCATGCTTTCATTCTACTTGTGGTTAGTTCTTCTGCAAGTCGTATGAAGCCGTTGTTGGTAAGGTAACATGGTAAACTTAACAAGAATACCTTGCATTTATGTTTTTATCTTACATGTTTGTTTTTTGAAATGAAAAAGTGCTCTAATATATTTTACTTCTATAAATATATCTCTGTGTATGCATATTTATTTATTTGTCTTAATCACAAGCAGAGTAGCAATAGCTTAAAAACATAAAAATGAAGTTTTGTTCTGCACTATTGTATTTATGATGATGCTTCAGCTCTGGAGTTGCAACCTGTGTATGTGAGATGGCTGCTAGGTGGCTGATCAGATGGTCTTTGTGTGAGAAGCAAATAATTACTACAAGTAGATAAGATAAACACAAATGCAACTTGATAATACTGAGTAGATTTTAATTGATTTCTCTCTAAGTGGGTGCTGTAGCAGGGAAAATTCTGATTGTGTTTTTAGTGACATATAATAGTGACATATAATACTAAAACCATTGTTCAAGTTAGATATGAAAATATTTTGTATTCTTTTGTTAGAAGTCTCCAAAGTCTCACTTACAGGCCAGAATTCATATTCTGGGCCTTATGCAATAGTAAAAGATTATGAAAGAGGGAATAGAATTGATGTGCTTTTAGCTTTAAAAAAATGATGATGGAATAGCTAATGGATTGAAATATATGTTAGATCTTACTGATAGCTTATGTGTGTTTATTGAGTCCTGGTTATTTGGGGAAATCTAGTATGTGATTATAACTAAAATTCTCAGGAGGACTAAACAGAAAAGCCTTGAGTAGTCTGAGATTTTTTTATTTAATATAAATTATGCACGTCTTGCTGATCAAACCCAGGGAGAGAACATCAGCAATCAGGGTAGAGAAACAGTAATGAAGTCTGCTTCTCAGGGTTTGTTCCAATACCAGTTTTCCCATAGAATCCAATCTGTGCCTGTCTCTCAGTTCTTCTAGCCCACTGTCCTCCTTTCCCCCAAGTTCTGCTTTTTCATTTGTCCTTCCCTCATTTAACATCCTTGCACTTTTCTGATTCAAACTTAATATATTCAGTTTAGGTAATGGGGGAAAGATACAATGATATCCACTACAAATTGCTGGACATATAGATACACATCTGTGTGTGTACATATGCACTTATACAAATGTAAATGTTCTAACAAAGAAAATGTTGTCTTAATAAAGGCCCTAGAAATACATTTTGAGTTCACCATTACTTATGTCTTATTAAAGCCTCGCTAAGTGCAGTTGACTTAGGAAGTGTTTGAAAGAAAAATTTAGCAGCAAAAGATTCTTGATTGCTCATTGTTATTATAATGAATTGTTATTGACAAAATTAACAGCTTGCAAAGTTACTTCTTTACTTTTTTTTTTTTTTTTTTTTTTTTTTTTTTTTTTTTTATGGTAGCAAGCATAAAGGATAACTCTGAGCATTCTGTGTTGCTTTTGATCAGGGCAAATGTTGATGGCACTCCAGTGGTACCAGGCAGCCCGGTGCTGTGGAGTGTACAGACCACTGACCTGTCCAGCAGAATATATTTTTAGAATCAGCTTGTAAGGAGCACAGCTTGCCTGGCTTGTCAGGAGGGCATCAGCTTCAATAAATGGCTTCACTTGATTCTTTGACATTGGGCTGTAGAAACAACTCTGCTGCTGGATTTTGACAAAACACAAGCCCCTGCTTCAGGAAGGCAACTGACACTCTGAGAGGAAGTGAAAGCTGTGCTTCCCTATTAGAAATTTCCTGGCTGTTCTGGTTAGTTAGGTGTAGGACAGAGAAGACTGCATTACAGATGAAAGACAACAGTATAATATGAATTTTGCTGCATAACATATGGTAAACATCTGGACAGTAAGATGAATGTTTCTGTTAGTGTAGCAGCATATTTCTGTTATTTTAGAGGAGAGCAGGAAAAATCATGTTGCTTTCTCCAGTGATATCATAGCTTTGAGTGCATATTGTTAGCATCACTTGGGGGTCTACATGGATTTGTAATAATGCTTTTGTTTGTTTCTGATCATGTGTAGAAATTCATTGCTACTTGAGCATTTCTCTTCTCTCCAAATTGTAGTGGTATTAGATAGCTTATTTTCTCCAAATTGTTTTTTGATAGAGGGTTGTGAGTCTCAGATATGATAGAGACTCATGCTTTTGGAAGATGTACAAGAATGTTTCTGTCTGAGGAGCAAGGAACTTGTAGCTGTAAGAAATAGTTGTTGAATGAGAAATTGCACTGGTTTGGTTTAATTTTCTTGTAAGGATAGCATTTTGAGTCCTTACTAAATTACTGTGGAGAAGATCCTGGGTTATTGCCGTAATTGAGATTTTACATGAGTTTTTGCTCATTTGTCCCCTCTGAATGTCTCTAGATGTGGTGTGCTGATGGAGTCCTGCTATTTTGCCACTTCACGCTAGATTTGTTCAGATAGTGTATTTATTAATAGCATTACCATAACAACAAGTAATCTGGTTGTGCTATGTATTGTACAAAGAAAAAGGAAGGAAGATAGTACATGATTCAGATTAATGTCCTAAACTGTGCCCAAAAGCAAGAGTGCAGGAAATAAGAAAGCAGTCCTTTATGGGGTGTCTCCTGTGTGTAGGCAGCTAACTGAATAGGTTTGTCAAAAAAATGTAGACTCACAGGATTGTTCAGATTGTGAAAAGATCTCCAGGATGATCAGTTCCAGCCACTAACCCAACAATGTCAAATCCATCACTAAACCATGTCCGCAAGTGCTGCATCTACACATCTTTTAAATATCTTCAGAAACAGTGAAGAGTCAGCATCACTTTCCTGGGCAGCTTGTTCAATGTTTGACAATCTTTTCCATGAAGAAATTTTTCCAAATATCTGATCTAAACATCCCCTGGTGCATCCTGAGGCAGTTTTCTCTCATTGCTTGTTACCTGGGAGAAGAGACCAATCCCCACTTGGCTGCAACCTCCTTTCAGGCATTTGTAGAGAATGTGAATGTTCCCCCAGAGCCTCCTTTTGTCCAGGCTAAACAACCCCATCTCCTTCAGCTACTCCTCACAGGACTTGTTCTCTAGATGTAAAGATCATATAAAATTGATACATAAATTCTAGAGAAAAACACTCAGATCTATACACAGAGCTTCTGCTTCAGCCTCTGCAATTCAAAAAACTGGATGCTTGAGTACTCAGAAGACCAAAGTCCACCTTTCATTCCTGTCTTTCTAATTACCCTCCATTTTCTGCTGTGTCTTTTGTCTTTTCGTCCACCTTCTGTTCTCTTACGTGAGAGGAATGTTTTTGGCTGGCCCACTGCTGGCCCCAGTCATTTGTTGGTTATTCAGGCCTCTCAGCAGGACTTCAGCAATGAAATACGTCTGGCAAGGCAGCCTTTAACACTAAGAAAGCTGCGAGTATGTAGAGAACTGCAGATTATTGTGCAAGCATTAAACGTATTCTAGACTGTGTGCAGAATTGGAAATAAAGAAGTGTATGTTCAGATGATGAGCAGCCTGGCTCCATCACGTCTGTAATGCCATTGTCAGCTTTGGGCTGCAGCCATGCTTGATAGTGATGCTCTGCTGACCCAATGGATCACTTTCCTCAAAAGAGATGGTCCCTATCCACTGCCATCATTTATGCTGTTTCTTTGATCTTCTCTAACATCACAGCAGAAATATACACTTTTTTTTTTTCCTCTGAGGACTGATGAAAGAACATATACATGACATACTGCTCAGTATATTACTTGACAATATAGGGGAACATAATATAGGAACCCACATGGTACAGACTGGAATTACTCTGGCTTAAGAGTCAAACCTTCTTTAGGTGCTTTCTGAGTTTCCTAGCACTTTTCTTGATTCATGCATCTCACTGGAGTTTTTTTCATTACTGATCACCAATGGAGTGCTCTTTGCCACTTTTGACTTACAAAATATTTTAAGTTTTGCACTGGTAGCTTATGCTCACTTATGATCTATTAGCCTGTTGATACTACATGTCATTTTCTTCAGTCTTTTTGCAGACCCATTTAAAATAGTCCTGAGACCTGCCACTGCAACCTGATCTGCAAATTCCAGAGGAAACTGGATTTAGGAAAAGTAGTCTCTATTAAGCCCTGGCCATATTTTTTAGCATAGCTGGCATATATTCCAGTGCAGTAGTAATCACAGTTAGTATTAATGAGTTTTGGGTTCTAGCTACTTTCAGATAGATTGGCAAAGGGAAATTCCATATACAGTCAGGGTTGTTAATTCTGTATCCTGCTCATGGCAGTCAGAAATGGACAGCTTTATGTAAAGGCAGTCCTCAAGATCTTTGCCTTTGTTCCTGTGTTACTGCATTTTCTTAATTCAGTTATGTATCTAATGTAATCTTAGGAGCTACAGGCCAGTGTAGTAACTTGTCTCACTGTTGATTCTCCCTTCTGCTCCCTCTTGCCATGGCTTATCTGCTTTTGCTTCAACAGCAAGCTTCCAACTCTTTGTCCCATTACTGAGGCTTGCAAATTGTTCTGAAACCCTGCAGTCTGTGTATAATCTCATCAGCAGACAGTTTCCTCCTCCTTTTTCCCTTCTCACTGTGCTCTTATAAAGCTTTGGCTGTATGAGTCTGATTCAGCTCACAATGGCAAATGTTTAACAACCTGCTTCTTTCACCCTTAGAAATCGTTACAGTTCTTAACAAGTTCTTTTCTTTCTTTATGCTTTTCTTTTTATAAGCGACACTTCTGAAATTAGATACTCAGCATTTATGCAGACTTTCAAACATTGGTTGAAGACCTGCAGAGGTTACAAAGGTGGTATTTATTGGAATATAGAGAGTACTAACCACAAGAAAATAAATATAGGCCAGTAGGTGTTTATTTTGCAAGCTAATGTCTTTTTTTAAATGGTTTTCTTACTCTTCCCATTCATAAGCCTTAAGATTAGGGTCCCTGCTGATGTAAAGGGAATTGTACTGTTGTATAGGTTTTATTTTCTTTTCATCCATTTTCAGAGGCACTGGGAACCATAGTGCTTCTAGTAGTAGGATGATCATCAGTGGCATTTCAGTAGTGCAAAAGGTGTCAACAGAAAAAACATGCAGTTGTTTCTGAAAACAATAACTTCCTTTTGAACTTGGACAATGAGAATCCTGACACTGGCTGAAATGTGTTGCAATATTCTGTGGGAAGTGGGCAACTCACTCAACAAGGATTTCACTTGTGAAAGCAGTGACCATCATTAGGACTCTGCAGTGAGAATTGTTCCAGTTCACGAGGTGCGAGTGATCAGGTGCAGTCACACAGTTACATATGCTGTTCACATTTCAATTCTCTTATATATTATTTGCATATTTTAAAGCAGGAGGTACAGTGAATATATTAAAACTATCCACTAGGGGCAAACTCAAAAACACTTGAGACATCTAGAAATACCAGTGTTGCCAAAAGCCATGTTCCTAAAATCAAAATAATCAGACTATTTTGGAAATCTTGTTCAGGATTCCTTTGGAAAGAGAAATAAGAAGGTGCTAGGAGTTCTTTCTAAATTTTACTCCTGTGACTTCAAAGAAACCAGAAGTGCCACAAGTTCCCACAGAACAACTTCTTGTAGTCTTTGCCTGAGATCTCCTTGAACAAGAGGTGGTGGTGCTAAGGTGAAGCTGAAGATGCATAGGTGCTTCTTGGATCCTAATTGGCTGCTGCTACATTTCCCTCAACTGGACTATGGATTTTGGTCTTGTTTCCATAACAGAGCCAGTGGTCTTCAGAAGACTTGTGAAAACATAGCTATGGTGCTACTAGGTAGATGGACTTAGCTTTTCTTTGAATCAATTTGGCTGAAATTGATCAGCAGTTTAAATGGTATATCAGTTTAAATGGTGTATGTGGGTAAGGATGAGGAGCTGGGAGTGGGGATTGAAAGGCAGAAATCAGCATTGCAAGTGTTGTGTTCTTACAAAACCAGGATACAGGTAGGCTATTGCACTTAAATTCTAATATTTTGCTTTTTAGTTATTCATTTTTTTTATCTTGGTATTTTATCTGTTGTCAATTAGAGTTTTAATTAGCAGGGGAAAAAAAAGTGATAACATCACAAGTAGATCAGGATTTCCATTAACATGCTTAATGTTGGTGGAGTCTGTAGTGTGTGTGCTGTCTGTAGTATAGTGGTCTTTGTTTATAATAAATGATGCCCTCCCATCCCTCAGAAATAAGCTGTGGAAAAATTAGGATTTTTGATTTTCCATACTTCATTTGACAAGTGTCTTTCTTACTGAGCTCAGTAACACTTTAAGGACAAGGACTGAACTTGGTTGGTTAGCCTGTTACTTCTTGGAAGACAAGTGGACAGCTTACACAAAGGTGTAACTCAGTTTATTTACTTTGGTGGACTATGATTTGCCACTGAAATAATTATTAATGGCTTAATTTGGCCAAAGAAGTGTTGGTGGTTTTTTCTTAACTGTGTCAAGACTGTTACCTCAGTGAAGATGAGCATTTTCTTATGAAGATGTGTAGTAGACATACAGGTAACCCATGTTTTTGAGCAGCCTTTTGATGTCTACAACTTTGGCATATACCCAAGAACTGTTTAGGAGGAATTAATTTATATGACTTGGAAGCTTAAGCAGGAATCTTAATGAAACAAAGGCATGATGAAGTTAGTAAAGCTAATTTCAGTCTCTGAATGTAAATTTTAAATGAAGTTTTTATTGATAATAAATATACTTTGTTTCTCATTAGTCTTCTAGGCTTCAGTGGTAATATCAGTAAAATAAACATGTTTTACAAAGATTTAACATTAAAAATGCTATTAATATGACCCTTGGTACGCCAGCACAATTAGATTTCAAAGTGAGCATTTAGGATGTAACAGCGATTAATGACAACCATCGAAAACAATTTTGAACTCCATCAGTTTAACTCAGGAGGGTAAACTTAATATGATAATTTATCTAGTTGAATTGTATCAGCTTAGCAGGAAAGTATGCAAATATGTGACCCTTACCTAGAATCTAAATGGATGCTGTGCTGATAGATTTATCAGTTCCATTAAAGAACTTTAGGGAACTTTGGAATTTCAGCAATTGTTCCCTTGGAGGTTGAAAACCAAACCTGATCTCATACTGGGACCATTCTGGTCTGCATATTTCCATAATTTGCCTTTGCTACTAATATGACAGCAAGACGCAAATAACTGTTTCTAATAATATCAAATGGAGTTGTGGAGGACAGCATTTTAATGTAGTAAAAGACCTCCCCGTGGGGTTGTTATTGCCACTATAGAACAGCAGTTACACAGTTGCAACAATAGTCTCTTAATTGATTCGTTTAATTAGCAAGAGATGAAGCTTGTGCTGCATCTTGTCATCTGTTACCGTGGGGGCGGCTACAGAGAATCTCTGCATTTGTCACTCTGTGCAGTCAGGTTTAAGCAGAGTAAAAGGCATTGCACCTATAGAGGTGAGCATTGGTGAGAATGTTTTGGGAGTGTGCTTTCACTCAGGTTTTCAGTGTGTGGACATGTCTGCTTTAAGAATCTGCATGGTCTCTGGGGGAGAATTTATGACAAAGCATTGTTTTACTGGAGGAAAATCTTAATCCAGCCATGCCAGGCATTTCTAACCTAAATATGCAAATCTAAGTATTATAGGAATGGTGGATTATTTGGGGCATCACTGTTGTAGACTAGATTTACTTGGAAGAAATAGGGTCAGATTAGTGAAACCAGCCATCTGCCTTGTGATTGCTTTTTCATGGCATTTTTGTCTCCAGACTAGATAAACAATGAGTTACATGAGCACATGGCCCATGGTAGGGAGCATGTGTAAAAGAGGGAGTTTTTGTGGTTGGTTTTCCCCAGAGTAGTTATGAATACAGATACAGTGCTTTGCTTGTTTCTAGGAGATGAAGTAATTTTTACTGAGATATATTTTATTTACAGTTTAAGGGTATGTAAATAAATATATTTTAATGACATGTAAATATATTTGTAGCTTCAGTTTCATTTTTCTCATCTCCTTGGCTTAGCTTTGTCTTCTGTTCAAGGTTATTCTTCCTTATGGAAGGAAATATTTCTAGAGGAGGACAAGCTTCTTGTTAAATGCTAATTAAGAAAATGAAGGTTAAGTTGGCATACTTCCATTGTCATAACACTGACCTAAAATAAGGGATCTCTTACTAATCTGAAATAAATTAGAGGGGAAAGCAAGTAATTCTGTGCACGTGAAACACTTGGGATGTTTTCTCGTGGTATGTTTTTTAAATGATTGTATTTAGGGGATTTTTTTGTTTATTTGTTTTTGATTTTCCACTTGTGTGCTTTAGTGTTGGACATGCCATCTAATTTTGGAATACAATGGTCCTGTCACTCTATAGCAATATGCTGTCAGAGAAGGCATGCTTTTTAGGACAATTTAAGTGAAGATTTAGCCCACTTATCATTAAAGATCCCATGGTAGTTTCCACAAGGTTCTGAGATTGCTTCATATTCTGAGAGTCTTGGCCAAAGTCCACTTTGTGTAATTACCTTCTGTCTGCACAAATCCCTATTGCAATTTTAGATGTGTTTGGTATTTTTCACTTCCTGTCCTAAATAGTGAAAATATTGCTACATACTGCTCGTAATTACTGTGGGTTATAGCCTAGGTTCAAATAAAGAGATTACTTACTGAATTTTGTGTTCCCATTGTTAAAATAACAGAATATGTGACAAAAGATGAGGAAACAGTAGGATACAAATTAAATCCACAAACTAAAGTAATAACTAATTTTTGGCTATTTCACTGCATTTTGTCTGTCTCTGAGCTGAAGCATCTCTACTGCTAGGGCCATCATTGAGGGAAAGACCAACTCTGAGACCACGTCAGAGGTCAGATTTAACAGACTGCTTGGTTCTTTGAAGCAGGTCAGAAATCAGTGTGGAGCTCCAAGTGCTGTTGACTTTTACGTGGATTTCATGCATTTTTGTTCCCACAGCTGAAACCCTTGATTGTGCTAAGATTTGTCTCTTAACTAAAACTGGCTTCAGTTCCTCTTTCTGCAGGCTTTCATGGACTCCACAATCTATGTTCAACCATGCTGTCTTTAAAATGGTCTACTTCTGTGTTGCCTCTTACAGGAATTCATTGCTTTCTACTTGAAGTTAGTGCTTTCATCACTAAAGCCTTATATTACTTTGTTGTATGCCATGTCAAATCTTTTTTACTGATATTTCATTTCCTCTTTCTAGTAATCCTTTCTTTGTTTCTTCTGCCATATTTATCTTCTCCATCTTTTCTCAGATTGCTTCTCCTGTGTCAAATTCTTAGACATACTTGTATTTTGGTTTGGTTTTTTTTCCTCTAGAAAGATACATGGGTTGAGAAGAGAAATAGTAGTATTAATCTGACATCAATTTTCGTGTCTTTCTCTAAGTAGCATTTAGGAGAAGAATAAAACTTGAGAAAAAACTGCTATACATCAGCAAGTATAGCTTGGAGCTATAGCTATAGTACTATAGCTACTGGAGTTAACATTTAAATATTAGAGATGGGGTCTTGTGTAACACAAAAGTTGTTCCTTTGTTTATCCATTTTCTTCATAGCTTGTAAAACCTATGTTTCAAAGCACTTAAAACTTTTCCCAGTGCTCATTTAAAGCTCTCTGCAAATAACAGGGGAATTTATTATGCAGGAACACACAGTTTATTTCACTTTTTTATGCAACTGAAATTTCATATTAATTCTCTTCCGTGTAAAATACATTGAAAATTGTGTGAATTATGTTTTTTTAAAAGATTCTGTGCATCCCTGCTCATCTGAAGGACAGCAATCCATGCTGCTGCAAGCACTCTCCTAGTACAAGCAGGCAGTCTCCATCTTTGTTTCATTCATGCTATTTGATATTTATAGCCCTTGCCCACAGCAAGGCAAAGGAAGGTGAAGGACAGAGCAGTGGCAGTAGGAAGTATCATGCTTTGTGTGACCATCTCCCAAACACCAGTTTTATGTCTTGGAGAGGTGCCACGTTGGCAGGGTGCACAGGAAGTATTCGCATAGCAAATTGTGTTATGAGCAGCAGAACCACAACAAGGTTCTTCCTGCATCTGATGCTGTTAGATCAGGAGGAGGCAGAGAGAAAGAGAGGTCAGGGCAGTGTGGATGAAAAGGAAAGGCCCACAGTATTGTAAGGACAATGAAAACAAGCTGCCCCTGTGCCAAAGGCCTTCAGCATATGTGACAGAGCAGTGCTGAGTGAGCCACAGGAATGTTCAATCAAGGCCAGAAAACCCCATGGATTGGAAGGCTGTGGTAATGCCCTATGTTTCCACTATAACTCCTTCTCCTCCCTGCCTTAGAGCAGTTTCTCTTGACATGCCCTCAGAAGCAATTTTTACTTGCTGCTTTCTTTGATATCAGCTTTTATATGAGGAAAAACAAAGATGTTTGAGTTTTAAAATACTTATATTAGTGTTCTGTTACAAGTCATTGGGCGTTCCTTGTTTTTTTGTGAGGGTTTTTTGTTGTTTTTGTTTTTTTCTCTGTAGGTTTGTCTTTTAGCTATAAAGGAGCTGCAGGGAAATCCTCCCTTAGCCTTGCTAGTTCCAAGCCCACTGTTAACATTTAACAAATACTCAGCAAGCAGAACAACCCAATGTGCTCGCTGTACCAAAGCCAGATCTGGACACTGCATCAAGAGGATCCCAGCTATGTTCTGACAGGCATTTGTTCCACAGCCTGATTTTGACACATTGACTGAGAACAAGAAAACATGATAATGAAAATAGCCTTGTTTATGGTATCAAATGGTGGCTTTTGTGAATCACAAACTGTACTCGGGTGTCCTGTAAAGCAAAGTATAATTTTTGCAATGTTATGAAGCATCTCAAGATGCTAGAGAGGCAGTGAATTTCTCCACCCTTAAAATCATGCTGCAGGCAAGATGAAAACACAGAATATTGATGTTTCCTAATTTATCTTCAGTCGCCAAATAGAACTGTAAAGTTAAATGTGGGGTAACTGTACAGACGCGCTTACACTCAGAGAGGTCAGAGAGCTCTTATAGAATGTTTGAGGGTGAAGGAAACCCCCCACTCCTTCAAAGCAGGGTCAATGAGAGCAGACTTGTCAGGGCTGTGTCCAATTGGTTTTTGAATATCTCTATGAACTCTGTACCCTGCCAATGTGTTCAGTAATTTGCAAATTCTTGGCTGTCCCCACGGCACCGGGCACTGACACAGAAGTGATGTAGATGAAGAAAAAATCAGGACAAGCAATTCCAGGTCTGTGGTAATGCTGAGTGTAAGAGAACAATCATTCTTTGCCAGAGCTTGTGTGACTTCACCAAGATGTATCCAGTTAAGGAGAGGTTAGAAACTCCATTTCTAATCTTAAACACTTGTGGTGGAGACCACAGGGATGTAGCGGAATGCAGTAGTGTATTATGTGTAGGAGGAGTTTTCAGAAACCCATCACTGAATGATCCACCCTCAATGGTTCATGTGCTGATACCCTGCATTAGCAGTGGTGAATTTTGAGTCCAAGACTGATCCATTTGTATTCTTTTCAGGTGTCTGTCAGTGCTGCAGAAACTCCTCCACCTTTGTGCCAGTTCTTGAAGCATTTTTCAAACTCGAGTGGTGTTTGTGGTGTTTCAGTTTTGGTCATGTGGCAGTTGGCACTGATTGGTTCCAAAACCATTTTCAGCATCATAAGACTGCTAGGAGGTCCCTCCAGCTGTAGAGAAAACAAGCTGCTATTCTGCTTCTGATTTTCTTCTTGCTGGCTTAGTTTACGGTTCACAAAGTCCACTCCTGTTCTGCTAGAATTACATTTGAACTGGCATCAGTAACATGAGAGATGTAACAATTTACCTAAAACACCTCATCTGGAAAAGGATTATTCTCACTGACAGATGTTGTGTTGTTTGTGCAGCTTGTGTGCCTATGCTAGGATGAGCAGTTAGCCTCAAATTTCTGACAACTGTTGAAACTGGGCACTGGCTGACAAAGAATTTGGCTAGGGTTGGAGAGTAGGCACCCCAAATAGCTGGTTGTTGAGTGGAGGTAGGGGAGTCTGAGCCAAGCTGACTTCTAAGTTGCTTGAAGGAAGCAGGCTGGACTCCTGTTGCCATAGATTCCCTGCAGTGGCTTTCTGGGTAGTGAGAGAGGGAGGGACTTGATAAGATGTATTAGGGCAACTACTTGAGGTTGAAGTGGAGATATCAGGAGTGGAACTCATTTTCCATATATAGATTTTGATGAGCAGAGTGAAAAAGCATCTGAGATGGAAGTCAGGCTGAAGGCTGTGATTTCCAGCAATTTTCATGGATGACAGTGTGAGATGTCTAGCATGAGCAAGTCAGATGCTTGGTTTTATGCAGAGACTGCAAACTGAATGGCATATATTAGTTGTTGGCTTCACTACAAACTGTAATACTCTCCAGGCCATTGTGGCTTCTCAACAGCAGGAGACAGCAGCAGAGAAGTTCCCCTGCAGAAAAGCTTCGTACAAATGCAGCTGCTTCCTGGGAAACTCACTGCCACAGGCATGCTCAGCACAGGCCTGAAAGCCATTGCAGTTATTGGGGTGTATGTCACTCTCTTGTGTGTGAACCAGAGCCTCCTCTCAGTGCCTAAAGGGTTTGTCTGTGCCTCCTAGCTCAGAACCAGACCTCCAGGGCAGAGTAAGCCAGTGCTGTGCATCCCTCCTGAGCTCAGCCTGGATGTGCTCATATTCTGGTTTCGATCCATTTTTCATTTCGTGTCAGAATTTCCTTATGTAATATACAGCTAAAAGTGATTTTCAAGTACTTTGACTTCATCGTGTTTTTGTTCCCCACCCCCATGCTTTTATGTTTGAAGGCTCCATTAGTGTCCATAACAAAGAGAGAGTAACACAGATGGTAAACATTTTTACCACAGAACACCAGCAGTGAACACCATATCACTGATTTAGGAGTCTCTGTACTGTGCTTGCTCAGCTGTACATAATCACTCTCATTTCCTTCCCTTGGGTTTCTGGCCAGCTTAGGGAGACTTTCCTGATGTGCTCAGTGAAGTCTCCCTGGCATTGCAGGGCTATTGCTCAGTTCTCATGTGTGCCTCTTTGTGGAGCAAGCTCCACACTGGAGCTGGTGTGAGCTTTTCTCTGGCACGTTCTCTGATTTTCAGAAATGTATTTTCACCAAATGTACAAGGCTAAAATTAAAATTCTTTTGGGTGAGGACAATATCTGCCTTAGCTGCCAGGCAGACTTAGTGCATTTGAATGCCTCCCTGATATGAAAGATAATGAACCTTTGGGAACTGTGATTAGCCCTGCTAGGGCTTTGTGGGATAGTTGCCATGGTAGAAGCTAGTGAACATTTGGTACAAAGCAATAACATTCTTAAAGTTACAATTTTCATTCTGGGAATGCTGATAGAAAGATGAATGCTATGGATAATGTTGATTCTCTGCAGCAGTTCAAATAAAACTGTAAAAAAGGAATTTGGTTTGGTGCAGCATTTTACCAAGCCAACTAGCTGTGAGGTTCTTATGTTCTTCCTTTTCACTTTTTTTCCTACAAATAAAATAGCAAATGTAGGCTCTGTCTATCAGAAATACATATAGCTTTTCTTTTGTACTTAGATGAGTGAGATGAAGTCAAACTAAAATTTCACATTAGCATTCTGCTTGTAAAATTAAAGTGCCCTTTGGGCCAGAGGAGGTTTTTTTTCAAACCAAGCATACACTACAGTCTGCATAGTGGTGGCCCATTTTGGTGACTTGTTTACTGGTGTGCCTTTCATATCCAAATTCTTGGCTACAGACAAAGCATTCTAATACTTTTTGTCAGAAAAAGAAGATGAAAATCATCTGAAATTGGAGCCAAGTTCACATTCTCTGGAGTATCATTTCAGCCTTTGGGAGGACTGTCTAGTGCAGAATAACTGAAAACTCGAGCTACGTTTGTTTGAACAATCTAAACTTAAAGAAGAGATAGCAAAACAAATACTTTTTAATTCTTGTGCTTTTTTATATTTACACTGGCAGTGGTGTCTTCCTCAGATAAAACGTTTTGATATTAAGCAGTTCCTCTAATTTTACTGGGCTCTGTTTCTTTTTATGGTAACACACACTGTGCAGGAAGGTCATTATATGGGAGAAAAAAAAGCTGTCAGCATAAAAGAGAAAGTTAACATTGCACATGTCTTTGTTTTTGGGTTCTTGGAATGTGCTGTGATTTGAGCCAAATGATGGCTTAAACTGTTCTTTTTAATATGCTGGACGGCCCCTCCCTGTGTTCTGCAGTAACAGGTACTCCACCTTGCAAGTACAAATTGTAAAATTATCTGTGAACTCATCTCAAATGTTTCCTTTTTGTGTTGCTAGTACTTGCTTTAAGAGACCATTTAAATTTTTCGTAAAGGTTGGAGCAATGTGGTCGTGGTTGTATTCAATTAGCCCAACTGTGTGTGATGAGAACATTGATATAAATATTTGAAATATTTATTGATTGCATTTGCAAAATCAGTTGAGGTTTGTGCCAATCTGTGTTGCCTGATGTCTGTACATCGTAGGGAGCCTTGTGAATTGCATTGGTGATTTTTGTCTCATCTAGTATTGCATTAACATCTGTGGCACAAATGGCCATTTATCACATGGTAGTTTTGTTTGAGTTCCAGAAGAAAGATGAAAGAAAATGCAGCTACTCAACTATTTTTTTTTTTTTTTTTTACTTCCATCCCCCAACAAGTTTCATGTCTAAGGTTAAATGAGGGCAAAGGGGTAAAAACACTGAATAACTTTCAGGTTACACAAGCAGCAATAAATTCTTCAATTTTGTGCCTTAATAAAAGAAGAATAAAACCTTGTCTTTTCTAAGCCAAAACTACTGCCTTTGGTTTCATCTTGAAATGAGGTTTCCTCATAAAATTACATGGGGCTGATCAGATGTTAACCGTCTTAGGGATTCCTGTTGAACCAGTCCTGCACAGGAGTGAGGAAGGAGCCCTGATGACTTGGAACATGAGAAATCAAATCAACAATTAAAGGATAATAGTGAATTGGGAAGGAAAGGGAAGATGACTAGCCAGGAAGGATTAGCCTGAGTCAGGAACAAATTTCCTGAAATTACTCAAGCAGGTGCTTAAAGGGAGGTGGGTTATTCTCTTCAGCAGTGATTTTTCAGGAGTGTGTGAGCCAGCTACAAACAGGTCTGAGAGGCCATCAAGGAAAAAATTCCATTGGGGATGAGAAGGATGCTGCCTCCTAGGGTCTGAGAGAAAGCAGTGTACTCCTGAAAGATAATGAGATTTCTGCTCTTGCCTGTGAGAGGCAATGTGCATTGTTGTATGAAAGAGGTTAATGTGCTAGTGGGGAAAAAGGAGTGCTAAAAAAGCTACTATACATATTTTCAGTGTGATTTATTTGTATAATGTCAGTAGATATCAAAAGTAAGACTTACTGAAAGCAAAACAATTGGTATAAGCTGTGGACGGTTTCACAAGGAAAACAAGCATCTTTTATTGGACTAGCAAATGAGGTTGTGAGGAAAAAAGGCATCACCTAAGTTCATAGCCTGTTCCTTGCTGCTGCTTCAGTGGGGAAGGAGGATTTGTCTGAGATGTTTTCACAGGCTCCATCCCTGTACTTTGCTGGTGGGAAGCTGGAACCAGAGAAAGGGACAAATCAAACATGGGCAGGGGTGAGGCAAGGGCTTTCAGTTTCTGCTCTGAACAGTTGGTGCACCAAATGCCAGTGCAGTGTGAGCACTGTTTCATGAAATGGCCCAGCATTAACAGATATTATAGCTACCCATTTTTAGATATTACAGCTACCTGTGTTTCTTTTTATTAAAATACTCTCAGATCTATTTTGTGCACTCAACTGTATGCACGCCTGCCCCGTGAATAAAAATGAGGATTTGGTTTTCTCATTTTCAATGTGTTTCATTACACTGGGTTCCTTTACAAGCCAAGCTGGTATTTGTTTGGCTGAATTCATCTTGCAGTAGTATGGGAATGGACACCTTAAATGCTAATATCTGATTTTTATACACACTATGACATCTGCACTAGTTTTTGTGGGGATTAGGATTCTATGGGCAGTGATTTTGTTCAGGAGCAATTACATTAGTGTTCAGTACATGAGATTGTATATTTTACTATTTATAAAATATTTGTCAAAGGATTATCCATTAAACACTTCTTCCACTTAAAGGAAGAAAGCAGAGTTTATTTGGATGTCAGAGGTTTCACCAGACTGCTGTCTTCTGGCCTCAATCTAAAGAAAAGGAGGGAGACCTGCAAATACCAAGCATCTAAAATTCCAGTGTATTTTATTGGAAAGGAAATTTTTATATTAAAAAAACATGTACTTTGAATTTTTTCCAAAATATATTGTTGGATTCAAAGTTGTGAAATGTAATTGCTTTTACATCCTGACAGAACCACAGGATCTGAAGTGGCTTAAGAATAGTGAAGACTGAAGGCCAGATTTTCAGAGGCACCTTAGTCCCACTAAAATTAATGCATGTTAGGCACCTAAATGCCTTTGAAATCTGACTCTGAGCCCATAGTTTTTGTTGCTGTTAATACTTGGGACATTTCTTTATGCCAGCCCTTTGGTTTAACTCAAGGAACAGGAGAGGGATTTCCTGTGTCGGTCAGCAACGTGCTGTTTAGCACTGGAGCTAACCCCAAGCATAGGGCTGGGCAGTGCTGCTCTGGGACTCACTCTGCATTAATATTGCTCTAGTAGAAGTCAAAGTTTAATTGCTGATGTGACATTTGACTCCATTCTACAAATAAGTTCTGAAGTAAGAAGAATGTCCAAGTACAATTTCTACTCCCCCCCTCCCCCCCCACTTTTTAATTTTTTGCCTGGGTTTCAGCATTCCTTCCAAGACTTATTTTGAGAAAGTAATATATATCCCAGCAACATGGACATCACTGCTCTCATTGTGTAGTCATAGTTTTATGGGTAATAATACTATGCTGTCTTTAAAGGAAGGAGCAGCCTTAGAGAGTCAGGCTGGAAAATTGCTAAAAAGTATAATTTTTTCCCCATCAAATTATAAACCTGTACTATGCTTGCTGAAAGCACATAATGAGCAGAAAGTGAGCACTAATCTATTTGGCTCTGTCTGAACCTTCATATTTCTGTTTATCTCAGTGGGAGTTTTTAATATTCTACTGATGTTATTTTATGTTTTGCTGACTTTCAGGTTGAGATATTGTCACTTAGAGTCATGTTGACTGCCTGAATGCAAAATCAGACTTTGTGAGAATTAATAAAATCATGCTATTATGGACGTTGGAGATGGCACTAGCTGATATAAATGGTGTCTGAAAATGATGTAATGAGCTGGTTTTGCCATTATTTCTAGGTTCCTTTTCATACACTTGAAAGGGCTTTGCAAAGGTGTATGTATATTAAGGGTCAGATTCTGCTTACATTGCTGGGAGAGTTTCTTTAATTGATCTAAGCAACAGTGCTTAACACATGGATGAAACTTCTTTCCAGTTGCTACTTCATTAATTGCAAATTACTTTTGCCTGGTCCCCAATTTGCCCTCTGATTTTCCCTGGGTGCCTGCCTCCTCCCTACCACAGTTCCAGACTGTGGTTATTGAACATGCAGTGGCTTTACAGCCAATTCAATGAGGACTGCAAAAAAGTTGTAAAGATGAGCAAAATGTGATGTAGAGTTTTGGCACATGAAGACACATGCCACTGATTGTGGTGTTGAAGTGGAGAATATGCAGTGGTGAGGAATGCAACATATGAACCAAGTAACTACAGCTCTTATTGTCAGTTCCATGCATGGCTGGAAAATACTTTTTAAATAACAGTAAAAAATGTTTTGTTTACAACAAAATTGGAAACACAAAAAAGGTAAAAATTAATTCAGCATTGTAAATTAAAATACATTAAATTCTGCTATGTAAATACAACATTTAGTTATTTTATAGTGAAACTTAACTGAATGATCTTGGAGAAGTAATAGAAACCTTTTATTACTACCTTCATCTTATCCATCAAGTTCTTTATTCACTTTGTGCCTATGCTGCCAGATGGTGAATTGAAATTCAGGCTCAGATTTAAATGCTTGGTATAAATGAGGCATATTATGGAGGAACTCGTGGATGAGATTCAGTTCTACTTGAAGATGTGAAGACAAACAGTGGAAAGACTTTCAGATAGGATGAGTCCTGAGGAAACAAGAACCTATAACCACCTCCTTCTCCCTTTGATTCACTGAATTTTGAACTGAAGCAATTTCAGGTGAACTTCAGGCTGTTTTTGAGATCACTCAAAATTTATCCAGATAACTTACAAGGCTTTTAAAAATATTTAGGAATGGAACCACTAAAGTTGTCAATTCTGAAGAGCGACTCCAAACTATCAGCTTCACCTTAGAGGTGGTAAAGAGGTGGCTGACACATGGTGCTACAGGACAGTGCTGCAGTGAATGATTCATCATGGCCTTATCCTTAAAAGTGCTTAAAATACTGACATGCTTTTATGAACTGAGATCTGTGTAGACATTTTTACCTTGGTCCATCATTTAGCTGCATTCATTATTGCTTTTTTGCCTACTCAAAGCCTCTTTGAATGAGTTCATGTAAAGGAAAAAAAGGACAAACCCTCCAGCTGATGTACTGCTTTTCTCAGTAGTTTCCATGTGACTAAGGATTAATAAATAAATAAATAAATAATAGAATTATGAATGCCCAAGGCATCTTTCTTCATTTGTAACAGTTTATATTGAGAGCACTTCAGTTCCATAGAAAGTCTTTAAAATCTCCAGCAAATTATGAGTTTACACTCTGGTTTTCTCACCAGAGAGAATTCTTCTCCAAGTTCTCCAGTATTTCAGTGGTTGCCACAGGTACAGATTCTACAAGTGTGTGTAATTTGTCCATCTTCTCACTGCTATGTCCTTGTGGTAGAGGCAGTAACATGGCTAAAGGCAAGCTAATGTCTATCAAGAAAAATTATTAAAGAATAGATTCTTTATTCTTCAAAAGTCAGGACTGTGGCATTGACTAAGTCCACCAATTCCATCTTAGGATGCCGGGAATACAAAATATAAATATGAAGCACAGATAAATTAAGGCTGGTTGGTGGTGTCAGACTTTAAGCTGGAGGCATCTAAACCACTTCCACAGACAAGAAAGCATTTCATTGGAGGCTAAAAATACCCACTGGAAGTTCTTATATGTGCTTTAATAATTCTTTATAGATGTTTTTGGAAGGAAAAGTTGGTTAAAGCATGGAGCTAATAACACCAAGGTCGTGGGTTCAATCACCATGTGAGAGTTGTATTTAATGATCCTTGTGAGTTTTCCTTCAAACTCAGAATATTCTGTGATTCTGTGAAGGGCAAAAATATTGTATCTCATAGAAATATATTGTCAGATGGACAAATGTCTAAGAGATGGAGAAGAAGATTATTCAAAATTCTTAGTGCTTGGTCATCACTTGTACATATGCCAGGTTGTACTTGAAGTCAAAAGGCAGAACAAATTGAGAAAATGTGCCTACTCAAAGAAAAGTGGCTTGTTTTGCATGAAAAAAGGCTGGGTCTGCTCCTTAGGTACGATAGTAGTCAGGAGTTGTGTGTTGTATTTTTGTGATTACATTTTCAGATGGGAGATTCCTCTTGCATGCATGCAAATCAATGGAAGTTGCAAATTCTTCCATCTTTGAGGAATCAGGGTGTCAATAATTCTCCACTGTCTCTTAGCTGGAGTAAATTATTTCTCTCAGTAGAGAACTGTTAAAACCTTTTCTAATATGATTTTGTCTGCAGCTTGCCAGTGACATCTTGACTATGCAGGCATGCATGGTAGCCCAGTGGGATTTTGAGTTCACTTCCGATTATTTCCCAGGCTTTGGCCAGGGAATTTCTCAGGCTCAGACAGTTCTGAGCAGTCGTTTCAGAGCACTCCTCTTCTTCACTGCACATCAGTGCCAGATTTTCAAAGATGCAAATACAGCACAGTGTGTGACAGTTCTGTCTCTGCAGTCCAAATACATGTATTTGAAAAGGCAATTCTCTCTGTCTGGTTTTGAAACTTTCATTGATACTACAATGATGCTATAGAGACAAATTAGTTCTTTCAACAACAGAGAGAGAGAGATGAATGTTTTAATCAGAAGAACAAAGAAAAAGCACATGTATTCATCAGTAACAGGGTTAATGGGGAGAATTTAGTTTTTTAATTTAAAAAGTGAAAAATTAAGTCGTACTGTTGGCTTGTTTCTGTTTCAAATGATCTGTTTGCATCATTATGTATTAATCAATACTATTTTTCTGTGCACAAGGAACTTATTTATTGTATTTATATAACATTGCCTGATGAACAGTGTGGCTGCTTACAGTGCAGTGATATTGAAGTAGTTTGAGTTATAAATATTTTTAATGATCCTGTTGTTGATGGATGGATTATTCCTCTTGGCATCGGGGAAGGCTTGCCCAAGTAGCTTAAGAGAACAATTTGAGTGTCAGTTTCACAAGTGAAAAAAATCCAAAAAGGAAAAGGAAGCAATTCATTCACAACGGGACATGGTGCAGAGGAGGATAACCTGCCTTCAAAGATTTTTGTTTCGAGTATTATAATGTTTAATAAATAGTTTACTTCAAAGGGCTTTGCTGGAGAAAAAAAAATAAAATAAGCAGCTTTCCTGCTATTCTTGTTCACTGGTCCAGTGTTGCTATAAGTAGCTCATATCCTGTCCTCTGTGGTCTCAGGTGGTTAGCTTTTGTTTGGGAAACTGAAGCTTCAACCGAAAGAGCCGTGCCTACCAGTTAAATTATTAGGTAGTTGACAATATGTCTTGAAAATCAATGGAACTCATTGTGGGACTTGGCGGGGTGACTTTGGCAGGGGAGGAGGAGTCTTGGTATTATTTTGGGTGATGAGCAAAGGCAACAGATCAGATCATGTAAAAATAGAAGTTGCTAAGAAAGGCATCCAAAGTAGGTTCTTCACTTTCATCTGCCCCCACCACACACTTTTTTTTTTTTCAAGCATTGTTAAACTTGCATAGAGTACAAGATATATTGGGAGGTCATTTGATCTGTTCTCAGTGTCATGATTAGCTATAACAAAACCCATTCTTATTTGAAGTTTATTTGACATGTTTTGTATCCATTTCAGTATTTTTGTATTGTTTGATTTCTGCTAAATGTTGTACTTTGTGTTTTTTTCCATCAAGTAAAGAAATGACTCAAGGTTTAAAGGAAAAGGCTTGGGTGTTTCCCAAATAATAGTAATACTAATAATAATCTTAGGCTTTCCAGTTCTGGGCATATGAACTAAGCTGCTGTTTTCTTCCATTGTTTTTAATTTTGAGTTGTTTTGAATCATTTGAGAGAGTAGTAGTATGTTGCTATCATCATTCTAAAGCCTCATGGGGATGAGGCACTTGCCTGGAGATGTTTCAGAGAGACATTCTCTGGCCCAGATTTCGATGTCTTCCCTATGAAATATCCTGTATATCCAGCCATGACAATCCAAGCCAATGGAACAAGAAATACTCTCCTCATGTGATTTTTGTGAGGAAGAAGTTTTTGTCACTAAGGATTGAATGGGTAAGGAGAAGTCTGAGTGCAAGGACAAGCAAGTTCTCCAGAAACAAGATACCACAATCACCTGTAAGGAAAGCTTCAGACAGGCAACACACAGCCTTTCTCCAAGACCCACCAAGTACATAAGGTGTAACACTGAGCTGTCTCAAAGTCCATTTTTCTATTCAGTAGTGTGTGATCTACAGTAAGATTCTTAGTGGCTTTGACTGGAGGAAAGTTGGTTTTACCAAACAATCCACACACAGAAAATCACAGAAGTGATTCTGAGGATATTTTAAAATTTCACCCCTCATTCTTTTCCCTCTTTATTATTGATTGTGTATTTTGTCTGTCATCATCTGATGACTGTGAAATAATTAGTCCTCAGAACCTGTTGAGGAAGTGTAATTGCTTCAATTCAGCCCTTGTTCAACATACAGCTAATGAATAACTATTGCAGACTAATCAGTGCTATAATGGTAATTAGTAAAGTGGGTAAAATAACTGGAAATTAAAATTATTAAACTTGCCTCTATGGTATTCCATGTTGAACAGTGAGTAAATGATAAATCAGAGATCATATAGGGTTCACTTGTGTATTTATGCCACTTGGACAAATCCTCTGCACTTCAGACAGTAGTTTGAAGGGAGAGGACATGCACTGTGGTGGTGACCACGGCTTCCAAAAAGTTCAAGGGTTGGGCCTTGTATCACCAGGGGCCCTTTCAGCCCTGTTCTCCTTCACCACCTGTGCAGGTGCTCACATTCTGCCAAGTTCCTGTCCCACTCCTACAGGTTCTTCCTTACTCAAAGCAATGCTGAAGTTTTCATTGTGTGCTTTGTGTATGACTCCTTATCTGTTGCCCCCATAGTTCAGGGTGCTTTCCACATCTCCAGGTCCAGTAATGGCTTCATCTAGATAAACTTTCTTTAGTTGTCTTAAGCAAACTCAACCGCCATGGAGGGAAGACATGAAACTCCTTCCCATCCATCCACCAGCACATTTATGACACAGTGACTTGCCTCATTTTAATTTTTTTTTTTTTTCTTGGAGAAGGGCCTTTTGTAAACGTTTTTTCCATTATTCCACTATGAAAAAATCTATATAGCTGTGCTTTCTTTTCAAGTGTAGTCCTGTCATCTTTTGCTACAGTTTCCTAACTCAGGGACAGCATTTTTCAGAACTGAAAAAAAGAAGTGTGATTTTTGACCTGTCCTAATGGAAATGACCAAATATTAGACATTGCAATTGGAGATTTTTTGGTCAATAGGGTGAATCAGGTACTTGCAGGAATGATTCACTTCTATGTGCTTCTGTGTTTGGTCTATAAAGGGGTGGAAGTTTCCTTGTTCAGACTTTGATTTCTAGCTTTTATATGTGTAATGTAACCCAGACATTACAGGAATCTGATAGCCCTAACACAGGACCTACAGATGCCCTGTGGTTTTCTAGAGCAAGATGCAGAAGCCAGATGGGACCTTAAAGCATCCCAAATGGCACTAGCACTTGAACTTCACCCATAAAGCTGAGGTTTTACAGAAAGTTTCTCTTCAAGTCTGGAATTTACTGGGAGCATTACCAGCAGAATTTCTTTCTACTGTGTGATGTACTATCTAAACCCTTAATTGAATAACAAAACATCCTTTAGAATGCCTTTCAAATGTATGAGAACAGGAGAAAGCCTTGGTTTTTTTCCATGTTTCATGTTGCTGATCATAATAAACTCCCTTCCACTCAACCCCTCCTGCTCAATACATTCTTTCCTGTGCAAGAGGAAGACTCACAGCTGTAAGATAAAAGGTTTTATAACCTCAAAACAGAAATAAATTCTTACATGTATTATCTACTTATGTAAATATATAAATAAAATTTGTTCATACACACTGTGGATTTCTGTGCTTATGTTATAATAATGTTGCTTATAGAGATTGAATTTAGGTAAAAAGGAAACAGTTCAGTGTAGATATGAATGAATCAGGTAATGTTTGCACTTTTTGTGTTCAGGTAATATGGTTCTGCATATGATAAAGAAGCTTAATTAGTTCCTTCCCCCTTCCCCCCTCTGTAACTTTGTTGATTTGAATGTTAAATGAATTGGTGAAATTATGAAGCAAATTAAAAACTGGTATTTCAAATTTAAATGTTGGGAAGATGAGGTTGGGAGGGAAAGAAACAAAAACAAGCAAAGATAAAATACTCTTTGGTGGTGGTTGTTCACTCCTACACTAAATTGATTTACTGCCCCACTGCCAAACCTTTAGTTTTGTGGACTCCAGCAGTTTACATATGCATTTTACATATGCTCTATTGAGTGTTGTTCATCATCACGGGCACCTGAAAGTGAATTGTGGAAATTTCTCTTCTGTTTGTGGTTTAATATTACACAGGAAATAGTATAAAGCATAGGTTGTTAATTGCAGTTCAGTTTTATATTTATTCTGTGAAGCTAGATATGACATTTGTTCTATTTTTGTGAGAGTATTGGGAGATTATGGCTGTCACAAGAATTGTTTTATGAAATGCAGGTAAAAGGGAGGAAATATGGATGACACATACTGGCCTGCTTTATTTTTTGCAAGCAAATAGCAAAACAATGATAGATGTAATATATGAGCAGATTTTTTTTTAAGGAAAAGAGCTACTCTAGATTTTTATGAATTCACAGTTTTTTTCAAGGAAGGCAACTTAAGTCTTAGAACATATGTATAAAAAAAGCTGTGAAGTTGTAGTTGATTTCTGAAAGATGTGAGCTGTAAGATTGTTTATTTATATTTAAAATCACTATTCTCTCTCTCCATAAATATATATAAATGTTCCAGTGTTATTCTAAAGCATTCTGTTTCTGTTTTCCTGACTCTTATGCAAATATCTGAGTATTAAATCAGTAGTAAAGCATGTGCTCAAGTGTGCTATGGAAGTAAGCTTTTCTTCAGTGTACTTCCTAGAATTTTCTGTAAGTGAAAGCAGGATTGCTCAATATCTATAAAGGCTGAGGAAGTGGCTAGAAGGAAGTGATAGCTTGGTAGCTGGGAAAATGACTGCTGCATCATGACTTCAGAGTGGTGCAAGCTAGGCTGAGTTACTCTAGGAAAAATGGGGACTGCCTTAAAAAGATTAAAAGCTGAAGGATTGTGGGGGGTCAAATATATGGTCTGTAAGGGAGAAAGAGCAACTAGAAGACCAGCTCCCACTGAAAAGGAGTGGTCACTGACACTCTTATCTCTAATATCTTCTAAAATCTTTTTTTTCCTCACATTTAGCTTTAAATAGCTGTTAATGAAATGACTTTGCCAAAGTCTCTATTTTTAGTTGATGTTGAAGTTAACAGAGTTGTTTTGTAAATCTCATTGACATTACCTTTGTTTTCAATATATGTAATATAACTTAAAATGAATCTAAGCTTATGTTAACTAATATTTTATTCATACTTCTTTTCTAAATGAAAAATACTGTCTTTGGATGTCCTCCCTAGAATTAAACATTTATTTCTTACTCTGTTTTGAACAAAACAAATTGAAATTTATGCAATGTGCCTTTCAAAATACTGTTTTCTTTCACATGATACTCATATGATGCTCAAGAGTTCAAACATACATATTTTTCAGGAAATGCTGAGAATCTTTAACATTTCATTTTTGAGGTTTCCTTTTTTTCTGTCAGCTACCTCATGTGGTATAACCTTGTCAGAGGGTCAGTGATGTTCAATGTGCAGTGGTGTTGCCTGGTAATTTTTCAGATTGCTACTCTACTGATGTTGCCTATTAAATTCAGATTCTCCTTATATGAAACCTAAAAGAAAAAGTAAAAAGACAGAACTCAGCTTTCACTTCAGTTACAATTCAGTCACACACCAGAAAACAACTCACTTTTCTGAGTATTGATTGTGTTCATTTACCACAGCAAAGTGCATTCATTGATAACTACCTGCTGCTATTGAATCAATTGTATGTGAAACATGGGGCATTATTGTCAGGTAGGGTAAATAATATTGATTCTATTTAAAAATGAATACAGCATAGGAGAAATTAATTTGATTCTATGAAGTCATTAAATTATGTTCTATCAACTATATAAACAGTGAAGGACATGTAATATGATATCACGAGTCAAGCTACAGCTACAAGTTTTAGCAAGGTTTCCCCTCCATAACTGCAGCAGAAACATTTTAGTTTTGTTTTGTATTAAAGGGGGAAGAGAAATCCAATGCCTATAATCAATCTTAAGGTGGGATCCCAACTGGTACCAAGTCCTCTGACACTCCTGAAGTGGAGCTACAGTCTTAACTGACTGCAGCAAACCAGGCCCTTGGTCGTGCTGTAGGTCAGCAGACTTTGAAGTTTCAAATATTATTGTGACTATGGACTCTGCAGTCAAAAATCCTTATCTTCCAAAATTAGCAAATAATCAGAAACTGGAGAAAGGAGTTGTGTTCATGGATCATCTTTGAAGCCATTGGCTCCATGAAAAATGGTAAGGAAGGACAAGTGCAATAAGCTCAACTACCACAAACATGAGTCAAACATGAAGGTGGCTTTGGATTGCTCTTGCATCTATTCCCTTACAATGACAATGAAGTGTCTTACAGAAAGTGTGCTAGATAGCAGCAGCTAAAGCACTGAAACTGTGAAACATAGAACTCTGTTTTGGATTACAGGTGACCATGCAGCTGAGATTTAGTCACTGATCATGTACCTCAAACATTGTCTTCATAATCTGCAAGGTGATCTTGAAGTCTTCATACATGGGCATAAGTTACTGATTATCACATACCATCTGAAGAAAGCAGGAGACACTGAGAATTTTGCCAGTGCTCTGTGACTCTTGTCTCATTTCAAATGTTTAGTAACAAATAATTTGCAACCAAGCTGTAGCTGGTTGAACAGGTATCTAGAATTCCATGTTGGGAAACAGTAGTTAAGTCAAAAGAGCTGGAGGAATAAAAAGAGTTGTATGTGTATGAAAAAGGGGCAGAGAATGTGAGCCATGTGACTGTAATTGGTGGATAAATTTCATCATGAGTGAAATTTGTCTGTAGAAAGTAATCCATAGAGAAATGAAGGTATATGGACAATTGTCAATAAACAGTCTTATAGAAATCAACAAAAACATCTGTGTGATACACTTCTTTGAAAACTGTATCTCAGTATCATGTATAGAGGTGTCTTTAAGCATTGAAGGTTCAAATGCCTATTTTGGCACCTACAGCAAGATTCAAGAACAATTTATATGTCTGAGTCCAAGAAAGTGATCCAGTAGGTTTAGGATCCAGTAACCTTCAGAGTGTCCTCAGGAGACCTAAAATAGATTCACAGCTGTCTAACTAAAGGTACCTGTGTCTTCTCAGCAACCCTGCTCTGCAGAACTGGATATCAAATCACTTATCCTGCCTGTGCTGCTGAAATTAAGTGCAACTCAAGTCTTCTGGGAGAATAGTCTTTGGGAAACATCTAGCATGGATGGGCAGAATTGTGTTCAACTCAAAGCCTAGCAGCTGTGGCCACACTGATGAAAATTCATAGCAGTAAAAGTGTTTGCCTACAAGATTGGGGATGAGAGTTCTGTGCTAAGTTCCACATGACATTTAAAATTTGCTCCACCCCTGCAGTATGTTGTTATTGCCAAGTCTTAGAGAGATGGAGGAAGAAACCCTGTGCTTGAAACATTCTAGGGGGAAAGCAAATTTTGATTCCCATTTTCAGAACCATTTTCCCATGTCAGACCAGGTAGCTGGGCAGAATTCCTCCTCTTCCCAGCTGAGTTCCTTAGTCTTTAAACTACATAACTTGTTTTGTTCTTCCATTGTCCTGTTTTTCCATTCATGAGTGCATAACTGCTTGCCTTACACAGCAGCAGTGGCCTTCTTTGAGCACCTTGTTGTCAAATTTGTAAATATTTTAATTATTGAGTCCATTTTGAAATACAGAGCTGAGCTGCATCTTGACTGTCCTTTCACCACTCTGCTTGGTGTGTTGCAGTTTTCATCTACTGATGAAAGCACCCCTTTATTAGCCAGACCAGTTTTGCATTGTCAGCCAAATTTTAGCCATGTTGGATATAGTTAAAATTTAAAGAAAAGAAATTTTTTTGCAATGTGTCTCACTTTAAAAATTTATTAGTGAATAACGTTAGAGGAGTGATTTGTTAAACTTTGATCTTATCTCACTGTGAAATGTTCTCAGTTCTATTTCTTTGCAGATTTGACAGACAAACTGAGAAGCTTTAAAGCATCCAGATAACCTGCATGTTTCTTCCTAACGTTATACTGGGTAGTGAGAGTATTGTGATGGATAAAATCAGTGCTAATTATTTCTACTCTTAAAACTATTTCCTTGTCTTCATCCATGGTACTCTACACAGCAATACTCAGGAATTTGCCTCTCTCAGCAGCATTCTTTGTTGTTCTGAGTTCCTTTTCCTGTTCCCAGACTAGGTTTATGTAATTATTGATACGCAGGCTCACTCCTGTTGCTATTTATGCCAAGTGTGATGAACTGGTATGTTGAAAATAGGTATCTAAGTATGGATGTGTTAGCCTACTATATTATTGCTGCTAAAATTCTTTCCAGTTCACTGGCTTTTACCTTGTGGCTAGTGGGTCATTCCTAGTCTTCTCCCAGAGTAGAGAAATTCACTGATTAACAACAGGTTTAAGGAGTTCAAATGTCTTGTGAATAGTGCCTTTGTGGGGTTTTTTGGTTTGTTGTTGGTTTTTTTGTTTGTTGTTTTTAAGCAAAGAAGGGCAGTTTAAAAAATGCAGAGTTTTCTAGTGATTGAAATAAAAGCACTGCAAGTTGCATTTCACCTTTTAAACCAGCAGGAATATTAGCCTGATGACTCTAGAAAACAGCTTTTGGATCTAAACCTGTGGTAGCTCCAAGTGTAATAGTCCAGATCTATGTAGGTTGCCTGAGCAATCATTCTGTTGGATTACACTCAGGAAAATGCTAGCATGAGGAATAAACATAGTTTAGATACATAATTAGATAAAACAAAATGTGTGGAATCTGGGCACCGTGGTCTGTGGGAGGAATCTCTGGCCATGGCAGGGGGCCTGAACTAGATGATCTTTAGGGTCGCTTTAAACCAAACCATTCTGTGATTCTATGCCACTGCATCTCTTAAAGAAATCCTTTAATGGCAATTGCAAATATATTTCCCATGGCACTAAAAAAAAAAAAAGTTTGTTCAGTGAAGTGGAGAACTGGTAAAATATTTATTCAAAGTCCATTATCTTTGGGTTTGATTTGCATTTAAAAAATATGCCTAGCTTGCTTTCTGCACTGTGTTCATTAGGATAGCCAGACAGTTTCACATGATCCTTTTAATTGTTGTGCAAAGAATTGAGTCAGTAACAGAGACGAAATATGGCCATCAGTACACTCTGTGAATGCTTCACAAAGACTCAGTTTAATTAAAAAATTAAACACTAAATCGCTTTAAGCAAGAACTTCAAAATATTGCAGTAAGAACAGAGGTTAAATCAATTATGAAGTAATGACCAAAGTTCACAGACTAATAACTTTGGTGGAAGTGACTGTGAGTTGTTAATTGTGGTGCTCTAGTCTGATGGTGGTTTGGGTGATTGTCTTTTACTGCCTTATCAAGCATATTTCACAGAATCACAGAATCCTTAGGGTCCCTTGGATGGAACCTCTGGAGATCATGTGATGCAACCCTGCTGCCAAGTCAGGGTCACTTGGAGCTGGTGTTCAGGTGGGTTTTGAATGTCTTCAGCAGAGACCCCACAGCCTCCTCGGCAGCCTGACCCAGTGCTCTGCCACCCTCAGGAGGAGGAAGTTCTTCATACTGAGGTATTGCATACAGGAGCATTCATCATGACATCTCCAGTCCCAAGTCCACTGGGTAGTGGGAGTTGCTGCTCACTGATATGTGAGTCCCAGGACTCACTTCTTACAGGAGTGTTAAGGGTTTGGGCTAAGACAGCCCAGACATAAGTTGTTTTCATAAGTTATTTAATCATAGAATCATACAATAGTTTGGGTTGGAAGGAGCCTTAAGCATCATCTCATTCCAGCCCTCCTGCTGTGCACTTTCCACTAGACCATGTTGCTCGATGTCCTGTCAATGCCTTGAACACTGCCAGGAATGGGGCATCTGCAGCCTTTCTGAGCAGCCTGTTCCAGTGTCCCACCAACCTTACAGTAAAGAATTTCTTCCTAATATCTTATTTAAATTTAACCTCTTTCAGTTAAAGCCATCATCCTTTCTCATGTCACTAGAGGCCCTTGTAAAATTCCCTCTCATACACCCTTTACATAGTGGAAGGCTGCTAGAAGATAGAAGTGGCTCCAGCAGAACTGGTTCCTGTTCTCCTGACTTTTGTGTCACATTTGGACTTGAGGAAGGAAGTATCTGTATTATGTGGTACTGAGTAGGTACAGCAGCAAAACTCCAAACGTGTATTTTGAACTAGGAAGGAAGATAGAATTGTAGCACATTCAGTGCTAAATGACAGATGATCATGGATTTGTATTGCCAGATTGGATTTAGGTGCTTCAGTTTTGCTTAAGTGTCCTACTTTTGGTATGTAAGTAATTTTGAACTCTGCCCTTAGATAGTAGCAAATGTTGTCATGGAAGGTTTGAAATACAAAAGCACTAGTCTGCGACATAAAAGAGAATTTTAAATCCTACATGAATAGTTCTGTTAGTAATCATGGATGCAATAGCATCTATTTCTAAATTACAAAGGTTAGAGAATGTGCATCTGTTGCTAATGTATATATTCCTTCTAATGCCATTAAATTATCATTGGAAATTTAATGGTAGGAAACAGGTATCACACAGTGCTGTGCTATGCCTGAGACTTTGATGGTGATTTAGTATCCAGAATAACTAAAAAACCATAACTAAACCCTGTTTTATTACATGTAATAAAATATATAGATTTTGTGAGGATTTTCATAGTCTTACTATCAGTCTTTTATTTTATTGCATCTGAAATGAAAGGGAATTTATTTTAAACTGTGGAATGAAAAAGTAGAGCACAATTAAGTGGTTTTTCATCAGCCCCCTCCTGAAGAAGACAGCAAGAATGAGGGATTCATTTTGCAAACAATTTTTTTCCAGGCAGATATGTCCTTATTTATGTGCAGTGTAGTAATTCACTTAGTTCTTACTGAATTGAAAGTTCTAACTAAAGTATATTGGGTGATACCATGAACTGAGTGAAATTAGTGGAACTACTGACAAAACCAAATCCAGATCACATCCAGGATTTAAAGCTTCTCTATCTCTGACTTGGCTAGTAATGCTACTAAACCCCCTAAATCAGTAGTCAGGCTGTGTAATTGCCATGGTGTGAGAACAGAGTGTCTGTCAGGAAGACATATGGAAGAGATTATCACACCATTTATATAAAATTGTACCATCTTGGATGACTTGAGTTCTCACACATGTACTCCTTTCTCACAGCTTTCCCTCATGACCATCTAGACTCGTGCTTGGAATTCTGAGTTTGCAACAGCCTTACATATGTATCTGGACTTGCCCAGGTTCAAGGGGCTTCATATTTACACTCCTAAATCCTTATTTCAATCCGGAGAGGATTAAAATATAATGAATTGAAATATACTGTAAAAAGGCCTTGGCCTCCTACATGGTTTTCCCCAGTTGCAGATGTCCTTGTGGTACCTGCTGTAAAAAACAAAACAGAAAGATGCTGTGGCTTACCAAGTAGTATTTGGAAGTGTGTCAAGGCAAATTAACAGACCAAGCTCTAACCAGTGCTTGTCCAACCATTAGAAAACTTAGTAAGCTGTGAAAGAATGCAGTTTGCTCTGCAGTTTTCTCCCTGTGAAGTGTACAGACTAAAATAATTTTTGCAGTCACTGGGAATTCTCTGTGGTTGTAGGTATCCTCACAGTGAATGAAAGACCTCTTTCTGCTCTGTTTTTTCCTCCATTTAATTGAGTGCCATAAGTAGTGCTGATCTTGAAGGCAAGAGGAGTCAAACATTTACTATATCCTGGCCACCCAGAGGGGAAAATCATTGGTGTCTACGAATGAAGCAGCATTTGCTCGACCTTTCTGTAAATTAATTTTATTAATTAGGTTGTTTTTTGTTTTTGTTTTTTTCTAGTGAGGATATGTTATGCCCCAAATCAGATAGTACTTTTCAAAAAGTGCTTCCATACTAAACTTACTGAATAGCTTACAAATTTGTAGTTAACCAAAAGGAATCGGTGAAAAGCAGTAAATATCCTACAGGTTTTGCTATGTAATTGGTACTTCAGTTTAACACATCTTTGGCTTTTCCTTTTTTATGAGTAATTACCTTGGTCTCTAGTCACACCAGACTTTACAGCTTGCTTTTGTGAGCTGTGTGCCATTTATTATCAATGGACTTGTTTTTTATTATTCTGAGAGTCCCTTACTCTAACAAGTTTTACTGTGTCAAGACATCCAACCAAGTTTGTAGTCACCTGTGGCCAATGCTACTCATGGCAGCCTTTACTGGGGACATCTGCATAACTCCTCAGACAGGGAACTCCAGGACAGCTGAACCAAACTTCTCTCTGAAAGACCTAAAGATGCAGTTGTAGGTGATGATATTGCCTCTACCTCTACAGCTGCTGTCCAAGGGTAAGAACAGGAGCAGGGCAAGTGGCTACTTATAAGGCTGCATATTTTTATTTTCAGAATACTGAGGCTTTCTAGCCATGCTGTCTGTGGTACAGCTGAAGTCTCAGGGCAAGCAAATATTACAGTTATCTGCAGGTAATTGTAGAAGGTATAGTTACATGGAGGTTCAGAATATCAACACTTGATACTGCCTGCTACCACTGGGTCTGCCTTTTCCTGCATGCATCTTGTAACAGTCACTAAAGTGGTTTGCTTGGTTGGTTGTTTGTTGGGTTTTTTTAGTTGAGTATATTTTTTTGGGAAAAAGAAACCAAAAGCCCATCCCAATGTGCAGCCATCTGGGTGTTGTCTGCGACATAATGCAGAACCAATTGCATGGTTCTTGTCAGTGGTTACATTTTTATTGTTATATAAAATAAACAGGTCAAAATGTTCTTGCCCATTATAAATACTTGTAGAAATAAAATTTATTTTAGAATTAATACATGTTAAAACCCCCCAGTATTGTCTATTAGGGTTACTCATGTTTAACTAAACTGTCTGTATATAGCTACAAGATACGTTTTTTCCTACTGTAGATCATATTCCGTGTTTATGGGGTATAATTTTGTAAACATGAGCATATGTTCTGCCTTATACTAAAAAGAGCTCCTGATGGCTGCTGTTGGCCTGGTTACATGTGAAAGGTCAGGCAAAAGCCTGCAGGACTGGGGCACATTTCAGAAACAAGTAGTTGCTTTTCTTTTGCAGATATGTTCATGCTCCTTTTCAACAGATTTTATCAGAGAAATAGAAATTATTACAGTACGAACTTCTGGTGTTTTGAGGCGTAAATCAAGTCACTAATAGTGTAACCAAACCATTTTCACAAAGTTGCAAGTGCTGTGGCAGAAATTCGTTTCTAACCAACCCGCAGATGAGTTGAGGCAGTGGTGTTTTACCTGTGGTCCAGATGTGGTACTCAGGGCAGCTCTCCCCAGCTTTGTCATTAAATAGCAGATTTAAAGGAAATGTTTGAAGTAGAAGTTGACCGTATTTGAAGCATAAGGGTGATGAAAGTGATGCATTATGTCACTGTAGCATATTGACATTATCAATTATGTGTTATTAAACAGCTTAGCTAACTGAATGATTTACCTTGTGTTTAGCTGCCTCTTTCAATTAAAAGTAGCAAATGCTGTGGAACTGGGGCACAGTCACAGAAACCATATATTTTCTCCTGTTAACACCAGCACTGCTGACATGCAAGTGATGGGAGTGTAGGCATTTTGCTGCAGGCTCTAATGGGCTAGTTTAAATGGCCTAAAAAAAGTGATTAATGATTAGGAACAGGACTGTTACACAGCTTCACAGCTCTTTTCCTCAATGCATTTCCATTTACATCAACCAGCTGAACACTTGGGAGGTGTTATTTCAAAGTAGTCAACACAGGGGCATTTTTCTGCTACCATTTATTTCTGTTTCTTAGGTCTCTTTGGTTGTCCAGATATAGCTAGTGTTTCCCTAAAGTTGTTAAGCCTTAGTAATAAACGAGGATATCCTCAGACTAGTGACCAAAATCTAAAACTGTGGAACTATTGTAATTTCAGAATATCTTTACATCACTCTGCTTACTGCTATTTGGTTTATTGTGTTGGAAATAATCTAAAGGTGTCTCTCAGAGTAAGTGAAGCACTTCATCAACCAGTACGATTCTCCTCTGCTATTCACTTGATTTTTGCTGCAAGCAGTAATTTGTACATTAGTCCTGCTTGTTTGTAATGGGTAACTGTCCACCCCTAAGCCCTCCCTTTATATACATGGGTACACATCTGCATATATATTTGTTATGTGTATTTCTTTGGGAACTGAGGTCAATAGACACTGCTGCAACACTCCCATCCCAAGTAATAATTAACACTTTAACCTCAAGCCCCAAGTAATAATTAGGTGCCATGAGTGGGAAAAACAAGTAGTTCCAAAAGAAAATTAAAAACAAGGTTGGAAAATCTAGCATCTCGCTCTTTTTAATGAACCTTAGGAGGCTGAGGTGTCTAGCTGACATAATGCATTCTCTTTGCTCTTTTAAGCTAAGGCAATATCAAACCCTGGAGTAGAGGGGATTGAACACTCAAGGGGAAGATACCTTGTACTTTTTGGAAGTTTATTTCCCTGTACTGAGATCTTAGAGCTTGTGGCTCAAAGTCAGCACTTGCTCTCAGGTATCTTGTTGCAAGAGATAGAAATACATTTTCTTGGGGCATTTGTGTAGTATTTTAGTTGCTACCATTTTTTAGTGATCAAAGTATGAAACTAAATCTTAGCTGTGTACAAGTTGAACCAAGTTTTCTGAGAAATAAACTTAAAAAAAAAAAAAGTTCATACAATAATTTGGAGGGCAGAGGGGAAAGGGAGGTTTAGGTTTAGAGTGCAGTGGTGTTGACTCCAGCAGGTATGCTAGAGCCACTCTTTGGCAGAATAAAAATTATTCCAAACAGATTTGAAGTGTCTGTGGGGGAATAAGCATAGCTCAAAGGGGAGCACATCACCAAGTTGGCTTGTCCTTGAATGTGGTGTTCAAGGTGGTAATGTAGCTCATCTTCCTTTTTTAATGCTCTTTAATGCTGGAGGCTCCATGTATGTGTTTGTTCTCTGGCTTTGCTGTACCTTTGACTCATCTGGGGGACTTCAGCCAAGCATGTTAGAGAAGGAAGAATCCCAAAAGCATTATGGTCCAACCTGTTTCTTGAATAAAATGTGTCCAATTGGAGGAGGAAGCTGCAACTCTGTGTGGTAGGGAGTGTGGTCAGAGTTAAACTCCAGTTTTTTAGGATGAGAGAATGCAGACCGGGGATGCAGCTGAGAATACTCCCACGGCTGTAATGGTGTTTTACATGACAAACAACAACAACCCCATCTGAGAAAAAGCAGGCCTTGATAGTCCTGGTGCTGACACAGCTACTTGTTACTTCTGAGAGATTCTCCTCTTGTTTGTTGAGTACATGGAGTGGGATTTATATGAGTTTTCTTGTCTGCATATGCACAGGCCAGAATATGAATAATTTTTACTATGGATGTGTAAAGCTGCTTCCCTTCTTTCTCCTTATTAGGACATTTAGCTTATCAGTACCCACTTGAATGTCTTGGTTGGTTTTGCCTTTTTAAAATTTTTTTAAATTTTTAAAATTTTGTTTTATATTTGCACAGACATTTTCTGTTTGCAGAGCCAGCATTTCTAGTCTTCGGTTGGGTCAGGGGAACATCTGCTTTGCATAGTTTGCAAGTGTTACTTATTAACTCAGGCCCCCAAAATCCAGGCAGTGTGGTGCCTGTTCCTAGGCTCAGCCTGCTACTAGTCTTTTGGAATCATGTGTTGAAGTTCATTGCACACATTTATTCTTCAGTTTTCTGCTTGGCTTGGATTCGCTTCTAAGATTCTGTTCTGAAACGATGATGTAAACTATGTAATAAAAAAAAAAATATGTATTTTTCCTTATGCATCTGTGCATCAGTTTTCCCCCTGTAGTTCATAGTAGTACTGCTTGTGGGCAGGTTTCAAAGGAATCTCATCTCCATATGGTTGTACCCGATAATCCTTTATCCACCATCTTCAGCTCTCATTCCGTTGCTTTCTTGCCTGTGGCTACGTTTCTATCTCTGCATCAATTAGCACAGTGATTTATACAACAAGCAAGCAGTTTAGAGGTAATGGTACACAATTAACATCTCATTCCACCATAAAGGGTATGCTAAATACCCCAGTCACTGCTTTCTCTGCCTGGAATTGAAATAAGTGTTTGTCCTAATTCATATGCTATCTGATGTGAAGTGGGCCTGCTTTGTACGGCACTACACCATTAATCTAATTATAGATAGCTGCAAATGAAGTGCTGTCTGAGCGCAGAGACTGAAGAAAATAGCGCTTTTGTCATTTAGCATGACTCTGTGAAGCAAGATCGCACTTTACACGGCAGCATGGCAAAATGGGAATCTGAATAATATTGCTGCCTGTTGCATCTTTTCTAATTACAACAGCATTGTAAACACAACCGGGCGCTGATATAAATAGAGCTGTAGATACGCTGTCATGTGGGTTGTAGGAGAAAATCCTTAGTGTGCTGTTGTATTAAATGATGCATCCTGATTGACAGCTACCTTGAGACTGCGCTGATGGAGTTGTCAAAGCGCCGTGCGAGCGAAGGCGCTGCGGCGGCGGCGGCAGCTGCGGCTCCCCGCGCCGCCCGAGCGGGGCACGCCGCGCCGGTCCGCCTGTCTGTCCGACTGTCGGTCCGCCTGTCTGTCCGACTGTCGGTCCGACTGTCGGTCCGACTGTCTGTCCGACTGTCTGTCCGACTGTCTGTCCGACTGTCTGTCCGGCCGTCCGCCTGCCCGCTCCCGCCTCTGCCCGCTCGGCCTCCGTCCGAAGCGGAGGGAAGCTGCTATTCTTTGCATGGCTTTAACCCTTGGTAGGTTTCTCTAGAGTGTTAATTGTGTATCACACAAGGAGTGGGAAGTGGGAAATGTTGCTGAATTACAAGTCTAATTAAGTTTCTGCTGCTGGAGTGAGTACTGCGTGGTGGTGAGGTTCCTCTCTGTTTTCTTTCCCTTTTGCTTCTGCTGGAGGCTCATGATTTTTGTGACTCTTTTGAGATTCTTCTTCTTATTATTTTTTTCATCAGCTGTCTCTGTAGCAGTTTGAGTGTTTGCTCCTCCATCAGACTAAAAGCGCTGTTATTTTGTGCAGGTGTTAATGCCAATCCTCACCATCACCCTGTGAAAGCAAATTAGGTCTAGAACTCAGAGCTTGGGCAAAAGAACCCCTGTGATTTGCAAAATATCCTTTATCTCCTTGTTCAGTAAGGAATCCTTGACTGAAAGAACGTGGTGTCCGACATCATCATGTAATACAGAATAAATACCTCGTTTTCCTGCTTAGATGCTGTGGTGAAAATCTAAGCAAGGGCACGGTCATGATGTTGATGTGTCTAATGGTTAATAAAAAAGGCAGCGTGCTCATTGTGTTTGGAACTGGAACGTTGCTTGGTGTTGCTTCCACTGAATACAGAATAACATATTCCGTGCGAGGTGGTGACGTCAAACCACAGGTGACAGCAGTGGAGTGACTTGAGGCAGGATGTGGATTGGAAATGCTAAAGGGAAATTGTGTGACCACAGTTAATGCAGTTAATGGTTCCAAACCTGAGACTGTGAGGCTAGTGAAAATAATGAAGACACACAGCAGACAATTTCTCTACTGAAATCTGAGCTACGTCACATTTTCACCCTTCTGACCACAGGAATGACAGACATTTGAAAAGCATGGTTGAACATTTAGGTAAAGCACACTGAGAATCCACATCTGGTCAGCAGTCCAAACACTAACGTAAGTAACATATGGGTGGTGATTACTCTATAAAATCTCCAATGGAGTTTGAACATTTACAGCTTCTGGGGACGCAGATTTCAAGTGTACAGGGAAGATCATATTTAATAAACGAATGTGAGATGTAGCAGAGTGCAATTTTGAGCATTTTAGTGAAGATTTGCAATATTCTGATGTATATGGTAAGGGAACTATATCTGTGCTAACTACAGAACTTGCTTTTAAGCACAGATGGGATGAGATATACCCTGGTCATCTTTTTTTGTAGCAAGTAGTCGACTTCTCTACTGACTTGGGGAATTAGTAGGGAATGACAAAGAAATATCCACAAAACTCAAGGTATAATTTTCACTGTATTTGCTGTCTTCACCCCTGCCCTCACCCTGTATTGCTATTACTGCACCTATTGTGCACTTATTTTGGGAGATTTGGTCATGGGGATTTGGTTGTAAGTGCTAGTTTTGCATTACATAAACATCCAGTTAATGTAGTGGAAGAGATAGGATGCTGTTACCCTTAGAAAACAAGTAACATCACTTTTCCCAGCTCTAATTTTTGTCAACTGACTGTGGAGTCCAGTGGTCTGGTGGAAAAGAAACAGCTGTTTTGTGCCATCAAAAGCTATATGGCTCCTTTTGGTACTGCTTTATTGACTTTACTTTGGCTGGCGGAATTGGGCTTTGAAACCCTGTGGAGTGGAGCAGTGGCTGGTGACAACTACTCATCAGCACAGATCTGATGGCTAGCAGATTTCCCTGCTCTCAGGGTCCACCTGCAATCTATTTATGACTTCAACAAATGTTTCTTTTGGTTTAGGCCAGTGGAAACCTCTTGGTCTCTATTTATAACCCAGACTTAACAACCTTCCCCAATTTACGCCCCTTTCTTTCTGCCATCTCCTCCTCTTTCTGAGCATAAAGGAAGAAAATCAGAACCTCATCCGCACTTGGTGAGCAGCGTATCAAAACTTCTACTTCCTATGTTCAGCATTGTTCTCACTAAATCAAAGGCATAGCAGCAGCATTTGTCATGTAATGGAAATATGTGGCATTTTCTTAATTGTCTTTGTTGTGGCAGCACTGGCAGGCAGGCCCTGTGGCTCTCACTGAGCTGCAGGCGGCTGCACCCAGGTAGGGAGAACAGCACCCTGCACCCTGCTCCACACCTCATCTCCAGGGATAAGTAGCAGCATCACAAAGGATATTTATGCAGGTATTTGGTGGGGTCCAGCCAGCAGCAGAAATACATCAAAGGTAATCCTAGAGAAGGAACCTTTCTTTGTGGCTATGTCTTTTTATATTCTGAAAGGTCATTTGTGAACCAACTGTGCCAAAAAAGGCCTTTCCCCAGAAGTTTACTGTTGTTATTTTTTACTTTTTGATTATAGTAACTTGCTTATCCCCCAAACAGACTAAAGAACAATAAACAAATACAAAAGGAAAAGGAACAGCTCATCAATAACAAAGACCCACGTTTTAAAGCTTTGAGAGCACTGACTCTTACATCTCACTCCAAGCAAAGCAGGAGTCCTGCAGAGAAAGGAATCTAAAAGATATGAAAATTATAAAGATAGTAAAAACAATGTTTGCTAGGGATATTTTAGCTTGGTGTGGAGAACTGAGCTTTAAAGTGCAGCATACTGAGGAATGTGTTTTTCCCTCACTGTTGAATGTTGTGAAGCGCATAGGGAATTCTGTATTTCAACCCCTGTGAAATACTGTAACCTAGATGAATGCAGAAGGTCTGGCTTTCTCTTCAAGTTTAAATTTTGAAATTGGGCAGCTCAGGAGTGTTAGTGTGGCTTAGAAAACTAAATGGCACCTAAACCTAATCCTTTGAAATCATATCAAAATAGTCTCTTGCAAGAGGCAGCAGTACAGTCCACAAATATAACTTATTTCTGCATTCTTCATTTTTTTCCTTTCTTTTTTTTTTTTTTTTTTTTAATATATTTTCAAACTCTGAGTACAAAGAAGACACCAACCATGGATACTGAAACTGTGCAATTTGTTGTAATTATATTCCCCCCCATAGATTTAATGAAGGACTTTTAAGTACAATTTATCTTTGATAAATAGTCCCTCTACACAGAATGTTTATTGGATTGACAGCAGAATACACTCTGCAAGCTTTTTTTCCTTGCCACTTATGACTCAGATGAATTTTAATAGGAGTAAAAAGCTTTTATTTGCACAGTAATTTCACTTAAGGATCATATCCTTCAGAAACTGGCAGACACTTGTACGTCTTGATTGCAAAACAGACACTCAAGAGTAAAGAAACATGCATAAGATGTTATTATTTGACTTGTCACGCTGCTGCAGTTCTATTTGCAGCTTGTGTCACCAGTTCTGCTATGGGCATGGCCTGCCCTGTCCCTGCACATGGAGCAGTGTCTGCTGGCACACGTGCGCTCGTTCCTGGGAAAGGAGCCGCGCTGAGCTGCGCTGAGCTGGCTCTGCAAATTTTGGGGTGCAAATTGCGAGTGCCGCGGTCTGGATCGCCACGGTGATGCCTGGGGGAGGCTTGGAGTTAAAGCTGCTTTCTGCACACAAAACGGGGCTGGTTTCCCTGTGCACGGCGGCTGCGAGCGAGGCGCATGGCTGGGAACGGGTCCTCGATCTTCGGGTGCCGCCTGGAGCTTCAGGGACATTGCTGGGGTGTTTTATTGCCCTTGCCGGGGTGTGTGGCAGGGTCGGCCATGTAACTATTTCTTCTATTTCTGGTTAGACGCGAGTATTTCTGAGCGAATGGCTGCGCTGTTTATCTCAAAACATTGTCCACGCACCATTATCCTCTGTTACGTTGTTTTAATTCGGCTTTGAAAGCTGCATTTTAAAGATGTCACTGCCGAGTTAATCACCTTTCGCATGTATTTCTAAATACCTTGTGTCTGCTCCCTACAGAAGCAGAAGGTGGAGTCTCCCTTCACCATAAGGATATCGGATTTTTTCTGTCCACGTAAAAATGAAAAGTAAAGACATTTTATTGTTAATAAAACAATAGCTAATTGTTTCGGAGGAAAACATACTGTTCCAAGCAAGGTGTTGAACTTTACATCAGCAAAATACGCATTTGAATTGTAAATGCCGTCCGTCGGATGCTTCTGATTAAAACCTTTGTTTAAATAATTGATGAAGCGCGGTGCTGGCCTCGCTCGCTGTGCCCTGCAGTGTCACACAGAGACCTGCTGCCATCTACTGGCCCCGTGCGCTCCCTCCCGTCCGTCCGTCCGTCCGTCCGTCTGTCCGGGGGCAGGGAGCTCGCCAAGCGATGGCAGGTCTTTAAAAACTCAAAGCCCTGGGCCCGAAATCACTTTAGGCAACGTTTGTATGCCTTCTGAAAGGTTTTGTTCAAAGGGATGCTCTCACCTGCGGGTCATCATATTCCCCTGTTTTCAATTGCTATAAAACATACTAGAGAAAAAATAATGCTTTCTCCAGGTAGATAAGGGCTGCTGGATGGGCTTTATAGCAGATAAAGCATATTCAATACAACAACGTTTGATTGTTCTGCTTGCTCATGAGAAATCAGAATTGAAATTGAATTACTAGGTTTTAATTGCAAAATCCGAGTAAATTGCTAACTTCAAACATTAAATACATAGTAAAAAGAAATGTTTAAAAGGTAAACAAAGATTAGTCATGTCATTGAAAGTCTGGCAGACTTTCCCAAAAGGTCAATTTCCAATTCATCACTGCACTGTAAAAGAATCCCTCAATATTCCTTATGCACCAAAGATAATGTGCAGCAGGCATAAGGACATTTCTGTTTTTAAATTTTCATCTCCCCTCCCTACCCCCAATTTTAAAATGAGTCCAACATCTCTTTACTGTTCTTGATTCTTTGGTTTTATGTGCACTTTGCTGCAGACTGGGATTGCATATTTTTCTTTCTACATCCTGAAAATGAAACCCTGAATAAAGATTTCAAACAGTGTTTTTTAGACACTCCTGTGAAGAACAGCTAACAGATGTATTTAATAAAAACATGCCATAAAATAATGAAGGTTATTGACTGGAATTCACCAAGGTAAAGTTTCCTAAACCAGTCCTCTTCCTATTCTTTAGTACAAATTGCAGATACTGACGAAGATTGCAGCGGAGCTGAGCAAGTACATGCCAGAGAAAGCAGCAGAGGACACCTCCAGCATTTTGAGATCTCCCATGCCTGGAACAGTGGTGGCAGTTTCTGTCAAGCCTGGGGACATGGTAAGAAATGTGATCTATATATCTGCATTTTCATTATATATCCCACAGAGATTTTGCCTGGGTGCAACTGGAACCACAGATCACATGGTTTGCTGAGGGGTTTTTTGTTGTCTTGGTTTTGTTTCTTTCATTTTTTTTTAAATCACCTGTAGAATAAAGTTGGCTGAAGGATGTGTGCTATTTTTAGTTTGAATTATAAAAACTAATAAGGAAAACCAATTCAAATTAAACTGGCTTTGAAGGGAAAATTTTCAGCCTGGTATAAGTCCACAGCAGAAATTCAAAGAGACAGCTTGGTTTTGTATCCCATGAGGGGCAGGACAGGTACAAAGGAGAAAATTGTGAGTAAATTCACGTAAGTGTGTGTGTGTGCATGTGTGTGCATCTGTATCTATAGCTGTATCTATATCATCTCTATCATCTCTATCATCTATATCTATATTGCTAGCAGGAGGAAATTGTTGATTTTCTGCCCTGAAGTAATGAAAATATTACTAGAAAAAAAAAAAAAAAAAGGGACACAGGACAGATATTTAACTGTACTTCTTTTTTTTTTTTTTTTTTCTTTTTTTTTTTTTTTTTTTTTTTTTTTTTTTTTTTCCCGAGGAGCCCTGCATTACCATTTTTCAAGACACATGATTTGGGAATTCTGTGCTGGGAATTTCCAGGCTCATGTGGTAGTCTTGTCTTGCAGAAGGAATAAATTTGCCATACAGAAGAGCAAGGGATTATTCTGTTGCTGGTCTGGGGATTTCCAGTGTTCCTTACCTCACATTGGTAAGGAAATGAGTTGGAAACAAATTTTAGTTTTAAAGTTGTGTATAAACAGACTGAAACTCAGCTTTGTATGAAATTCTACCACATTCTATCATATTTTATTTCTAAGGTTGAGGCTCTTAGCTCTCATAACCATTGAAAACAAGGGAGTGTCTACAGACACAGGAATATTTGATTGTGCATATTAATTTTAAAGTACTGTTTTCAGTTACATGATGCCATAAACCTGTATGGTATGTAGCACTTAGATACAAACAGAAGATTCAGTCACAGGATTTATGGCAGCTAAACCTGGTTTTCCTTGAAAGATGATTCAAAAATGTGATCAAGATCTGAAATTCAAAATCAGCATTGCACTTATTAGGTGGCAGTCATTAACTGTGCTGGCAAAGTGGTATATTTGCTATGATACCACCTTTGGTTTTAAAATATATAGTTGTTTCTGTCTGTGTACAATGAAAACAGAGTCATCATGTTAATGTAAAAGATCTGTAGGTGCCAATGTTTGTAGTAATGAAATAAAGACATTTCAGAGGAAACAGATCTAAGTTAAGCTGGTAAGAAATTAGAAATTCTTTTAGCTTCTACACTTAGCTTACTTGTTTATGATCTATACATGCAGTATAGATTATAGTATATATAGTAAGTTTAGATACTTTAAAACAAAAGAACAGTATTCAATTAACATTATTCTTTATGTCCTGACATGGACAGAGGAATCTGCTTTCTTTGTCTAGGGCAATACAAGTGGCTGAATGAGGGAGATCATAAGCAAATACTTTTTGTGCAGAATTAAGGGAAGCATTTTTAAGGCAAGGACTTTGAGACTAAAATATTGTTTAATATTTATTTTTGAGAAGTTAATTCTAAATGTTACCAGCCTTCTTGCCATGAAGAATAGTTCTTGTTGTCTTGAAGGAATACAATCAGTGGAGAAAGAGGCCAGAGCCTAAGGGATTTTAAGTAAATAAATAAATGAACCTCCCTCCACAAATCTACAAGTGGTGCTGTGCATCAGAGCACAAGTTGTTAAATAATGTGTGCGAGATTTCTTTTTTCTCTTCTCCTCTCCTGCAGCTTTTTGCTAGAGGCACTGAGTGGCAGAGCATTTGAACAGCATAATCTATGTTCTGCTGACCTGAGCTTGTCATTGCTAATTGTGTGGCTTTAATTGCAAAAAACACATTTGCGTTATTGAAAAGGGTTTAACTTAAACCCTTCCTTTTCAGGACTAGTGTCAAAACGTTAAAAAAAAAAAAAAAGCGAGCCAGCAATCAAAGGAGGGTAACATCAGATCTCAGCACTGAATGAGCAGTGGGGTGGTGGGATTCAGATTACACGTTCTGGCTGTCTGTCAGAACCCAGCTCACCCTCTACAGCTGCTGAAGGCATGATGGGCAGGGAACTGTAGCTCCTTGATAAATACAGCTCTTTTTGTTGCACTGCTTGGGAAAAGTCTGATTTCTTTAGTGCTCTGGAGAAATGGGCATTTAAGTTGCTCCTATTCTGTCTGCTTTGCCACTGGGTTTGGCAGCTCAAATTTGCATGGTGTGTGGAAACAGCACAGCTGAAAAGTGGGAGAAGGTGAGGTGGTTGTCCATCCTTCCCCTGGGTGTTGCTGTGCTAGCAATAGAGCTGTCAGGTTATAGCCACTGTGAGACTGTTTGCCCCAAGTTGTGAGCTGTGCAGCACAGTCCCTGTGCCCACAGAGGCACTCTCAGGGTGGTCAGTAGCACAGGGAGCTGAGCTGTCATCCCCTCCTCCAGGTGTAACTCTAAAATGGTGAAAAAGCACCCAGAGAGGGTCACCTCATCTTTGTCTGACTGGCTGTGCTGCCAACTCGTGTTTATTGCCTTCGGTTCAGCTCCAGGACATGGTGCCTGGGCAGGTAAAGCACATGGCATTTGTTAGTCCCTCTCCACGTTTCCATAGCCAAATGAGAGGGCAGTGCTGATCTCTGGGTTAGCTTTCCCCACTTGATGTGTCATTGTTTTTTACTTGAAGCACAGTGTTCTCTTTGGGCTGCTGTTGCTGAGAAATACTTTGGTCTGATGAAGCCTGATAGAAGATTGCGTGAGCATCCTCTATCCAGCTGGTCTGATAAGCAGTTTTCAATTCATTTTTTGCCAAAATATATTGCATATGCAAGGAATTTATTTTCTTTTGTCTGTAAGATGATCTGTAGATTTTACTAACACAGTGGGGAAGTGCTGTTTGTCATTTAGAGAGAAGCAGAACTTGTGAGGCTGCCAATTTCTTTAGGTTTTTAGTTACTTTCTACTTTCTTTATTTTCCTTCATGTGATCAGAAGACTGTAATTAGTTGTCACTCAGTTATTCCTGGAAGCACAATGAAGGCACTCAGAAGCAGAAAGCAACATAAACAATGAAACAGAAATCTGGCTGACTAGAAAGAAGGTTAATATTATTTAGGGAAAGAAGATACAAATTTAGATTACATTCCTCATGATAACACAGTCCCACTAATACAGGAAATATATCCCTTAGTTGGGATTGAGGGTGTTTGTGCATTTGTTTTCTAAGTAGTTGTTAATGATTGTGTGCATTAGGATAAAATTTGGTTTTGGGAGAATTACTTTTGGTTTCTCATGGCCAGAGAAACCACTGGACTTCAAGAGTCCAGGCAAGTAATGTTTTTGCTGACCCTGGTGGCAGCACAAGCCAGCCCTGTTAGCAGAGAGCAGGATTTTTATGCCAGAGTGTGAAGATGGCACTGAGATTAGATAGTTCTAATCTCACCACAGCTACCACAAAGTCAGCACCATAAAAAGCTATGAAAGCTGCACAAATTCTTTCATTTACTCAGAGGGCAGGACACAGGCAGGCACTTAAAAATATTTCTTCTTTATGTTGAGTTGTTTGGCTTGGTTTTTGTGCATGTAGGGTTCTGTGCACTGAAATGCAGGAGTAAGAAAAGATCTAGATCTTAGTGGTTGCACAGGTAAAGCAACGTTGTTGTTCCTAAAGAAAACACACCCAAGGTGTTCCCACTGCTGATTCCAAATTTGGTGGTTGGAACTGTCCACAGCAGCAAAGAAAGATCTTAGCTGTCCTGATTGCATTGCAGCCTTTGCTATATTTTCACCTCTGAACATAATTTTTGCTTTTTCATTTTTCTATCTGTCAGGAATGTGAAGATGTTTTCTTCTAGCTGTGTGTCTGTTGGTTGTTTTTCCTTTTTAGTAACATTAGCCAGGACAGGTGTCCTTACTAAGCTAAGCATTGGTCAATAAGCTAATGCCTGATACCTGGCAGCCTAAATCACTGGAATGATTCCCCCCACACTTATATATGTAAAAGGAAAGCACCTCTGGGTAAACACCCCAGTGTTAGTGAGTCTTTTAGAAATACAGCCAAAATAAGAGGAGGATTAATTATTTTCATTGAAGTTTCTAAATTTCCTCTCTTTCAGTAGATTAAGATTAATCCAGATTTTGGAAGTTATCACCATTAAAGCCATTTTCTAAATGTACTCTTTTCGTATAAAAATTCCTTATGATTTCAGATTGATGCTAGTGTAGCCATGGACGTTAATACTGCATGGGATGAATTTTGTCCTACCAAAATGTCAGCTGTTAAATGTAGATGCTAATTGTCTCAGTAATTTCAAAACTGGGTAACTTGAAGGCTGCTTTTTTAGTTGTATAACTTACAAAAGACATTACTGTGTTTCCACCTTTTAAAAGTAATTAAAGAAAAAAGTTTTGAACTGCATTCCTCTTTCAGTTCAGCAGCATGCATTTTATTTCAATTTCTAAAAAAATCTTTATTCATGATTTTCCACTGCACAAGCCTTGGGAAGTTTGTGCTATGGGAAAAGATGTTTTGTTTGACCTCTACTGCTGAAATGCTCACTACTAAAAACCAAAACAAAAGAGCTTTCTAAATTCTGTCTGTTACTACTTCATTCATTCTTGTGAAAGAAAAGGTGAAGTTTTAACCTTACCTGTTGCCATCAGGCAGTTGTGTGTTGTTTAAAGTTGTATTTACCATTCAGACCTCAACATCTTAAAAAAAAAATCTCTTTTTTAATCTTATGCTGGTTGGAATTTAGAGCAGAGAAACAACATCCTTGTTAAAACAGTAAAAATGTATTTGCATAAGTTTCACATTCAATTTGGATAAACATGGTATCAATGATTTAGTAAGATATTATTTAATTAAAATACTACTTTTCTCTTGTGTATGGACATTTTTCTTTTGTTGTCTTTCCTTTTTTTTTTCCCTTTCCCTGCTTTCCTCTCTCCTGTTCTTCAGAGCAAATATAAACTACACTTGTCAGTTGAAGAGAATTTGCAAACTTGACAAAATATGATCACAAATCTTACACAGTTTTTATGATTCTGTGAATTTGAAAATTTTCTTTGGGGTTATATTTTGGGAAAAAACATCTGTTGGTAATAAAATGAAAGCTTTTTTCAGAGTTGTATAATTTCCAGAGTAAAAGTATTGAAATATTTCACCATTCTTATTAGGGGGCCACAAGTAATAATTGTGGTTACACTGAAAAAACAAAACAAAACTATAATAATAGTTTCATAAGTATTGATGTATTTTTTTATATTTGATTTGAAAAAAATTTTACTATATATTTTATGTAATTGCACAACCTGAGATTTGTGTTTGAGTGGGTGTAATTAAGAAGTAAATCCTATGATGATGAGTTAGAAATAGTCAATACTATTAGAGTTTCCTCCTAGGGGGAAAAATGTTACCAATCCTTTGAGAGGAATTCATACATCATCATCATCATCATTATTGCTATTATTATTATTATTATTATTATTATTATTATTATTATTATTATTATTATTATTATTATTATTATTTTGGTGTACTTTTCAAGTACACCTTTTCAAGTAATAAACAACTTTTTACCTGTTACTAAAAAAAGTTGATTGATACAGATTGGGCTGAGTTGGCAGAAGACTGGCCCCAGAAGTGCTCTGCCTGCATATCACTTCCCCAGCGCCCTGGGATGGCAGAGGCAGTTGGGGCAGTGTGTTTTGGATAAGTGGGAGTGCAATGACCAGTGCTGATTGCTGTCAGGGGGACATCACTGACCTTTAGTCAGAGGTCAGAAGATGTGGGATGTGCTATGTTCAGATTCATTCGTTAAAGGAGTGTGGCAAAAAAAGTTTAGTAATGATTTGTCAAGTACTATTAATTGCTGCTAATTATATTTGCTGTTCCGTAGCCCTGGTTTCAAAGTTAATTTGGAAAGAAGAGAAAACTTGCACTAATTATTTTACGTGGTAATGGACAATGCCAAGGAATTGCAGTTGTTGCTCATCCAATTCCTCTTGATTTGTTTTCTTGTTGGATGCTGGCTGCCAGATTGCCAACAAGTCAGAGAGAAAAAATCTGAGGAGGGAGTGATACTAGCATGGACTAAGTTTAAACAACAATCAAACAAAATTCCCAGTATCTTCATAAATAGTGAATGCAGACTTAATTCACTGCTCAGTGATTTTGTACAAGCATAAACAAGATGCATGCTTGCAAGTATATTGCAGAAGGCTACAAGAGAGGATAACTCTGTTTCATATGGTGTTATCATGCATTGTCCCTTTTTACTTAAGAGGCTCAACAGGACTTGAGCTGCAACATAGTGAAAATTGTTTGTGATGTTTGCTGGTGTCTTCCCATAGATGAGGAAGGAGATAGCAATAAAATACAACTCTCACTTCACTTTTAACCAAATCTAAGCTCATATTTGCTTAGGGCTGTCATTGTTTTTTTCCACTTCTGCTTCAAGAGCCTTAAAAATGTTATGCATCAGAGCACCTGTGTTCTAAATATAATGGTCTTAAAAATGTAATTGAGGGATTTTCACTTTTGTAGGCAAATCAGCAGGGTTGATATTGATCTGTCTTTTTAGGGAGCCACAGTGCACCAGAAGGTGATACTGTAGAGGGCCCCGTAAACCCTTGGAGCCTTCTGTCTAATTTGGCAGAAAAACACAGAATGTCGGACAACAAAAGAACGATCCGATTCCGTAAGAAATCTTCATCCCTCCCACCTCCTTTTCACAAGATTAAAAAAAAAAAAGAGACTTAATTTTTTCAGCTGCACACAATGATTTGGTGCTCACTCTTGCATTGAAACAGTTGCTGTCAAAACAGGCAGGAAACAGTTTTCTTTTAATTGCTGAAATCATTCGGAAGTGCTTCATGCACGGCTTCTATACAGCAGATGCTGTGCATTAATTGGCCTGTGTAGGGCTGACCCAGGGTTCCTTGCAGCGGGCCCAATTTTAGGCAGAGGGTTTAAATAGCTTATTTCTTATTTTGTATAACCTGGCGTACATTATGAGTGCGCCTGCACGTGGGGTATTTCATGGTCTGCAGTTTCTAATGTCATGTGGGTTTCAAAACCTGTGCTTCTCTGGTAATGTACTAGCAGCAGGTAAGCTCTAAATACCATCCATCAGGAGCTAATTTTTTATCCAGATACTCCAATGACTGATGAACCTGTCTTTTGTATGAATGTTCAGCACAGGAGAAAGCCATATGCCCCTGGCACTGGTTCCTATGCATTCTTTACAGTTTGTAGGGAGGAGATTAAGGAAAAAACAAACCCTTACATTTACATGTCTTTCATTTATTTAGCAGTTAGCACTTCCTAAAATAGCTCTATTTTTTTTTTTTTTTAAACAGTGAAAGGAGATTTAGGTCTTTTAAAGCAATCTGACTACCACTACTCATTTTCTTTATCAGGAATATTACTGCACACCCTTAATAGGGAACCTTGTTTTGCTACTCCCCGTCTGTTCAAAACAGACCTTAGCCCATTAGAAGGTCCTCCCTTGTGTGGGAAGACCACAGCTGTTACTGTAAATCTCATCCAGTAACTGTATCACCCCCATTTTGTGGCTCTGAAGGATGAAATTGAGAAATGGAATACTGTGCAGTCATCCTTTACATCTCCAATTTTAGGCCTTTGCACATCATTTTCATGCTTTTATTCCAAATCAAACAACATTAGTGAGCAACACCACTCTGTGCTAAATGCCTGGTGTCTAAGCAGCACCCACAATCTTTGTTTTTTGGAGGATTTAGGATTTGGAAGCAAGTTGGGGTTTTGTTGGTGGTAGTTTTTTTTTAAAAAAAAATATTTTGTCAATCACTCTTTCCTTTCTCCCCTACCAAATCTTTCCCAGCCCCCAGAGTTTGTCAGAAGCGGAAATGCAGATGGTAGTGAGGTGCCTAAGATGGAGGATGCTCTGTTATGCCTCCACAGAGGAAGTGGGAGCTCAGCATGGCTTACAAACACAACTTTAAAAAGGCTTCTGTTTCTTTAAATCCTTCTGAATAAAGTGGATCTAACTTCTTGTGAAGGATATTGGGGGCTTTAATCAGAAATAAGAAGTGGTTTAAATCATTAGCACAACAAAGCAAACTATAAGCTTGAAGATAAAAGTCTCAGGGGAAAGAGTCCTCTGAAAATAAATGGGACTTGATAGATTTCCATATCATTTATAACTTCCCTTAATTACACTTGGAAGACTTGCCAGTAAAACTGGAAAATTGGCAGCCTATATCCATTATAGTAATTTTGCCGACCATGGCAAGCAGCTGGCTTTACTGGATTTTATTTCCCATCACTCACAATTAATCATCAGCTGGAGATGTCTGAAACTCCTCAAAACGTAGCAATACTGTGTGACATTCAGGCCTCCTTAAAATGCTGAAATCTGCTGAGTAAATGGGCCGAGTTCCCCTTCCAGCGAACTCATTTTGGTGCGAGGCAGGCTGCCGGTTAATGAGCGCCACTCCGATAATCGGATGCGAATGTGAACCCTGACCTCGTGTCAAAGGAGAGGACGCAGCAAGCTGGATAAAAGATCGGGGATTCAGATCTGCAAACTTTACACCAATTAGACAGAGAGCGGGGAAATACATCAGCGCCCATTGGGTTTATCAGAAAGACTTGTGGGGCTTGTGACCATTTTGTAAGCCTAACACGGGAGACGTCCTGTCACAACCATTAAGTCTTTGCGCGGTGACGCACAGAAGTCTGCAGAAAGTGAACCATATTCACAAGGATCCCGTGGCAGCAATGCCCTCGGGTGTGCGCCGCCTTTTCGTGCTTCTGAGCTTTTAAGAGCCCTGGCCCTGAGTGCGGATGGGCTTTGTGGTGCTCGTGTGTGTGCAGTGAGAGCAGCTCGGCATTGCTGCTTCTCACATCCTGCTTCCACCCCGTGGGGTGTGTTGCTTGGTTGGGAAATGACCGGAGACAGTTCCCTGTCCTGTGTGTAACCTTTTGGCCAGCAGAGAACAGCCACCGTGCAGTCCCTGAGTTACTTAAACAGCACCATTGACTGTTCCCAAATCCACATTGCAATTGTTAGCAGCGTCGAGACGTTGAGCACCCTCCTCTTCAATGATCTTTTTCTTTCTCTTTCCTGTTTCTTTTTCCTTTTCACTCTGTGAAGAACAAAACTGAATGGCTACTTTGAACTGCACCATGCAGAAATAAGCTGCTAAAATACAGACTGCAGGTCTAGCAATCACTTATTTATTTTGATATACCAAGCAACATAAAGGTTGATTTATCTGTAGTTTAACTCTGTGAAAAAGATACCTGAGATTAATTTAAGAAAAGGAGCCCTTTTATTTTACTTGGTTCAAATAAATGAGATTTTTTGTTTGATTTTAGTTGCCTGTTTTGACAGATTTGGGTCATCACTGAGACGTCTTTAAATGGAAATGTAAAGATTGTGGTTTTCACTGGTTTACCATCCACTGAAAGAAATAAATTATACCATGAAAATACAGCATTAAAAATGGTCCAGATAAATCCTTAAATAAGTTAAAGAGCAAGAACCTGTACACATCTCTGTGGTTTTCATTTGCAGGCTAAATAGCAGGCAAAAGGATATGTGCAATTATAGAATGAAAGAAATTGGACAATGCCCAAAAGACTGAAAAAGAGGAAAGAGAGATACAAGTGCCTAATTTTAGGATTTGTCGCTTTTCAACACAATGAGCGGATCTGTAAAGGTTTAACATAAGAACAGTAATTAAACTTCTGTGCTTAAGTGACACTTTGCACCAAGACAATTTTCAACAAATTGCACATCATCAGAAGTACTGACATGGCATTTTCACTCTTGGTACCTGCTGAAAGTGCCTTCTTCCTTTCAAATTAGTAAGACTAGATGTTAACTGAATACTTTGACTATAAATTTTGTGGGTTGATGGGGCTATTTCCTTCCTAGACACTGTATCCTTTGTCATCAACCCAGTAGGCATTATATAAAACACAAAAACTTTATTTTTGAGGGGAAACTGAGAAGAAATTCAGATTAAGGGATATTTGCATCCCACAATCACTAACACTTCCTGCAATTTTAGCACCATACTTAGATCTATTGAGACAACTCTGTACTTTTCTCATAGATGTGTTTCCAGAACTCTGTTTAGATAATTGCTGACTGGTTCATTTGCATAGTATCCTCCTTATGAAGCCATGTAACTGCTGAAGGAGAGGGTGTCTGGTGACCCTGTAATTAGGCTACTGAATTTGGACCTGTCGTCCCTAGCATCTCAACCTTCAGCAACCTCTAGAGGCCTGTGTTCTTGGCTCTCTGATAGCAGAGCTTAACCAGAGGGTGGCAAAGTTGTTTCTGAAATGCGTATTTTAATATTAGCATTATTTTAAAAAAAATCCTCTTCTAGCAAACTTTCCTGTCTGTTTTATTTTCCTTCTCTTTGAATCTGAAATAGATATGAATTGCTTCCTCATAACCTCAGAGGAAAGACCAGAGCAGATGGAAGAAAAGTAATGAGGTAGGGAAAAGGAGAGGAGTAGAAGAAAGGAAAGGAACAGTAAGCTGCTGGGACAAGGCTATGGGCAGAGCAGCAGGTGTGGAAGGAAGGAGACAAAAGACGGGAAAGGGAATAGAGGGGAAATAACTGGGGACAAAGAACAAGTCTTTGATACTATTCACCAAACTGGACACCTGCTAATGACTTAACTGCTTGTCTGAAGCTCAGGATGGAATTTCTGCAGGGTAAGTGTTGGGTTTTGGTTTTTCTCTGTATCCAGTTAGTACACCATATTCCCATAGCAAATGCTTTCCATGTTTACCCTCCAAAACCTCTCATGCTGTTGTTGCCAATCTGTTGGAAAAAGGGTGTGAAAGCACCTTTTAATGTAATGCTTTTTGTTTTGTTTTACTCAAAATCCATAGGCTGATAGCAGTGCTTTTTAGTCAGCTAGTGAAAAAGTAGCTTTGCTTAAATTTTTGGAATGTTCTTCATGCAATGTATATTTGGTCTCTGACTTCACATCTGTCTGTTAGTATATTCCTCCAAAGTGGTACACACTCGTCCTTAAATATGTAGTATTCATTTTACTTATAATTAGAGAAATATATCTATGTGTATATGTGTGTGTATATAAACAAACATTTTGTTGGCACTGGCACATATGACAGTGCATAAACCAGATTTCTGCAGTTTTCAGATTACCCTGTTTAATGAAACTTGGACATCAGAGTGAAAGCATCCCAAACTTGGTGGGATAATGAGGGAATAGCAGACTCCATGTGCAACAGAGCCCAATGAAAAGACTCACAGTGGGCACTTGGAGCCAGGCATCCCATAGGAGTGTACACATCCTAAATCCTGGCATGTAGGTCCTGGCACCTCCCTCTCTGGGATACATCATCTTTGTGAAATGACCAGCTGATCACTGGGTTACACTAGGTAAAATCCAAATCCCCTGTTTTTACTCGTGTTTAAGAATCTCCACAAACCCTGTCAAGCCTTGAGTGTTGGTTTCCTCTGCAAGGTGGTCCAAGACATTGGAGGGAGGATCTGACTGGGAGGCACAGGGAGCCCAGCAGAACAGCCCAGTGGGTTCCTGGTAACCTTGAGCCTGCACATGCCTGCTAGCAGGACACAAACAAACAGAAGGAGGAAACCTCAGTGTTTCCTTTAAGGGCTCTGAGCTGTGGTACAAGCGATGCATTTATCTCTGCAGTGCCTCTCCTGTGGATGAGAGCTGGTGGCTCCTCACTGATATTCTCCTTCTGTAAGTCCAAAGACATCAGCCACCAGCAGAGGCTGCCACGTGCAGAGGTGTGGCATTCTCCTCAGCATCAGCCCTGGTATTGCTGGACCATCCAGCCCAAACAAAGCAGAAGTTCCCTGGTCAAAAATGCACAAATTAAATTTTGCTCTGCATTTAATTGATGTTGAACTGTGGTGATGTGAACTGTGGAAGCTGGAGCTGAATGGATGGGATGAGAGAGGAGCCTTTCAGGTTTGCCTGGTTTTAAGCAGGTGATTTTTTTCCCCCTATTTTGGTGCCAGTTCTGTGATTGTCTTTTGTGTTGTGACTGTGTAACTGGCAGACTTGACTTGTGTCATGAAAGTCTTTACAGCATTTAATGAAATAATCCTTTTATTTTCCATAAGAATCATGACACTTAGAACATTTCAAATCCTCTATCCTCATTTTGTACTGCTTGAATTTCACCAGGTTTCGGAAGGTCAAGAGATTTGTGTAATTGAAGCAATGAAAATGCAGAACAGTATGATTGCTGCTAAAACAGGCAAGGTAAGCCACCTTAGGTCACTTAAAACCATATGCAACTTGTCAAACAGGATAGAATTTTAAAAGGAAAAAAGGAGGATTCTGGTTGTTAAGGAATTAAGTCTGATTGTTGTAAGTCTTTCAAAGTGAGGTGTCTTTAATTTTGTAACATTTGCATCTGCTGTGAATGCTGTTAAGTAGTTCCGAGCCTTAGATAGCACAGCAGGAAATAGTTTTACTGGCTTTGGAAATTCACATAACTCTCTTTCTCCTAAATGATTTGTTTTCTCTGATGTTACAATGCCAAGCTGAATTGAAAGGTGTTGCAGAACATTTCTCCAAATTTCATCTTTCCAGAGAGCAACTGAAGAGATCTCTTTGCCAGTTAATTATTTAATGGCGAATAATTTGACATTAAAAAAAAAAAAAACCAGCATCCAGAATGAGGCATAGAAAATGCTTTTGCAGGAGGGACAAAACAGCAATTTTTTATTATTGTGACTGTTAAATATCAAGCCTAGATCTGCACGTTTGTTAAGCTTAGCAAGGCTGTGCATTAGGCTATCCTGCTTCTCAGGGATCAGTGTTGCAGCCCTGGAGCTGGGACTTTGCTGCAGTGTAGGATGTGTCAAAACCAGCACTCTGGGCAGGGAACTGGTTAAGCTTATGTGACAAGGGCATGCCCTAAACCCCAGTTGGTCTGAGAACTGTCAGACCTCAAGTTGGAACTTCAGAGCATCCCTGTGCCAGATTATGATTCACAGTCTGAAACCATCACCAGACATGGGCCCCAGATCCATCCTTTCCAATGGGAGAGCGTAGTGTGGATCTGGATTATATATCCTCCTCCATTTCCTAATTTTCCTAACCTGCCCTAGCCCATCTCTGCCTGGGGTCAAGCCCCTCTGCTCCCTCTGAGCACAAACCCAGGGCAGGAGCTCTCAGCCCGTGTGGAGGCAGCAGGGGGAGCCTGACTCTGTGGGCAGGGACCGGGTTTGCCACTGGCAAGGGTCGCTGAGATCTCAGGATGGCTCTCAATGCCAAGGACTGTTTGTGTGTTTACAAGAAAGGCTTTTTTGGCACAGCTCTGAAATTGTCACCGAGGCTGGGTCCCAGGACTTGCCTCTTCCAGTGCATCCAGTGCAAAATTGGGTCTCATGAGAAAAAAAATACTGTGAGGAGAATGTTCCTTTTCCTCTCACATTGCCACTTTATTATTTTATTTCATGCATTAATTTCTATATAATTTATTTTCTCACTTGATTAGTATTTCCAAGCATTTAGTTTTTCATCTGCCGTGCAGCAGATGAAGCACCCCTTATGGCTGCTCTTTTCATCCACTGGTTTTAACTAGTATTTGTAATTAAAATGCCATTCCCTCTCTCACCCACCCCATTTATTTTTCACTTTAACCTTCCCTTTCCCACCAAGGTGTTCTGCAATCCATGGGACCTGTTCCTTACCATCCTGCTTGTAGTTCTCCTAATGATAAGTATTTCCCACTCACTCAGTACAGATGCCACATAAACCTGTGTTTGGTTTATTAATCCTCCAAGATAGAATGTGAAAGGTGCACAGGCTATCCAGAGGGCACCTTGCAATGTCCCCTTGGTGTTCCCATTTTAATAGCCAGCATGTCATTTGACCTTTAGAATGTTAAGAATTTGAATAAGCACTAAAGTTTTGGGCTGTGTAGAAATGAAGCTGCTAAACAGAATTCATCCTGTTCTGCAGTGCAAAGTCATGGCTCTGAGTGCTAAAATAACTTGGCCTCTCCACAGGAATGGGATGTTTGGCACAGGCTGTTAGTCCATGTTTTGATGCTTTGAAAGTGTGTTTTGAAACTCAGTTCATTTGTCTTCAGCTGGAAGACGTTCCCAATTTCATTCCTGACTTGAATTCCTTTTCTGTATCAAACCCCATCTTCCTGTTTGTAATTGTGAGAAAAGTGGCTTGTTTTTATCTGCTTTGAGTTTACTCCAGCTGCAGGTGGTTTAAAATGCGAGAAGGCTGGAGAGGAACTGGCGAGCCTGCTGTCTTCTGCAGGGTCAGCACGAGGAGCCGGCCCCGCGGCACGGCTGAAATGGCTGGGGAGTTTCAAACACTGGTTAGCTCGGGTGTTTGCTGAACCTTGGCTTTGTAGAAAAAGAAAAGCAAGGGGTAGAATGCTTTTCACATTGCTTTTCATCTCCTAGAAGATTGAGGCTCAGCAACTGGGTATGCTGCCCAGCTACTGATTTAGAAATAAAGCCCTTGTTTGTACGTGTCACGCTGTCTTTGCCCGTGCTCAGCATCATTTCTGGAGCAGTGCTGTGAGTGTGCTTGTGCTACAGAGGCAGAGATCTGCTTACAGCTCACATGGCTTTAGATTGTCAGATGTGGATGTGAGCAATAGTGTGTCCATCATAGCCTGGTACTTGGGCTATGCTGTGCATTTCCTTGAGGAGCCCAGGGTAGTGTTTGGATGATTAAAATGAGCTATCTGCTGAATAAGGATTTGGGTATGTCAGTGAGAGCTCTGAATTAATACTGGAAGCAAACTCTATACAGCTTTTCTACTGCTTTATGTGCTGAAATGGAATTCAAACATGTTGCAGCCTTTTACAGAGGAAATGAGGGACTAGTGTAAGTTGTTTGTGTTTTAAAATTCAGGAATCTGCATGGGAGTATGTAATTCATCTACAGATACAGTTGCACTTACTTGACAGGGGTAGCCCTTTGCCAAGTTCAGTTATGTTAAAGGATCCCAATTCATATTTGAATCATCTGTCCCAACTCTCTGGAGATTGAGAGAAGCTTCATGGTTGCAGTTCTGCTGTATTTGAAAACTGTAATTAAAGAAATGGTGGAATATTTCATTACAATGCCCCAACATGAGTATTGAAGAATCAGCCTGTCCTCTATTTGGAACAAATAAACAGCAGTGCAACCAGGTAAAAAAGGTGCTTTTTAATTTTTGCTGGTGGCATCTCTATCTGATGTTCAGATCTTCAAGCATCTGTGTTGCAAGCAAACCAGCTAATGGTAGGTGCCTGAGTACCCTGATGGGGCTGGACACCATTTGTCCAGCACTGGCACTCAAAACTCAGCTGGGCTCTGAGTGCTGGAGGTCGAGCACTCAGCCCCTGGAGGCCCTTGCAGCACAGGTGGATCTGTGTCCCTGGGGGTCGTCAGGCTGCACAGTGGCCATCACCCCTGCATGCAGATGCACTGCTCTGTGCCATACAAGCCACGTCAGCCAAGCCATTTATTTCACCAGGGTATCAAGGAATTTAAATTCTGCTGTTTCTGTACCCTAGGTGAAAGCTGTGCACTGCAAAGCTGGTGACACTGTTGGAGAGGAAGATCTGCTGGTGGAACTGGAATGAAAGGTTGCCTCCACACAGTTGAATTAACTAAGCCTTTATTATTTTTATCTGTAAAGTAACATTAAGACAATTCAACACAGAAAATGGACAGTATTACGCACAAGATTTTATACAGGCATATTTACTGTATCAGTGGTTAAGACAGCAAACACAGATGTTAAATCTTGGCAACAGATCCCAGATTTTTTACTTCCAGAAATACTTGTACATAACCTTTGTAATGCTTTGATTTTTCAGGATCAAATAAAATCAATAAAATACCATTTCTGCTTTGAAACAGGAAAAGTCTCTTTTTTAAAATAAAGAAAACACAACAAAAGCCAAAATCTGATTTGTCTTCTCCACAGCAATGTCCCTGGTTTGAGGCCCCAGCCAGGCTGTACAGAATGGCTGGCAAGAACGAAAAATTAACCACTGAGCAAACTGAGCAGTTCTCTTTTACTCTGTGTAAGTGCTGCAGAAGTACCACCAACAGCTTAAATTCTGACCAGATTTATTTTGAATTAAGATATATATTTATTGAATTTATTTATTAATAAATTATTATTATTATAGATTTTAAATACTTATTATATTTTTATTGCTTTGTATAGATTAGATTTAAATTACAGGTTAGAGGTTTTATTTTGCTAGTGCAGACATTTGTCATGTATTTTCATTTAAAGTTGTAAGGGAATTGTCTTCTCTTTTTCAAATTCATACTCAATTTCCCCACCCTTATCTTCTTGGTACTGATTACTGGATGCCTTTACAGGAGGAGCTGGCACTGTTCTCACAGCTCTTTAGCTGCTGCCCAAGGTACTGCTAAGAGCATGTGTTGTCCTCAGACCAGGCCTCCTCCTGAATGCTCACAGGAAAGGGACACAAAGGGACCTTGACCACTGCCCTGGAGTGGAGCAGGCCTGCTCTCATTTTCTTTCCTGGGATGTGCAGAGTCCTGCTACTTCCCAGAAAGAAACCCTGTTGCCAGAGCTGCCTGGGCCCTTTCCTGGAAAAAAACCAGTTGGTGACAGGGCTGGTGACTCATGTTCAACCAGGAAAGCTTGATTGTGCTTGAAACTTCTGACTGAAAAGGCACTGTTCCTGTTATTGAGACACTGCTAATTAACTACATCACATGGCCAAGGGGGAATATGTAGTCCAGGGATCTGCTTAGGGAATTAGTTTATAAAACTCATCAGGATGAGTAAGGAGAGTGTTTGGATAGGACCTGCCTTCCAGGAAAATGAATGCTTTTGCAGTTGGAGAAACTGAGGCAGAGACCCTGCAGATCTCCTTACAAGTCTCCTTACTGCCATCTTATCCCTTCCCAAAGGAGCACAGTTCAGTCTCTGCAGGTTGCCCTAAACAGACAAATATTGTAAAGAGACACAAGTATTCTACTATCAAGTTACTTATTTTGCTTGCTGCAGCAACATAGAAGCTTTTCTGAATGAGATGCACCAGTGCCTACTACTGCTGAAGTTTAGGCTGATTCCCTACCCTGGATCTCCTCTGGCCATCACAGGGCTACTGGCAGTGAAGCAAAAGTACAATATTGTTAATTGTATCCTTTCTGCATTTGATGGTACTTTGGCTCACTGCATGGCATACAATGCCTGCTCCCATCCCTTTGGCAGCTTTGGCTACTGTACAATCTATCTGCAGCTGAAGGAAAATATAAGGCACAGGAGTGTAACAATAGAAAGCCACGATTTTCCCAGATTGTACAGAAACCAGCACAGTTGGTTGGGTCAGGAGGACAACAGTCTTCTTTACGTATTTTTCCCAATTTAAATGTTGCAATAATCACAATACAGGTCCTTTGGATATTTTTATAATGTATATAATTTTTCTTCCCCATTAGAAAACTCAGTTTGCATATGGTTGCAAGTTCTGCATTAAAATGCTTAGTAAAAAGTCACCTTGGCAGTAAGTGCTTACAACAGCTCCAGGGTAGGTTTGCTTTTTCTGGTCCCCAACAGCCTCCATATCCCCCAAAACAGACACACACACGCTTAGGCACACAGACACACACAGCCCCAAATCCTATAGTCATACAGTGAATGGAAATGGAAATCAAAGTGCAATAAAAAATACAATTTTAAATGTAACTCTCTTACATATTCTCAGTATTTTTTGACAGTGCCTTTTAAAACTAAACCTGGTTTAAAAATACACCTTTCCAGTTCAGAAAAAAAAAAACCTCATTGCAATGCAGAGTAAGAATAATCTTTACCTCTTCTCCAGCAATTTCCTATTTGTCTAGAAGCACCAAGTTATCTGATCAGCTTTCCTTGTTTACATGCAGTAGCCTACCAACCCATTACAAGTCAATATTCAATAGGAGTTGTGCTTTACTGTGCAGACATTTAAATCAGTTTCAGATATTAGTGCAAGAAAATTTGTCAGTTCAGGGGAAAAAAAAAAAAAATCAAAATCAATCGGTTCCTCTGCCCTTCAGTGACCTCCAGTATTTTGCACCAAGGCAAAGGGGGAAGTTGAGGGGAATAATTAGACCCCAGAGCTGATGTGCACATTCAGTTATTTACAGCCGGTGCAAGCCCAGTAAGCTGCAGCAGGCTGGGGGGCCAGGAGGACACTGCCTGGGGAGGAATCTGCAGCTCTGGGCCTACGGGACCTCAACACTAGCGCCAAGGCTGCTGGGCTGGGAAGGTTACAAGAGCTCCTGCAATTTAATGACAAGGTATTACAGCTTTCCTGGCAAGGTTACCGAGCAACAGCTGCTTAGCACTATGCCTTGGGCCGGGCTGCCGCCGCCGGATCTACTCCCGGCTCTCCCGTAGGACGTAGGCGAGGCCGTGCTTCCCCGAGGAGTCGTAACTGTCATGGTAGGGGAGCCCGACCCACTCGGGCGGGTAGGTGGCCGTGCTGTACACGAAGCACTCCAGCTCGCCCTCGGCCCGCGCCTCGCCCGCGCCCTTCCCTTCCCACTCCACCACCTGGATCCTCATCAGCGTGCGCTGGTACATGTCTGGGCAGCCTTCGAACTCATCCAGGAACTGCAGCATCTGCTCATCCACAGAGTAAATCTCCCCGGCAATGTGGTGGCCTGTCCCCGGGATGTTCAGCATGTAAGGAATATTGTACTTCCCTGCGATCACCAGCGGGTACTTCTCCACCGTACGGCCCCTTCCTTGGAATTTGGCTAGGCCTTTGGCCGTGTTGACCATGTGCTTGTAGTTGGGCTGGCCCTTCTTGAGCGTGCCGTAGACGAAGACACGGGCCATGGTACTTGCAAAAGCAGCTGAAAGACAAAGAGGCTCGTTACCCACGGGGCCAGTGCCCTGCCAAGGCACCTCCTACACAAACGGCTGCTTGGGCACGTGCAGGAGTGGTCTCATCGTCCTGTACCACATCTGAGTATCACAATTCAAATATCTTGAAACTTTTCAGATAGCAACTGCATCAGTGAAAAACAGAGACCAGGAGAAAGTCAGTGTTTTGCAGTTCTTTGCTATAACCAAATTACATTCTCTAAGGAATCCCAAACATCAGTCAACACATTGCTGACCCCCAGGAAAAGCCCTAGATCTTTATTTCTCTCTCTCTCTCACCGTTATGGGAGCTGTGCTGCAGCAAGCACATGGTGTTGTGCTCCCCAAAAGCCAGTGTAACCTGGTGTGAAGTCATCTCATGGATGTGCTGGTGGATTTTCAATAATGCCAGCGCTGAGGTCCTGCTTGCTGAGTGACAGACCAATGCTGAACAGCAAGCTGTGGGGCTGGGGCAGAAACTGGAAGCCAGGGCTGCTGGCAGAGAGACCAGGTAAGGCCATGCTCCTCCTCCCTTCCCTAGACTGACACCCCACAGTGTTAAATCACCTCAACTAACTGGTCCACACATGTGTGAGCCCCTCTTGAAAACAGACCCCGAACAACCATTTGTGTTGTCTGTGAACATGAAACACTCAAAATTTGTTTAGATGGGATAAAAGACTGGCTTTACTGAAACATAACAGGGGGGAAAGGTACCTTCATAGTTCCTGTATTATTTTTTCCCACTGTGCCCTGCTTGTCCTCCATCATTTCTGTAGGGCAGAAGCAGTTCTTGCACTGTGATGATCTCCCACATTTTACCTGTGGTCACTGACTGGGCAGAGCCTGCCTCATTCACAGTCATCTGGCTGGACCAGACACCCAACATCAGAGGAGCCTGTGCAGCTCCTCTTGGAAGGAGGTGTCATTAAATAATGTAGTTCAAATTTGAGAAGTATTTAAAAACAGTCTGGAAGTGGAAATTTAATCTATTTTCTGCAATTTACTCTTATTTTAGTAAACTGTTAGGTTTGGTCAGTTATCCAAAAGGGTGTGTTGCTGGCCGAGAAGAGTGTCATTTAAAAATCCTCAGTAGCCAAGCAATTTCCCCTTTGGTGAAGCAAACAGTTTTTCTCTGTATCAAAATACAGCTTTCCAAGCAAAAACAGTGTGTGCCTTCATTTACCGGCAAACTGCTTTCACTTAGGGGAATAAGAACACACTGATTTTTCCCCCTGTATTTTATCAGATATACTTCAGAGTAATTTATCCTTCATGACATAAACGAGGTTTTTCTTGGATGCAGCTCATTCCCTCACAATAAAAAGAGCATTAATATTCAGTCGGCCCGAGTCTCCTTTATAAGAAAAATCATTACCTTTCAGATTGTGTTTTGAATAACAAACACAGATCCTTCAGGAAGAAACTTGTCCCCGTGGGGATTGAGAAAGGATCAGAGTTAAGCATTGAAACATGCAATTAATTCCCATTAGGGGATTAGGGCACTCGTGTTCACTTTGAATCAGAAAAATGAATTGTGAATTAAATTGTTCACAACCAAGAGGTTACTTGTCAGAGTTAATAAGTTAAAAAATAAAAAGGGAAACCTAAAATGCACATAAAAAGCTCTATAGTGAGTGGTGCATCTGTAAGAAAAAGATACGCTTCATTTCCATTAAACAAAAGCTCTGTCCCTACTGTACAGCTGGAGATAAGCTTCCAAAAAGTTCACAGGGAACAGTGTCACCATTTCCTGAAACTGGTGAAAACAACTTTGCTGTTTCTGATGGCATAGCAGCTGGCTGTTGGGAAACATCGCCCATTTAAAGAAAGGCACCCATCATCCCAGTGCAGGGTCCACAGAATTCAACAGCAACAATGGAACTTGCTAACCCAGGTTTGGGTGAGTGTTTCTGATCTAGGCTTTGAGCAGATTGATTCAGCAGGCAGTACAAACAGAGATGGAGTGGGAAGCTGAAGTTTCAGCCACAGCTCCCTGTGGCACTTCTGTGCCCCACAGTGGCCCTGTCGCTCACGCTGGATGGGCTGAGCACAATGACTTCTTCTATAAAAAAAAAAAAAAACAACAACAAAGCAAAACCCAGCCCTCCAGCCAAAGAGGGATTGAAATAAACTTGGTAATAGCATTTCCTGATCACTGCTCCATATAAATTAGACATACACAATTTTCTGCACAATAAATCTCTGTGCTGAGTGTTGCTCTGCAGAAAGGCTGTAGATGTACATCACTTAAAGCACTCGCAAATCCTGGGCTTCTAAAAGAGTTTTAGCCACCTTGTGGCAGGAGAGCACAGAGCAGATTTGTATTTGAGGGTCATTTCACAGGCTTCCCCTAGACAGCTGAAAACAGTTATAGATGGCACCCCTCACTGAATCACCAACAAGAAGTTGCCTTTTCTCACTTAATCCAGTTTGACACTTCTTACCTTCAGTAAACCACCTGAGAGGAAAAGAAAACCCACCAAAAACCAAACAAAACCCGCCCAGACTTACACTGAAGATTAGCTGTCAGGACAAAACAAACCCATTCAGAAAGTACTTTCATGAAATATTCATACCAGAATCATTAAAATTTAATGGCATGAGGAAACACGAGTGAAATTTGTACGTCATCTCTGCAAACTATTTCTTTTAGCTATGAAAGATGGCCTGCCAGATCGCTTGTGGGATCTGTAACTAGTTGCTTCATCAGGCAAGATGCAAGGATCAGAAAATAAAGGAACTATTTCAGCATCACACAGGTAGGTGTTGTTGGATATAAAGTGGCTCACAACTGGTGCCAGCCAGGAGCCCGGGTTGCCACTCGGCATTAGTGCTGGTAGGGTGGCAGCAGTGTATCCACATCCACCCTCACCCACCAATGGAGTTCTGGGTCAGGACTTTGGTTTTCCCTCTTGAGGCCCAACAGCTCCACCAGGGTGAGAGAAGGGTGGATGGCCATGGGGCCAGCTGCTGGCTCACTCACCCTGCACTTTCAAATGAAGCTGCAGCCAAGCTCTTTGCTCCCAGATTGTGCCCAAAACAAGACATTGCTTCCCAAGTGGCAGCAGCAGCTTTGGCAAAAACCACCTTTTTTTTTTTTTTTTTTTTTTTAGCACAATTCAGACAATTACAGGACCCTACCAGCTTCTTTTAAAAATAAAGCATGGCCCTAGAGCCGTGCATTGTGCTAGCTCCAGGGCTGTTTGCAATCATGCTCTCAGTGGGTTTGGGAGAAAAAGTTTCAACAAAATAACATCTAACTCAGAAAGTATCCATTTCTCTCACTCCATACAGTAACATTATTTTCCCTTGAGAAAAATTCTCTGCATTGGCTCTGTGACCAGATATAGTTACACATTAATTCTTCAGAAGTTTCTTAAAAACTGTAGGAAACAGGTGAAAAAACAAAATGCCTTGAACTTTAAACTTGAGCCCAGTCTGTTTGAATGAAGGGAGTTTTAAGGTCACTCTTCACTCAATGCTAACTTTCAAGAAGGACTAACATGCCAGAGAGGACTCCTGGGACCGCATCCTGTTGGTCCTTTGATGCTTTCATTTTGTTGCTTGCTATTTTCTTTATAGCACAGACAAGGGCTTCCTGCCTGGGCCGACCCCTTCCCAACCTTGCTGAATACCTCGGAAAAAGTTTATGGCAAGACACCTTTCTTACATTAACCACAGAGGCACCAGTAAAACGATGGCTCCTTTGAAATCAAGAGGTTATGGTCTCCTCGCAGCGGTCACCCTCTCTGAAACCGTGAGGTGCTGGTTTGTGAAAACAAACAAGAGTATTGGAGTAACCAGGGCCAAGCTGGATGCTACTGGGCACTACCTGAAACTCCACTTAACATTCTTTGCAAATTCTTTTCATTTCTTCCTTGGATAACTCACACCCCCAAAACAGCAAATACTCCTGTGCTTAAACTGGAGTATCTTGTGAGTCTCTGCCAGGAGGCAGAGTGAGGATGCCCTTCCTTTGGACAGGCATCAATCACAGCACTGCTCACATGCAGCCCTTTGTCATCACAGCAAACGTTTGCCTTTGTCTCTTTGAAAACATTCCAAATCACTTTCAACTGTACTGCATAGAGAAAATGCATTAGATTAATTTTTATTACTTACAGAAAAACTTTAATTCTCAAAGTGACTTTTTTAGAAGGTCTTAAAGTGACAGATAAAACCGCCACATGCAAAAAGATGCTGGGGATGGAATGCAGAACTCACACTGGACACAATATTAGATTGATTAACAGGCTAAATTTCAAGTGAGTGTAGAGACAGGAGGGGATTACCAGTGCATCAGGCCCAGAAAAGGTAGATGAAAAAACCAGAAGGTCAGTGGATGTGGACAAACTGAGTTTAAAGGAAGGAGGGGAAAGCTGTCATCTCAAGAGAAAATTATATCATTAAGTATTGACTGCTTTGTCCAAATAGTAAGTCATGTTGTGTAAGTTTCACTAAAGTCTTGGGACCTCAATTCAGAAACCTGTGGACTACAAAACTATGTAGAAAGAGCTCAGGGCAGAGCATGAATCCAGAACTGTTTTACTTGGGCCAAGAATGAACCAGCTGGGGCTTACATAGGAGCCAATGAGATGGGGAATAATCACCTACAAATATGGGTAAAGGTACTAAGAAGAGACAGTTGATTCTCTGCATACATGAACACAAACCTAGCCAAAATTTTTTGCACAAAAACATTAACATGGATAGGAGCAGCTTTCTAATTTTAAGAACAGACAGGCATAAGAACAACCATAACAAATGACCCCAAAAACCTTGAGGGCCCAATGCCCTCTGTCTTCGGGTGGTTAACAACAGACACCTCAGCATCACAGCACATGAACAGGGCAGGGCAACATCGATGCATTTCCAGACTTGGGTCCAGAACCTTCCCATGTCAAAGTGGTGAGCATTGTGCTGTGTAAAGGCCTTTTCTTCCTGTGAGGTCTCAAACCTATTTTTGTGTCAATAGTGGCAGCAGCAGCAGCATGGACAGCAGCCCCAGGCTGCAACTGCATGTGTGTGCATGAGGCCAGATTACTGTGGGGTCTTTCCCTGATGCCTCCTTGCTTCATCTTCCTGAGTCAGGGGGCTCTGTGCACCTCCTCAGTGCCATCAGATACTTTTCCAGTGCTTACTCTCTTCATGGCTGACAAGCCCACATATATTTAACAAACTGAGAAACACTCTTTAGTGATTCTCCTGTGGTTTTCTAACATAGGGAAACTAGAACTGAAATATTTAAGAATAGATAAGCCATGAATTTATACAGGAAGAGAAACCATATCTCCTCCTTTGTTCACACTCCATTCTCCCCATGCCTTTTTGAGTGTTACTGAGCAACACATCGATGTTTCAGAAGAACACAGCAATACCTCAAGCATCTTAGTCTTGAGTGCTAACTGAGGTGTGTTTATTGAAAATCAATAAACAGTGTAGAAGTCTTGAAAACTGGAATTCTTGACAACTTGTTCAAACTATCATGGATGCTGCAGTTATTCTTGCCTTAGAGAAAGGCAAGAGACTAGATGGCTTCTCAAAATCCCACTCCAGCATGGTGGGTCCTTACAAAGCAGTTTTAAGTGCAATACAATTAATTAGAATTATATACACAAAAATACCTCATCTTTACACTTTTAGCATAGGTGCTTACACTGTTGTGTCTACACAAAAGGAAGAAAAAGAAAACAACCCACAAGAACAGAACGTATGCTTTAAACGCCAGACTGCTGTTACAGGAAAAAAGTAGAAAAACAACTTTTGATAGGGCAGCCCTGCTATGCCATGGTGAATTTGAAGTGGTTTCCATCATTGAGATGCAGAACAGAGCCCAGAGTTTCAAACTGCCGACATCCTGAAACTGGGGACAGAGCCTGCAGCTTGGACGGGCTCCCTGCGAGGTCAGCACATTCATTTACATGCCAATACCCGAGCGGTCAGCTCGCTGCCTTGGACCGAGGAGATCATCCCGGCCTGAGGAACACGGCAAACACTCCGAGTACCTAAGCATGGGAATGTGTTCCTCTACACTGAAAGGATGGCGAGAGAGAGAACGGGGAGAGAGAAAAGATGGGGTCTCGTGTGGGATCGTGAGGAAACGAGGGAACAGCTGCACAATGATCCTCTGTGAGGAGGGGAGAGGTGCCCAGGTCACGGCCCAGCACCGTCCCTTGGGGAGTGACTGAGCCGGGGGGGAGATGTTCACAAAGCCCCTCGGGCAGGGGCCTGTGGCTCGGGAAGCCATCTTTGCTCCTGCTCCGTGGAGAGGCCATGGCAGGGGCTGCAGGCAGGGTGAGCTCTGCCAGGAGAGACCCAGTGGTGCCTCTTGGGCCTCACTGGCTGGGAGGGCCAGAGCTGGACATCCTGCGAGAACAGAGGAGACTCCAGCCAGCAGCTCCACAGGCAGTAGCAGGACGTCTCCCTGGGATGAGTCAAGGTGCCTGTGCCCTGCACACCATGCGGAAAGGTCACTGCAACGCAGTGCTCCTCAAACCTTGCTAAAAACCAGAGGAGAGCACAGATGTTCAGGGAACAAAATGTGCTCTGCTAAATGAGCCAAACAGAAAAATCCGGTATATATCTGGGAACAGTGAAAATTACACTGCAGTATTTTTCCTTCAGAAATGGCTACATACTCTAGTCCAGCATGGACTAGCTACTAAAACACAAACCTTTGACCAATGTGGCAGAAATTAAACATCAGAAAAACCCCCACAGACTGTTCTTTTTTTCAACACATGATTCCTGGGGAACCATGAGCTCCTTAAAAGGGTCAAAGAAAGGTAATTCATATTTGCTGCAACCACATATACACACTCAAGGATTTTCTACACAGACCCATGCTTTACTTGAAAACCAGAAAAGAAGAAAAGAAGGTTAAAACCAGCTGTACTGGAGGAGCCACCAGATCTCAATGCAAAACACAGTTTTAAATATTCCACCAGAAAGGGTACAGATAGTGTGGGATAATGGCCAAGGACATTTGCTCAGAATCTGGGAAATATAAATTTTGTGAGGTTCTGAAGGAATAGTGAACAATAAAGTGTATCTATACACACACAAGTTACACTAACAGTAATGCTTTTTTATTTGTATGTATACCACTGGGTAGTAATGGAAGAAGAGGCCTTCCTTGACATTTAGAGGACCAAAAGTGAGGTTACTAAAGGTGCATAGAAGCAAAAGTGGAGCGCTTTTTTCAGTCTGTGAAGCAAATTTGTGGAAAAGCATAATATTTAACATGGGACATACTGGCAACAAATCAGCTCAACAGGCTGCCTAGGGAAGTGGGGAATCACCATCCCTGGAGGTACTTAAAAGGTTTGTAGATTGGTGCTCAGGCACATGGTTTAGTGATGGAATTGGCAGTGCTGAGTTAACAGCTAGACTCAATCTTAAAGTTCTCTTTCCAAACTAAATGATTTTGTGATTCTATTCTAACCCACTACAGTTATTTTATTTTTCTTACTATTTAAATGTATAAGCACTGTATATGCTCACACTGGTAAGCTATCTGGATAGTTTTATTTGATAAGGAGATTTTTAAAGTGAATTTCAGCTTGCAACTTAATACAAGTCAGAAATAAAAAAACAATTCATATTTCAGTAACATCTCTCTTCCACCATTTTCTAATACAATAAAAGGCAAGAAAATACAAACCAAATCAGGACATCAAATCAAAACTACAAAGAATCACGAACAGATGTATATAATTAACTTCAATCCCACTGAGCTGTATCACTTCTCTTTAGAAATTAGTAACAAGTTTACTACAGAGCAAGTAAGTCACAGACCATCATGAAAAGAGAATGAATGAGTTATTTCAACTGTCCTGGTTTTGATTTTAGCTAAGAATGACTTGCAAATTCCTGCAATGAAGTCTGAAACATACCTCATGTCCTTCTTCAGAAACAAGGAATGCATCCTTATCCCAAAGTAAATACATTTACTGGCCTTCTATCTTCTATGCAGAAGAAACAAATACATATTCTGGAGACATCAAAAAAGCCTGAAATTGCATTTAGCAAGGCACTGGAACATTTGTTTTCAAATCCATAAAATGTACTGGCTCTCAAATATCCAAATATCTTTCTGCCTGGTAGAGTCAAAGCAAGACAAGAAATCTCCAATTTGTATGTGTCCTATAAAGGAGATGTCAAATTAAATGTTTATTTTCTGGTAAAGAGTGCTTTGGTCTCTGATGCAGAAACAGGTTCTGTAGCCTAATGCGAAATTTAACACAGGTCTGTATTTACTGAAAAATGAGAAAAACCAGCTATACAACACCTTAAATCTTCTCATGGAGCCACAAGAGTCTGACAAGAATTCCTGATGGAAATAATTCCCTACATCTATATATACATTTGCAATTGCAGATAAAAGCTGTTTTAGTTTTATGATGACATGTAGAATTTACTCTAATTCAAGGTCTCCTTGCCAGTTCTCCTTCCAGAATGCTTGGAAGTGAAGGGCATCTTACAGCAGGGGTAAGACTGTAACAGAATTGCATAATATTAATCTTTATTTATATGAGCCAATTACTTATAAATAAAATATTTACATAAATGAAAATGGCTTTATAAATGCTCTGCAGCCTCTCTTCAGTGACCTTCGAGAAAGAATTTCTGATAGTAGCTTGATAAAGAAAAAAGAAAGAAGAACAGAATTAAGTACTGGAAATAAATAGAAAGGGGATTAATATGCAATGTGGTTCTGAATGCAAAAAAGCCAGGTCAGGGTCATTAAACAACCTGACAAGGATAACACAGTGAACTTGGAGTTCATCATTCAATAACCAGTGAAAACATCTCTAGACCAAGTCACAGGGAAGAACTGTCTATGAACAAGCAGTAAGTTAAGGGAAGATTATAACGGACTGTATTAAAATAAAACGGCAATAAGCACAGACAAAAGTTACCAGTCACATTCCTCAGGAATCAGCATTGTTTTGTTTCTTAGTGATCTTACTACAGCAATTAGCTGAGTGCCTGCCACATCTGTGTGTGATGCATCCAAAAGATCATCATTTCATGCTACAGCCATATGAAATGGCCTAAGAATGGTGTAATTGAAGATAGCTTTTAATGATACAAAATGCAAGAACATATGCCTGGGGACTGCAGACAAGAGCTTCTGGGGCACTCACCATTTGACGGCAACAAAGGAATCAGAACCTCTCAAGCTGGAAGAGAGGCATAAGGATCATGGAGCCCAACTCCCTGCTCCTCACAGGACTGCCTAAAGCTAACCCGTATGACAAAGAGCATGCCCAGCCTCTCCTCCATCTCTGCCAGGCTTGGTGCCATGACCACCTCCCTTGGGAGCCTGTTCCAGTGGCCAGACACCCTCTCAGTGAAGAATCTTTTCCTAATGCCCAGTCTGGACTTCCCCTGCTTCATCCCATTTCCTCGTATCCCATCACTGCTCAGCAGAGAGATCAGCACCTGCCCTCCACTGCCCCCCTTGAGGAAGGAAGCTGTTGGCTGTGATGAGGAACCCCCACAGCCTTCTCTCCTCCAAGTTGAACACACCAAGTGACCTCAGCCACTCCTTGTGAGTCTTGCTCTTGAGGCCTTTCACCACCCTGGTCACCCTGCTCTGGACACACTGCAATGGCTTTTGTGAAGGATTTCACTTCTACAAACCAAGTGGTTTCCATCTGTGATACATTTCTGCATCATGACAGCATACAGAGCAACTGAAAAGGACCTTTCAATTTTTTAAAAAATAAAATTAGCATTCTAGAGATGTAAATCTTCCAAGTTACTCTGTGTGCACATCAGAAGAAATTCACAAACCTTAAGACACTGAGATATCTAGAAGAGTGTCCAACTACACCTATTCATCAATCTAGAGTTTGTGCTGAGAAAACCAGCATGAATTAGGCAAAATTACAATATAAAATGTTCTGAATGTCTCAAGCTACATCTTAAGGTGTAGCCAAATTAGGACTGGAGCAGGTCGCAAGGAAAGGTGATTAAGCCTCCATTACAAATTAGCATATTCTCTGACTAGCTTTAGTCACAACAGCCTCCTTGCACATTCCAAATATGGGCCAAAATTATGAGAAAAGAGGATGGCTAAACTGGCTACATTAGCTGTCAACAGAGCAGACCAAAGGGAATGCACAGAACTTGGCATAGAAATGGAAACTGTCACTGAACCCTGTGGGACATGAGGCAGAAATGACAATGGATCACTATATTCCTGCTTTCTCAGGGTATGCTTTGGAAATAAGAAAACAATTCATACATGCTGCTATTTCACAGGGATCCCACCTTTCCAAACAGGCCAGTAGGACAGAGAGTATCCTCCAATTTACTTCCTCATGCTTTTTCAAATTTCAGTGTGAGTGAACAGGATAAACAGGACAGGAACAGCAAGTCCCAAGACTTCTCTATCCTTCTCAGTGAAAAGTTTCCTCTTGCATTGGGATCAGCAGACATTTTCAACACACACCTCTCAGCACAAACTGATACACAATAGAAAACCATCTGCTCTCCCTGTCAGCAACTTTGCTCCAACTAAAATAAACTTACAAGCACTACTTATAATTTATTTTTATGCCACAAATAAAGAGAACAGCCTCCAGTAAATACAATCAACACCACACTTTTAAAAACAGACTACTTGCACTGAAAGGTCTTGGCTCATAGCAAATATAGTCTGGGAGTTTCAAGAAGTAGTTCTGGATGAACACTGGTACATCCTCACACCAAATGCATTTGACAATGAAAAACTGGAATAAGAAGGGACGATTAACCAAAATTTGTATTTTTTGAGTTAAAATGACGCTACCTGAAAAATACCAAAGATAAGCACTCACACAATATTTATTCACACAGTATTAAAAATGCAAAAAACATTGTTAAGTAACTTCTTAGTCCATCTTGGCCATAGGAAGTTACATTTCAGCTCTTGAACAAATCAATCACTGCCCTCCCAGTGCCACTCTCCCCACCCAAATACTGCACAGTACAGCAGACTCAGGCAACTCCCAATGCCCACACACACAGGAATAATGTCATTATTCTGAAAAGAATTTTTCCCAGACTTGACAGTATCTAGGGACATCTGGAAATCTCAGTTAATTTCACTTCTGCATTCCTTAAGCAAACACTCACTTAGTGATGCTAATTAACTGCAGAAAAGTTAAATAATATAATTAGAGAGCCAGATGTAAATCAAGAAACACCATATTACATAAAACACAAAAAGAAGAGAAATCATATGACATCTTAATTTTGTCTTTTTGATATGGCTTAAAAAGACAGGTAATGATCAAATAACTTCTGACTTTCAGCACATGAACATTTCTTTCAAAAGAGATAAATTATTGGCAAATTACAAACCCTCACTAGCTCACCGTTTACCCCACAATAACTATCAATTAGTAGAGGCATGTCTCTGAATACATAATGCATTACATTTTTTACTTTCAACACCTGGTGTCACCAGAATAACACCATATATTTCTAAAACGCTCTGCAGTGTGTGTGTGCCTTGATTTTAAGGCAGCAGTACTTCAAAGGAAGTGGAATTGTGGAAAATTATGGCAAGCCATGCACACAGATTATTTTTTTTTGTAATTGATACATTATCACTTAACTGACCATGGCAGGTCATTTTAAAAATGAGGCTCAAGGTATTTAAAAGCCTTTATCCCTTAGACAAGGTCAAAATGGGCCTGAACAAAGTGAAAATTTTGCTGTATTTCAGTATTTTGAGCAAGCTAAATCCTAAACCCTTTTCTGCAGAAACACTTTAACTGGTGATTTCTGCTACACCAGAATTTTGCTAATTGCAGTCAATTTTGTAGGGGCTAATCACCACCTTTCTGTCCAGACTAGGGCTGTATTAATTGGTTATCATTACAGTTCCCCTAAGAATAGACAGAGGAGAGCGATTTTGATTGATTGTTGCTTGGAGCTCCTTGGATCCCCAAGACACTAAATAAAAAGTTAAATATCAAAGAAGATTTAATTAATTTCAGTCTCTCCTTCTTTCCACTCTATCAGCAAAATAGAGCTGATAAAAAATTGACAAATTAAAGGGAAATGAAGAGACTCAGAACTGGTGACCTTGTATTTTTTTAATGAGAAAGTACATGCATTTATTTGCTCTAATCTTTAGATAATGGGCATAAGAAAATGAACTTTCTCAGCTTTTGATGCTTATTCCAAAGCACAAATGGAGTTATGGTTGGCAGTTAGATTAACTGGTGTAAGATTTGTATTATTCTTTTTTGAATATTAAGATTTGTGTTTTTCTTTAATACAGCATTTCAAATAAATCAGTGAAAGAATCCTGAACTCATGGGGAAAAAAATCATAAGCTTGTTATACAAGAAAGAGAAAATAATGTATTGCAACATACAAATGCAGTATTTCAGAATCAAAAGGTTTAGGATGAACCTGTATTTTAGCAGAAAATTCTGTATCAGGAAACAAAGGAAGATGTGATCAAGATTTTTATAATTAATTTTGTAAAAACTTACTCAGACTGACACTTCCACTGATTATGAATAGGTTTCCTGCACAGGACTTTCCAGAAGTCATACTGCCTTTCCATACTTTGTCAGTTAAGACAGAAGCACTTCCATAAGTACAAATTTTCAGGTTTTAGTGCAATCACTGTGGATTTTAAAGCTAGAAGAGAAAATCTAACCCTGATACAGGAATTATTTTCAGGTGAGTGCATTTCTAGGCTCTGTAAACAATGTTTGGAGGAGATCCCTATGTGCCTGCAAGGCATTCACTACCTCTAAGCTGATCTGTGGGGCCAGCTTTTTGATGACAGGCTTCCAAATCCCCTAAAAGGAAGACAGGCAAGCAATACAACCTTGAAAAATGGTATCAAATAATATCAATGCAAATAAAGAAGAAAACAGTCATGGAAAGCAGGAAAAAAGATAAAGCCTGGGAAAAAGGATGCAAGTCATTAAGGAAAAGCATCTCTTCTCCTCAATGCTTGATTTAAATAGATGTTAACATAAATAAGTAATTTTAAAAGAGACAAAGTCTAAGTCTGGTGGGTTAATCAAGTTAGACAGATTTTATAGCAGGTTTTGTTTATTATAACATCCACCACTTGTTCGCTGCAGCATTTCAGAGCACAAACCCTCCAAACCAAAAAAACCCAAAATCAAACATCAGTAGTTTTCTGTAAAACAAGGTGTTAATTATTTTAGGACTCCCTAGCCCCTTATTCCTTTTTAAAAGGGAAAAAGAGTAATAATAAAAAAGACCTCAGAGGATCCTTTTCTCCCAAAAGAGTCAAGTATTCAGTGGTCACTGATTCAGAATGTGTTTATATGCACAGGAGCAGAAGGACCACTGGTGAAGTAATACACAGGTCACAAAGCTTTATCTAGAGCTGCTCAGCAGAGTGGCCTGATGTGTCCTCCACCACCAAAGTCTGCCCAGGCAGACCTAGAGGATACCACTTGGATGGAGATAGACACTATTTCCAATGTCAGCTCCTATGGAAGAAAGAAGGGATGCAGACCTTTTAGTAATAAAACTTAATATTTAGAATGCACACAGAGGCAGTTTCCCATCTCTACCACTGCTAAGATGTGCAGATGCTGAAAATAAATCATCTGTCTTGATCCATACTAGTTACTTTGTCTTGACCTTGGCAGATCTTTTGACACTGATAATGCTCATGATATTCCCCCATGCAAGCTAGCAAAGTATGATTTAACAAGAATTGCTGGTATTTAGAAAAAACAAAAACAAAAACAAACAAACAAACAAACAAAACCAAACTCCAAACCGTTTAGAAAGTCTAGTTATTATTTATCAGAGACATAGACATATACTAGACATATATTTATCAGAGACATAGACACAAGCTAGACATATACTCAGGATTTGTTATGTTCATTCCAGTAGCAGGGAAGCACCAGTAATGAAAATAATGAATGATGTGCACAAGGCTAATGGGACAGTCACAAGTGTACAAAATAACCCTTCTCCTGGTTGTGCCTACTTTGCATCTCAAAAACTGTTTTTAGATCACAGATATGAGAGATTTTAATCTGAAATAACTGGTGTTTAATAAAGATTAAAAATATATAAATTATATTGTTTATAGGCGTGTAAGTTTTATTTGTTCTATTGATAGCATGCTGGTGAGATACACCACTTTGATATGGAACCATTAAAAATCTATACCCTCACATAGTTTTTCTCTAACCTGCTGATGTGGCAACTGTAGATAAGACACACTGCTATTCTTCTAGACATACAATAAGCAATCTTACACACACATTTGTTTATCCACTGCATATGTGATTCACAGGTAAACTGCTGCACATGCCTACAAGTATAATTCACAGCAGTGTCACAGGTTTTATCAAAAAGAACAATGTAAGCTAGAACACATCTCTTAGACAGCTAAGTGACTGTATCCTGGTAGCTCAGAAAACATGCTACAAAAGCTGCATCTGCAGCAGCTTTGCCCACAAGACAGAAATAATGAGACAAGCAGAGCTGTCTAAGCAAACACTAAAGTTGCGCGTGCTGTTAGTACTGTAGAGCATTTACAGATCACAAGAGTACAAGATTACTGGGGAGTTTATTCCCATTAAGAGATAAAAACCATCAAGCTTGAGAGTGACTGTTCCACTGTCACTAAAAATACTTCCTAACACTCTTTCCTAATTAAACTCCCAAAGCATCACTACTGCCTAAAGAAAAACTCAGCTGATAATGTAATTGTGCTGATGGTTTAATGGGTTGGCACAGAGAACCACAGAGGGATGGGCAGATGTCAAATAAATAATCCATCCCATACATAATCTTAAAAATTAGCCCAAGAGATTAAGTTTTGACCTATCTAATGTCAAACCAAATTACCTGATGTGGCAGGAGGGTTATGAATGACAAATTATCCTGAAGGCAACGTCATCTGTTCCTTCCTTCTAGTACCATACCTACCAGGTCTGGTGTCTGCTGCATCACTCTCCAGACCCTGCTTAAAATCTGGCTGCAACAACATTAATGGTGAATCTCAAAACCTCCCCAAAAAAGCACCCCAAAACCAATCAAAATGCTTGACAAACCCAGAACTGAAAGGCCAGTCATGGACTTGATAATTTTCTTAGTCCATCGTAAGATTTGAGAGCACAAAGTTATCATATCAAAAGAATTACTACACTTAAAATTCAAAAGTGAACTGGATTGCCATGTCAATGAATAAATAATTCATGTGTTCACAGTAACACTGCAATAACAAACCTCTGCTAAAGACAGCTAAAATACAGAGCCTGATCTGAGTTTCCACCTAAATTAACACCGAAACAGAAGTTACAGATAAGACATATAGACCACAATATGACAAATTAAAGAGATTAAATTGTTGTTTTGTTATACAGAAATTAGGGAGAAAATTTTTAAGTTCATCCTGTCCGAAATGCAAGGTACTTGATGCTCTCCATTAATATAGTAAATTGTCACTAAGCATACTTAATTAAAAGATAAAATAACTACTAGCAGTAAAAGAACAGACTAGATGAACAGATGGTTCCAGATAAATTTTGACCTAAATTTCTTGATATTTTGACAAGACAAATAAAGGTAAATATAAACAAGAAGAGGAGGGAGAGGAATAACCAGCCAGTCAGTATATCTCAGTAAGGAGTCTCATACTAGAAACATGTAAAAAACCACTATCAAATCCTTTTCTTTCTCAGCTCACCTGCTTGTCTTCTCAAAGATGTTTTGCTTCTGTTAAGCAGCTTTCCTGAAGTTACCCATGACCACTTCCATATTCACTTTACTGAGAAACTAATTATACCTGGAACCCAAATAATGAAATAACGCCCACTGCCCTAGGACATTTTAATCAAAAGAAATAAATCATTAACCTGTAATATAATTTAAATCTCTTAAAGGTTGATTTTCTTTTATACTCACTCTCTCTTGAATTGGACCCCTGCTAGAGATAACAGTTAAGAGAAATGTTTCTATCTACAGAGTCCACAGAAGGCAGAGATTCTTCTTTCTGAGCCCTTCATATCACCTTCCCTTTGGGCACTCTCCCCAATCAGACAGCTCCCAAGTATGTAACTCTGAGTTACTTACCATGTTTGAAATGAGCTTCAGAAAGCTTCAGTAAGATTTGGCCTGTGGCTGGATTCATATCCTGAAAGTTTTCATAGCAGGTATATTTGAACTACATCACAGCAAGGATGGCAGCCTTGGAGCAGGTGAGTGGTTTGATGTGTGAAATGTGTATGTGCAGGGTAAGCATCCTGCTGGGATTTATTCCCTACGTAATTTTCAGCTAAGGCAAAATCAAGCCTGGGGCTCTACTCCATAAGCTGTGTTGAAACATTCCTCTCCATTCAGATAATTTCTCAGTTATTTATACGTTTTAGTAATATAGTGTAGGCTCAGTGCAGTCTCATTTAAATTTAATTTAGCTGTTCTCCTATGCCCACATCCCATCCTAATACTTGCAAAGCATGATCTCCACACTTCACAGGCAGCAACTGACTTTGGAAGCACTGCTTTACAGTACATGAAGCCACACTCCACACATGTGCTGTACTCATCTCCTCTCAGTGAAACATTCTGGAACACTGAGCTCAGATTCCTACTTACTCATTCCACAGAAAATCTAAGTTTTGACGGCTGCACTAAAAACTGCCTCAAGGAAGAAGAACAGCAACTGATACACACTCAAACATATCTGAAATATGACATTCATTCTGAGATTATGTTTTCTCCACAGTAATTTTTAGTGATCTTTTCCCCTCCCTTTCCTAACCTATTTAGGCTTGTCCCATCCTCTTCAGAGTTCTTATTTTGCCAGAAATAAGTTTAGGCCTAAGATGGTTCTTGAAGCCACAGTTTTCCTTGAGCACTTGTGCAGGTATGCAACCAGAGGAATAAAGAACTCTATTAGCCTCCTTCTATTCCTGACAGTAAATCCAAGACCATGACATCTCAGCTGATGGCAACAATCATGGCAAGTATATTTTTTCATTCCCCCACCTGATAATCTGCACCAAATTACTATTGCTGAAAACTCTTTTCTTCAGTTGTCTTCAGTTCCTCTACCCACATATTCTGTTGAGTTTCTCTCAACTAGTCCTATCTTCTGATCTCTAAGATAAAAATCTGAATCTAGTAATTTTCTCTTAAATCTGTTATTATGGATGCTTATGTTATTAGGGCCCTTCTCTAGACTCCTAACATTTCCCCTTTTTTTCCATGAGCTTTTCACAAAACCCATGAAGGAATTCCCATTTTTCCTCAAGTTCAAAAACTAGCAAGAACCTGCTGCCTCACTGTGGAATAATATCCTAAGAGTCCAGGTGAGCTGGGTTGGCTAAATGCCCACAATGAATAAGTGTGTATTCCAAACCTCATTCCACATACTGCCATCATACAGTTTTTGTTCTCCCTTAAGCAGAGGAAAATACATAAAAACAGAGCCAAAAAGAATGTCATCACAAAAGAGAGGCAAGACTTAGGCAGGAGGACATCACTAGGTCTACCTGTCATTCAAAACCACTGCAAATACCATTCCTCCAAGAGAAAACCAGAACAAGACCATTATTTCTCACTCACTACTCACAGTCTCACTTCCAAGATGATTTTTCTCAGCAATGTTTTGAAGAAAATTGGTTTGTGTCTATTTTTTCTTCAAGCTTTCCATACAACTGTGTATGTGGACTGGGTCTCTCCTGACGGGAAATAATCTAACTTGTTATCTTTGACTTCTAGAGAAATTCACACATGCTGAGATCCAACCAAGAACAAAACTGTCATTTACAGAACTTGCAGTAGACAGAATCCATAGACAATTAAAATGACATTGATTTTAGTGGTAAAATTTAGTGTCCACACCCTAGCCTAGTTTAATGTGCAAATTAAACAACAAACACTTTGGGTTCAATTAAAAGAATTCAGAAAGAATGCTACTAATAGCCTCCAATGAGCTCAGGGGGTAGCATTCACCTTGCTTTAATTTCCAACAGTTCAGAATCTAGTCTGGTCACTCAGGCTTTACCATTTGGTGCAGAGATGTGAGGTGCATCTCTTGTCAGCACCTACAAATGAAACATCTCAAATGCAAGTCTGTCATCCTGGGAAGTAGACTAAAGAAGGGGGCAGTGCTGAGGTACAAACTCATGATTCTTATCAATACTGTGTGTCAGTAGAAACAATAAAACCTCAGTTATTGAAAGTCTTGCACACAAACTGACCTGCCCACCAGAATGCAAAATGTATTAACTTGGTATATTTCACAAGATGTGTAGACAGCATTTAGTATCTGAGATGCAAAGGTGGCAGCAGAGGTACAGGATGAAACCCACATATCACAGAATGAGTCAAGCTGGAAAGGATCAGAGTGGTTACAGGCCTCTACACCCTCCTCAAGCAGGTTTATCCTAGGTCACATTTTACAGGATTGAAACCAGATGGTTTTTGAGTATCCCCAGTGAGGGAGACTACACAACCTCTTTGGTCAATCTGTTCCAGTGCTTGGTCGCCTGCACAGTAACGAAATTCATGCTCATGTTCAGGTGGAGCTTCCTGAGCATCATTCTCTGCCCAATTCCTCTTGTCCTATTGCTGGGAACCACAGCCATCCTTTTGGCACCCTCCATTCAATACTTACTGATAAGGTCCTTTCTAAGATGTCTCTCCTCTAGGCTAAACAGGCCCAGAAATGGAGAAATACAAGAGAGAACCTATAGAAGATTTGAGTCCAGATCAGGGGTAAAAAAAATATTTTGGAGAGAAGTCTTTTATACTAACATTCCAAAACACTACTGAAATTGTGAACGATATTTTTGTAAGAAAGTAACATAATGCCAACAAATATTCCTAACACTTCTGGAATACTAAGTAAACAGCAAGACTTTTAGACATGTGATGAGAAATTACTATCTGCATCTGCTTCCTGACTAAAAGGAGAGCTACAACCCTGACTGCTGTTGGAGCCAACTCAGCCAGAAGTGCAGTACAGCAGTCAGGATTATACTGTTTGGGATCCATGTTTCCTATGACATCTCAATGATTTACCTTATACATCCTTACCTCAGGACTCATGAATACACCCTGCTGAACAAAGCAAAGCAGCCAAGGCAGCAAGCACCCTGCACTGTATTAATGGGAACACAACCAGCAGATTATGGGGAGTGACAATCTCCCTTAACTTGATACTCACTAGACCACACCTACAACACTGCACCCACTTTGGGGCCCAAAACAAGAAAAAAAGATGGACAAATTACAGTGCATTCAGACAGTCAAGGGGCAAGAGTATTTGCTTTGTGAAAAGCAGCTCAGGAAGAAGCCTCTTCAACTTGAGAAGAGATGGCTTTTGATTGACCTAACAGCAGTCTTTCTGTTATCCAGGAAACACAGCCAGGGTCTTTACAGGAGTGCAAGTCAGAGTTCAAGAGCAACAGGTATAAACTAAAATAAAAGAGGTATCAACTTGATTCAAGGAAAAGGGCTCTCATGACACAGACAAAAATTGAAGCAATCTGCCCAGAGGTGCTGTGTAGCTCTATCCTTAGAGGTTTCCAAGACAAGTTGGATAAAACACTGAGCAAACTGGTCTGAACACACAAACAACCTTACATTGAGAAAGGAGGTTGGACAAGTGACTCCCCACGTCCCTTCCAACCTGAATTTTGCTGTGATAAAAGTTGTGGGCTGCATCAAGCTAGACAAAATGAGGGGAGAGAAGAAGATAAAGAGACTTGCAGTTACTCTGGTATTATTTGATAGCACGTATTTTTCAAATTGCAGCATTGTTCTAATACAGCTACTCTCACACAGCTGAAGCCTGGCACAGGCAGGGTGATCTCCCTTTCATTTAGTAGCAATCCTCAGCACTGGAAAAAAAGCAATGCTTGAGGGAAAGGATGAGAAAAAACAATTCTACATGACCAAGAACTTCTGTCAGAATGTCAGCAATACAATGGTAACTCTGGCTGTTAGTAAAGGTCATGAGCAATTACAGTCAAAACACTGCAGAGAGAGGTGGTTATGTAGGTAATTCCAAAGGAAAAGAAGTGTCCTGTAAGACAGAGAAATTAGGAGTGACAGTGATATCGAATACGTTTTCTCAAGATGTTAAGAGCAAATAGCTGACACACTTAAAGAAATCACAGTGGCCAAGAATCTTAATGTAAAGGCCATTCTTCAACAACACCATAATGGTAAATCAATAGGACATGATATTATCCTGGTACAGTCTGTCCTTCTTCAACATTAATTGGAAGTGAGAAAAAGAGAGCTGTATCTAACATGGTCCATAAAACATAATTAAACATTTGCAGTGAAGAAGAGCAGAAAATTCTGGATAGCTATGGATTCTGGGTTAAGAACAGTGATTTACTACTGCCTGAATAGTTCAATTTCTAAAGAAAAAAGATATTAAACATCCTCTTTGGAGAGACAGAGTGAAAAGGGTATTACATTTGCTAACTCAATGACATGACTGGGTCCATCCATTTCCCCTGTCTCTTACTCAATTATCTATGTAATACTTACCCTTTCTGTCAGAATACTGCAAAAAATCTATGAAAGATGAGAAAACAAAAGGTAGCATCAGTTCATATAGAAAATGTGTTCTTTTATAGCACATGCTCACTGCTTAATCAGTTCACATCACTTAAAATGTCATTCAAGTTTCCCATTCAATTCTACTTAAATCAAAAGTGTTATGAAAATTATTTGACCAGGTTCAAGTTCAGAGAACTTTTAGAGTATGAGAAACATACAAGAAGACTTGAATAGCAATAGAAAAGTGCATTGCTCCAAAAGTGAAATTACAAAAACTACAGTAAAATGTAGTGTCTTTTTCTTCTACCAACAGTAACTATTAGTAGCATTCTTGATTACACAGAAAAATAATTTGGCTAATCCATTAGAGAGTAAAAGTGCAGCAGAGCTAGCAGCAGAAGGCAAATGCCACAACATGCCTCTGGAATTTACTCTCTTATTTCACTGCATGATACCCTCCATGACTATACCTTTGTTCCTGTACCTACACTTGCACATTCACAATGCAGATCAGGCAGCCACATAACCTAATTTCCCTGAAGTTCCCCAAGAACAAGCACAAACAAGAGAAACAGAAGTCACAAAATCTGTGGTTGCATGAGCAGTCAGATGAAAGTAATTTTCAAGAGGACACTTCCTTTAAAGTAGACAGTTGGGTTACTATTGGGAGTTATGAGGATGTACAAACTTGGAAGAATGTTGGTTGGATGGGACCTTTGGAGGTCACCTAGCCCAGCCTCCCACTCAGGGCAGGACTAAAGCCAATATTAGATGACACCTTCCAAGGGAAGAAGCTGTGCTTAGCAGAACAGTGGGTGGCAGAGACAGCAGGATGTCTGGTGAAAACTAGGCCTTGTTTGTGCCCTCTCGTCTCCAGAGGCACCAAGATTTCCATGTCAAACATCAGCCAAGGAAAGCATGAACTCACTTGGTAAACCTTTCTAAAGGATAAAGAGGAGGCTCTGCAGTACATAAAGCACTTAAAACAGTATTTCTATGCTGGATGATCGGAGAAAATGACCAACAGAAAACTCTAATCACACATATAAAGGCACCAAAAGGAAAAGCTATGAGGAGCAGATGACATGACACGTACCAACATCATGACACACTTCCTTCTGTGATGGAATGAATTCGTGCTCAGTACTCCAGTGGTCTCAAAACAAACTCATGAACAAGCTCAAAGAAACTTGCTTGCAAATCTGATGGCAGAAAACCATGCTAATCTGGAAAGTGAGGGGCAAACAGGCTGCGAGAACCCAAGAAATATGAAGGGTGACACACATATCAAGTAGGTAATGTTTATCAGCAGTCAGATGCAGATTAAAAAACATTAGCAATACATGAAAAGGTCATTTTTTGTTTTGTTTAACATGCAACCTCTTTGAAAATTCACATTTTGAGGCAGTAAAAGAGACATCTGTTTGGTTTAGCCTTTATTTAACCATAGCAGGAGAAAGCTGTCCTACACACAGGTAATAACAAGAAATGTTATTTGGTCATACGGCTTTGACAGCTATGATGGAGCAAGGGCCATGGTGAGTGCCAATTAAAGATACATAAACTGTAGAGACAGTCTAAGTTTTTAAGGCTTCTCTCAAGAGGAGGGGAGAAGAATAATGAAAATTTGCCCATGCTTTGTTCAGAGATGTGAAAATTTAAAGCCTCTCTTAATGGCCTTTGTCACACAATGAACAACTTTAATTGTCAAGAAATTGCTTTTCCAGGTTGACTGCCCACTTAAGCTAGAGAGTATATAAAACAAGTCTGCTTCTCACAGTGTTCTACATGAAACAACTTGGTCATGGAGATATTTACAGTTGTGCCACTGTATGCTCAGTTCTACAGAAGTTGCTACCTTGATATTTTCAAAGCATGGCAAAAATTACAGAAGCAGCAAATTAAAAATACCTGAAGCAAAAAATGAGGAAGTTAATTGTCTGAAATTAACACAGATATAAGTAAATGAACCTTAACCCAAAACCAAAAGACTTAAGCAACTTCATAATGGAAAAGGATACAGAACAGGTGGGGTACAAAAGTATAGTAAAATGAAAAGCCAAGGCGTATTGAAAAAAATAACAAAAAGACACCCTCCCCACAAACATTCTTGTCTAAGCAATGCAGGCAGAAAGACAAGTTCTCTTGTAAGGATATGCTGTCATTGAATAGTTCGGGTTTGGAGGAACCTTAAATCGCTTATTTTCAAGCCTTGCCGTAGGCAGGGGCACCTTCTGCTACACTCTGCATCTATACCTGAACTCTTTCTTTCCTCTTTTCCCTCTAGTTTAGGTACTGGCTCTCCAAATGCGCATCACCAACCCATTACAAGGGCAAAGGCATGTTACTAACAGGAGTACTTGGATCACTTCTGTTTGGAGGATGCGCCTGAGCACCTGGAGAACACAAGGTCATCCACACCCTCGGCCGATCCAGCGCTAGGGACAGCTCTCCCTGCACTCAGCTCTATCACCGACGGGCCGCCCTCGCACAGAGGCGCTGCTGTGCCCTTGCCCTGTGTCCCAGCCGGGAGCCCTGAGCCGCCCGCCGGCAGGGCAGCACCGGGCCAGACCGGCTCCCACGTGGCTTTCGGAGCGCGGCCGGGCCGCAGGGCGCTCCCCGCAGGGCGCTCCCCGCAGGGCTCGGCTCTCCCCGCAGGGCGCTCTCCGCAGGGCTCGGCTCTCCCCGCAGGGCTCTCCCCGCAGGGCGCTCTCCGCAGGGCTCGGCTCTCCCCGCAGGGCGCTCCCCGCTGGGCCGCACCGCCGGCAGAGCCCCTGGCCGGTACCGGCACCGGCACCTCCGCCTGCCCTCAGCGCGTCCCCGCGGCATCACGTGTGGCGAGGGCGGACCGGCCCCGGCCCAGCCGCCCCGCCCCGCTCTGCCCAGCGCTCTTCGGGCCACTCACTCGCCAGAGCTGCCGCTGCCTCCGCGCCTCCGCTGCCGCCTGCGCCCGCCGCCTTCTGCCCGTCTCGGGGCGCCTCTCCGGGGAATAGGCGGCGGGGCGGAGCGGGCCGTGGGGCGGCGCCTGCCCCCGCTCCCTCCCCTGCGGACGGGGCAGCGCAGGGAACCCGGAGCGGGGCCGGGGGTGAGCCGGGGTTGCTGTCCGGGCCGGCGCGGCTGCCAGAGGACGGAGCGTGCTTGGCGGGAGCGCGGCCAGCCGGGCTCGGAGAGCCGGACAGCCCGCGGCCGCTGCCAAGGCAGGAGTGGCGGCCGCGCTCCCGGGAAGGGCCGCTCCCGGAACCGCGCCGGGCCTGGCCTCCTGCAGGCCGTGATAAACGTGCGTCAAGCAGCTTGGCAACATTTGGCAGCCAGTCTGGCCTTCAGAGAACCTCTAAAGAAACCCTTATTATTTTATAAACGCTGTTGACTGCTCTGTAGGAAGGGATTTTGGCTGCAGGCACGGATTGGTCTTGAGCCGGCTGAAGCAGCAGTTTTAAAGTTTGAGGGTGTTAAGCGCCTTTCTGTTTACCAGCTTTGCAGGCAGCTTCTAGCTACCAGCCAGACTCCCTGAAGCCGGCTCCGTAGGGATCAGTCTGCTCTTTAGCAAAGCATGTGAAGCTGCCACACAAATCACTTTAAAGGGAATGCATTGATAGGGGAATAAGAGTGAGATACCCCTTCCAGTGGTGCTGTAGCACGAGTCCTGGTCAATGGCAGGTTGAGTATAAGTCAGCAGTACCCTGGCAGCCAGGAGGGCCAAGCATCTGCGGGACATCAGGCACAGCAGCACTACTGGGATTGTCCCGTTCTGCTCTGCACTGGGGCGGCCTCATCTTCAATATTGTGTGCAGCTTTGGGTGCCACAATATCAGAAAGATATTAAACTATTAGAGAGTGTCCAAAGGAGGACTTTGAAGGTGGTGAGGGGTCTAGAGGAGAAGCCATATGAGCAGCCTGTTCAGCCTGGAGGAGACTGAGGGGAGATGTCATTGCAGTCCACAATTTCCTCATGAGGGGAAGCAGAGGGGCAGACACTGATCTCTTTTTTTTTCTGGTGACTAGTGATAGAACCCAAGGGAATGGCCTGAAACTGTGAAGTTGTGTCAGGGAAGGTTTAAGTTGGATATCAGAAAAAAAGTTTCTCAACCAAAGGATGGTTGAGCTTTAGAACAAGCTCTCCAGGGAAGTGGTCACAGCATCAGCCTGATAAAGTTAAAGAAACATTCTGGGCAAGACTCTTGGGCACACGGTGTGACTCTTGGGGATGACCCTGTGCATGCAGGGCCAGGAGATGGACTTGGATGATCCCTATGGGTCCCTTCCAACTCAGCATATTCTATGATTCTCTCTGGAGCATACAAGTACCATTCTGTAGCCTGGTTATTGGGACAGCAGATGATATTTTGGTGTCAGTCCCTCCTCCTTGACTAGTTACTAAATGGAAGCCAGGTTGTGTCTCTTATGTAAGACTATTCACTTTCTTACCCAATTACCACTCAATAATTCTATTCCACCTATAACAGTAGGATTGTTGCAAAACAACATATATAAATATGTACATGTAAATATATGTAAAAATTTTCTTAAGAAAGGATGTTCTTTATGTTTACTCTTTGTATGCTTTTAAACACAATAAACAAGAAATACTCAATCTGTGAGCAGATAACAGCTAACAAGCAAGCTCTAAGTGATGTCCAGGTGTTAGAAAAAACAAATTACTTGGTACAATTGCCTTGTTAGGGCTTAGGGCTTTGAATACTTCAATAATCTCAGATCTAGGGGAAGGTTAACAAAGCTTGGGAAGAAGGATATACCACTGATAGTGGACACAAAATGCGGAATTTACAGGCCATGAAGACATCTGGCAAAACTCCCAAGATAAAGTAGAAACTAGTAAACCCACCCCAGCAGTTGTGCTGAAATCAGCTCTGACTGTGTAAATAACAATTTCAACAGAGGGAGATTGTGATCACTGGCTCATGGACCACCAACCCAAGAAACCCACTGACCCCAAAGAAGAGAAAGACTGAGCATGGGGCTAATTAGCACGAGAAGCAAGAGAATCATTAACCAATAAAAGAATGCCAATTAATAAAAGAACTGTTACTTGTAGCCAATGAACACTACTAATTCCTTTGTTTGCTAAATTCTATAAATAGTAAAAAGTTGTGATAACTAGTGTGTGCAATGCCACTGAGCAGCCCAGGATTGTGCAACTCTAAAATAAATAATGTCTCTCTTAAGTGTGTCGTTATTGGCTTGTTGCACACTGGGTAAAAATTCCGATTTTGGCAGAGGTTGTTCAGTATTAGAGGCAGTAGCTCCTGCTTTCTATATGTTATCGTTTTAGAGGCTGAATTAATTAGTTAAGTATTCCATTGCTTTCTTCAGGTGCTGCTTTTTGTTTGTTTGTTTAGGCACACACATTCAACATCAATACACTTGTGCTGAATCAAGATTTTGAACTCTTACTCTAGGGGGAGGAATGTCTTCCTGTGTATCCCAATCCTAGTCTGCCAGGCCTGTTAGGTTTTCTTCCTAGCTTGTAGCAGAATCCTGAATCAAAAACTTACTACAAAAACAAACACCATTGTCACAATTAAAATCTATGCAAAAAAAAAAAAAAAAAAAAAGATAGCAAAATGCAGATTTATTTCATGGCTTAATTACAAATGTATTTACTTCCTGCTCAGCTGAAAATAAATTGAACATACCATTGGCAATCTAAATGATTAACACTACATAAAAAAAAGTTCAGCTCAGAAATCACAAGCTACCAGTTTCAGTACCTGTAGGGATATTTCCTAACAAAAATATTTCTTTTGAAAAGCCCTGAACCACTTGACATGGATCATCACTGACACAAACTGAACACCCATGCCACAAGACGGCAGTGCAACTTTCTAACACAAAGTCATCAGTCCTCCAATGCTGCATAGTCCATGCAACTGTGCACATCCTCTTCCTTGGAGAGATAGTCCTTTTTCTTTGAAGCACAGGGTTCAACTTGCTGTATTTATAACATTACACCTATGTACAACCACTTCACATTATTCTGGAGCCCAGCACAGTCTGAAATGCCCTTTACCAGTAGCACCTGCTGCTTATGGTGTTCCATGACACAAATTTGGCTTCCTCAGCTTTTACATTGCAGAAATTCAGCCATGTGATCTCACTTTTGCTCTTAGCAAAATTTATTCTTTTGGAGTTAAAAGTGCCCTCTTTAACACACATTTGGTGGAGAAACACCAAGAGCTGTGGAAGGGAGCACTATTCAATGAAAGGGCCACGTTGAGAAGTGCATGGGAATCTCTGTGTAATGACAGGTATGTGAATGTACCAATACTCATGAAATATGGGACACAGGCAGGAACCAGCAAATAAATATCCAAAGATATCAAAACAAAAAACCTCACCATACTGAAACACACAGTGCTATCACATTTAACATTCTAACAGCTACAGCTTGAAATAGCAACTGAAACTTATGGAATAAATATACATCTCACTGTTGCAAATTTACAGTTGCTTCAGAATTGCTTTTTAAACAGGAGTGAAGGACACCAAAATTCACTAAGTTATTACTGTTCATTAAAGAAACATAAACAAGCTAGCAATGAGTCTAACTGGAGGTGAATGTTCTGTTTTCATACACAGGGATTTGATGTTCACTGTTTTATCAGTCATGTAAATTTATCAAAGTCAATTTGTTTTCTCCCTTTTCTTTATCCAGCTACTCTCTGATTCTCAAGGCAACTACCTGCCAGTTTGCTTCAATGCCAGTCTTTTAACATTCTTGGTGCCAATAATGTATGAGAATGCTTGAGGGACCAAATTACTTCATGTATGGGACCAGATTACTTCAACTGAAAGCAGCAGTGAGATTTTTCTTCATGTATATGAGCTGATCACCTTAGTTACCCTTTGAAGTTAGTGAAGATGAATATCTCCTTTAAGTATGACTTCTCACATCTTAAAGATCTTTTTTTTTTTTTCCCCAGTGACTATACACAGAAACTAGGATGAATAGCTGAGATACAGTATCTGAAATATGAAGGAAAAGGTTCCCAGTGAAAAGGCCCAATATTTTTAACAAACCATTCAAAAGTATTTTAGATTTTTATTTCTTAGTGCCCATAAACACACACACACAAGCCACATCTCTAAAGTTTAAATACTATGAAATTAAATAATAGGAAACTTCATGTAAAAGGCATTGGTCTAGACACAATAGAGACATACAGTTAGGGAACTCTACTGGAAGTTTTTGGTGAAAAGAGACTAACATCCATAGCAGTCATTGTGACTATTTTCCTGACTCCATTCTGTGCATTAAACCATCTGTATTTCTTTTCTCAGAACTGTATTTGAACAAGTAATCCATCTCAATTAAAAAAAAAAAGAAGAAAATATAGAAAAAGAAAAAGAGGCATATTAATTTCCCTAGAGAATCAAACAGGCCAACTGATAAGGAAACTTTAGTCTTCTGGAATTAGCAATGGAAAAAAAATCCAGCATGCTGGAAAGATAGACAATATTTGTACTACAGTTATGTACAAGCCCACTTTTTCTTCACCTTTTTCTCTTTGAAGCTGTGTGTTCTGCACTGTTCCAGAAGTCAGTTATGAGGTATGAAAAACCAATAAAAAGGTTAACATTATAACAATTTTAATAAAAACACTGCACTGTTTGCACTGTTTGCACTTTCAAAATATTTCTGAAAATAAAGTAAAAAAATATTTAGTATTCTCAAAAGTCTTAAGGAAGTTTTTATTACAAAAGCAGTCATCTTTGTGGCTTCTTCTGAACACAATTCTGCCTCAACATTACACTCAGACATATGGGCCTGCTTCATATTACCATCATACAAGTAATCACATTGAATTTCTATAGCAGTAAATATTATATAAAACAAACCCTCACAACAATATATGCAGGTAGTCAGAAAGGTAATCAAGAAGAAATGGTGTTGTCTGTATTGAAAAGTAAACAATTTTCAAATACTAACAAAACACCCAATTTGTTTGTCTGTCTCTTCTCTTGAATAGACTCTTGAATAGAAGGACTTCCACAGAGGAATCTCTACAACTTTGGTTTATAATGACCAAGAAGGAATTCATCCCTCATACATAATATTGACCTAGTGGATGTCTTTAAAGCTGATATGGAAAGGGACAGGGTAAACTACACGTACGGACTTCATGATGAGAATAATAATTTAAACTCAGAATGTCATACTCCAAATATACAGAAAAGACCTGATTATAGTAATCACATTTATCTTCTGCTATAAATTAGCTCAACCAGCCAGATCTCAACTCTTTAATTCCTCATGACTGAAGAAGCTACGTGTTCTCTCTATCTGATGAATAGCAGGCTATGTTTGGAAAGCCTTAAGAATCTGCTGTTTGTACTGAAGGGTGTATCTATTTCAGCACCTTTCAGATACAAAAGTTGGTACTAAGCTATGCTGGTCATTGGAAGATGATTAGCCATACTTGCAGTGCAGTGTTCTGCCTACCAGATACTTATCAAAGAGCGTGTTTGGATCATATTCAGAAACAAATTTATGAAAATTTGTCCAGAAACCAGGAAGAAATGGAGTTTGCCACGGCTTTGTACCCTATGTGAACTAATCAGTCCTGCTGAGAAACAGGCTATATTTGTAGGAGAGGAGCACACATACAGGGCTCTGGCACCTTGACTAAAAACAGTATGCAGCCATGTTAGTTTGTTCAAAGCCAAATTTGTGGACAGCACTGCACTGCCACAGCCTTGCTGGCGAGATCTACAGTTAGTGTGGCAAAAATAGTACATTTAAGTACCTGCATGACTTGTAGTACCCAAGCTAGCTTTGTCAGAGGATGCTTTGGTAGTTCTGCAGTATGGCAGTGTGCTCTGTAGACACACCAAGTTCTTGAAACAACTGTCCTTTCCAAGCAAATTTATAATGTAAAAGTAGCCTCTGGGAGGTTCAAAACATGGTGTAGATGTAAAATGGTTCTATAGTGATCAGATGAGAAGAGCACACAGCATCTTGTCCTGTGGCAGGAATTTCCCTGACACTTTAAGTGGTTCCACACAGAGATGAGTTGTATGTGGAAAATGCTAAACAGTCTCACAACAATCAATGGACAAATTAGGAAAGCTGCAAATACTGCACTGATCAATTTCTCCCAGGGGACATGGATGGCAAGAAAAAAGGAATATGAAAAGACAGGTAAAGTTCCCCAGCTTTCATATCCAATAGCAAACTTCTAATCTTAAACAAACAAACAAACAAAACAAAACATATAAAAAAACCCTCAAACTGGAAAAACTAACCACCAGCAAATAAACAGACATGTGACTACTTCCTGAAGCAGGAATGTAAATATTAGTATACAACAAACAACTCTGGACAGCCAGAGTTCAAATGTGTATTAAAGCATAGCCCCTTTTGAGAGGTAACATGGTACCAACAAAAACCACCTCTGAATCATCCCACATCAGTGTGCTCAGTTTATGCATTAACAGCTATGCTTATTTATCTGCCCCTTCAGCAAACACACAAGCCATGGGAGACAAAGGTGAAGCCAAGTTCTTCCAGGTAACAGATCAACAGCCAAGGTCAGGTCTTCTGCACAGTTACTTTTCCACAGAAATTGTCTCTTTATTCCCCAGCAATATAGGAGCTGAAAGGTGTAATGTCCTTAACCAGAAAGCACTGAGTTGCCTGACAACACAGCAATTAGCTCCTACACTACACTGTATTTAAACCACTGACCTGCCACAGGAGCTAAAGCAATTCTGACTTATTGTCCATGTTGTCTGTGGTAGATGAGGCTGTCTACAAGAACAGATACTCTACTTGACTTCTCTGTTGCCTCAGCTTCTTTTCATTAGCTGCTTGCTAAAATCTCCATCTTCATCAAACAGTATTTTCTACTCTCAAGCATACCTGAGCAGTACACTGGCTGACAGACATTTATGGTCAAATCCTTGCCCTTATTTACTCCTGTACAAATCTGACACTTCACAGGCTGGAGACAGAAATGAGCATAAGGGCTCAACTCAAATTACAGGAGTAGGCTGATCTGCTGGAGATAATTCATCCTTCCATTGTCTCTGCAGGACTGGCACTGGAAGGCAGTAATAAAACTGAAGTGGACAGATATTTTTCATACTTGAAAAGATCAGGATTTAAACAGGAAATTGCACTTTTAAGTATCACTTTCAGAAATAAAACTGCCTCCTGCTATTCATCCCGCTACTAAAAAGTCAGATGAAGATATCAAATTACAAGTGTATGCTGTGAAATTCCATCTGCATTGCTTTTATATACCTCTAAAAATGTCCTAATGGACTTTAAAAGCAGTTCAAGTAAAAATAAAATGATCCCTCAAGCTGAAATGTTAGGATCTGTAGGAGGGCAAAACTGGACATTCAAGTGTGCGGCGCTGGTGGTGTTGTTTTTGAGAAATGATGACTGAATCCTGTACATGGCCAGAAGCACTCATGTAACAGTAGTCGTAAACAGCATGCATGGGCAACCTGAAAAGGAATATCAGGCACCGCCTTTCTTTTGCAACTGCTCCAGCTTCCTTCTTAAGAGGTTGTAGTTTTCCTTGGTTCCTGGTGCCATGGGATCAAGCTTCAGAGAGACTTCATAGTGCTTCTTCGCCAAGTCAAGGTTTCCCCAGCGATGGTAAAGCACAGCTGGAACATCAATGGGGAATTTCATTAGCAATATTGTTGAATAACCTACAATCTTGCCAATCACTTGGAGAACAACATTGAAGTGTTTGTTTCCAGTGAGGGTCTGTCACTGGCTGGTGGCACAGTAGCTGCTTGTTCTGTTGCCAAATGCAGGAGCAAAGCCTGGGAGCAGAACTGGCATGGGAATGATGAAGGAATGAATTACAATGGAGCCATAAATGGCAGCTCTTATCTGGTGAGCTCATTTCGGGTTACAAGTGTAGCATAAATGAACCAATTTGCAGACACTAAAGTGCAGCTACCCCTGGGCTGGATTGTGCAGCCCTCTTGATCTGTCATATCGTGTGACAGCTTTTCTGGCTTTAGTGCCCTGTTCTTCTGGCTGGCAGTTCTTCTAGAAAGTAAAATAGAAATCTTCCCAGCAGGAAGAATGCTCAAAAGATTGCTTTTTCTTTTTAAATACAATGAATATGAAGCAAATAAACAGTACAACTGATAAGAGTTAGAAAGGCTCTTACCTAAATTACCGTGATAACTGGCAGCATTCGGATTGGCTTTAATTGCCTTGAGGAACAAAGCTTCAGATTCCTGAATAATTTAAAATAACAAGTCATCAGGAAAGTCCATTCTCATATATATAAAACAATGCCAAATTTACCCACCACTGTAATCTAAAACAATGCCATATCTGTATGATACCACCATATAATATAATGAGCCTGCCTGTAGCTCAGGTGCCTACAGCCCCCTGAAAACAGTAATAATGCTACAAATAAGTGTCATGTTTTCATAGGCTGCTGTTATTTTAGCAGTAATTTATTAAGCACTAGTAAAGTTTTCTCTTTATCTATATTACCTTTTTTTTTTTACAGAGTATTTTCAAACATTACCTGCTAAAGTTTTCCCTACTTATGCAATCAAATTAAGGAAATGTAATTTGGTATCTAAACAAGCTACTTATAGACGTTTTTCCTTTTACAATAGTTTTAGCAATAAAATAGGGGCATTCCAGTAAATCCCTTTCAAACAGATGTTTCAGTGTGGTTTCCCATGAAGTACCTTTAGTGCTGAATAGCTGACTACCTTTCACTTAAAAATCATGCCAAATCATATAATGCAAGATCCTTCACATTTTCCTAACTGGTTATCTTCTCTGTATTACTGCTTGCAATGTGTCCTCTGAAGATTCTTGATACCTGAGTACTTCTTAGAAGATCTCAGTTCCCTCACCTAATATTCAGAGAATAATTTACCACTAAATTTATTCTCTAATTAAAACAATTCTATTTTTCTACACCAGCTGCTAATATGGGCACTTTTTTGCCAGAGCATATTTCCTGCAGAAGTCACACCCCTCCTCAATCCAAATGGAGCATATTTACTTGCTGACATACAAGTTTAAATACTTGAGAGGAAATCTTACATAGATTTCTATGCTGTGCTGTGCTTTAGGGAAAGTTGTTCATTCAGTTTCAATGCAAATGACCTGAAGATAAAACTACCTCAATGTGGTAGGCTTCCATCTGAATGCACATAGTTGCTGTCTGAGGTATGTGAGAACAGTAACAAGGAGAAAAGTCCTTTCCTTTGTGCTTTCACTGCTTAAAATAAAACACAGGCTCTACTGAAAAAGAAAACCTGTCAGCCAGATTTTTGGTTTCACCATCCTCTCATGTCAAGCATGAAATTATTCTCTATAAGGGTCCCTACAGGGGAAAAGAAATTTCTGATGTCAAGATTGAGTCACTCAGCTCTGAGTGACTTAAGAGCCTCTCCATATGTCCAAATTCAAACCCAAGCTAAAAGCATTGCTGAGCACAGCTGAGGCTGCCATTCCCAAGCCAGGAGAGACTCATGAGGAAAGTGCCTTCATTTCTGCCAGTCAAGGAAATGACAAACCCCAGGGTTCTCAGAGCTAGTCCAGTGGAGGGCTATGAAGATGATGAGGGGACTGGGGCATCTTTTATGAAGAAAGGAAGAAGGGGCTGGGCCTGCTCAGCCTCAAGAAGTGATGACTGAGAGGGGACTTCATCAATGTCTGTAAGTATTGAAGGGAGGGTGCCAAAAGGATGGATCCAGGCTCTTGTCATTCATGACATGCCACAGCATAAGAGGCAATGAGCAGAAACTGATGCACAGGAAGTTCCACCTGAACATGAGGAAGAACTTCTTTACTGTGCAGGTGACAGAGCACTGGAATAGATTGACCAGAGAGGTTGTGGAGTCTCCCTCACTGGGGATATTCAGAACCTGTTTAGACATGACTCTGTGCAACCTGCTCTAAGTGAACTTGCTCTAGCAAGTTCTAGCAAGGGATTGGATGAGACAATCTCCAGAGGTCCCTTCCAACCCCAACCATTCTCTGATTCTGATTTTGTTTCAGGAGAAAGAATACTTCCCCTGATAGGAGTTAGCAAGGGAACCAGAATTTGCAAATTTAGAGTATAAGACTCCATAGTACAAGTTTTAGCATTGCTTTCCTATGGCATGAGCAGTTGCTCCAGCATTCTCATACCCAGACTATTAAAGTTCGTGGATACATTGATCTGTTTGAAACCCATACTGTTTTGTGGTTTCATTCTTATTTTGGATGATGGGACTGAATGCAGTTTCAAAACTTTACAGATACCACCTAAGAGGAGGGAGTGAGAAATACACTGGAAAAGAGAACAGCTATTTTGATGGACCTGAGCAGGGCAGAGAAACAGACTAGCAGCAATCACAGAGTAGTTGAGGCTGGAACAGACCTCTGGTGGCCATGTGATAAGTGAAACCACACCTGGAGTATGTGCCCAGGTTGGGTCTCCATTACAAGAAGGACACAGATACACTCCAGTGAGTCTTGCAGAGAGCCACCAAGATGGTACAAGGAATGATTGAGAGAGAACTGGATCTTTTATCAGGAGAGAAGATGAAGGTGCTGCCTACAACTACCTGATGAGATAATACAGGGAAGATGGAAACAGACTCTTCTCACATGTGTGTGAGATGGGTTGAGATATAATGGATGCAAGCTGGCATACAGGAAATTCCAATTAAAGGAAACACATTTTTTTAATCATAAAGTTGGTCAAGCATTAAAAGATGCTTTCCAGAGAGGTTATAGAACCTCTGTCCACAGAGATATTCAGGATTCAACTGAAACTGACCTCTAGATGTCAGTTCCAGGTAAAATTATTCCATGATTTCCATGTTTCTCAGTCACCTGAGAAACATACTGAGACTCAAACATTTGGCAAGTGGTGCAAGATAACCTCCTCTTTTCATACAGCTCTCCAATCCCAAAAATCAACAGTGGATTGGCACTTGAAAGTGTGCAGTAATTTCAAGTCCCACAAAGTTGTGGTTTTTCCCACTCCAAATTCTAGTACTTTGTTCTAGTTAATTTTTTTCTTTTCTCACTGGGTAGGTTAACAACAATCAAAGTGAAATATATGCTGATCATTTAAATCAGCCTTATGCCTAAAAGTTGCCACCTACACAGAGGAGGAGCACCTAATGTACAGACTTGCATCCTTTCACTGCTGAAGCACAGTGGGACAACATGTGCAATGCACTTGCAGATAATTTAATGAAATAGATATTCAAGAGCTGGATGCCATTACCATACATCTTCAACTCCATGCTGAGAATATTTTTATCGCCACTACTTTGCTCAGCAGCTAGTAGAAGCATAGTGGTTTATTAAAGGCTATTTAAGGTGCATCATATTCATATTACTGTGGATATATGGAGTAAATATACATTCCAGTGCATCAGTGGTATTTCAAATTGCTGCATCTTGCCAAATCTTCAAGTGTTGCCAAGAAAGTTGCAGCTTGCATATAGCAAAGGCTTGGGGTAAGCACACTGCATTCCATCTGCTGCCAGGGCCCAAAATTGTAGTCTGGCTTTATTTCAAATACAAAAAAAATGCTGAATGGTTTCAATTTATTGCACTTTTTACAGAAAAAGCATAGATGTATGTACAACAAAAATACAGCACACATCTTTTTAAAAGAACTAAAGATAGCTTGGTCCTTCATCAGTTGAGATAAGAACAACCATTTAAAGGAGAATCTAACTTGGTATAACAGATGTTAATTAAAAAACCCAAACAAAACCACAGAAACAGCTCATCCTTTATGCCATTTTCTCTCTGGAACAATAAAACATTCATTGTTAGATACAAACAAAAAATAAAGAGCTATTTTAAAATTTTTTTGTGACGTAGGAAACCTATCTTCTGCTGAAAATCAAAGTGCATTTGAAACTAAAGGAAAATGTGTGCTTATTGGAAGGAGGATAATGTTGTGTGCTTATTGGAAGGAAATCTCTCACAACATAATAAAACCTTTTTGACTAAATGTCTTTTAAAATAGGAGATAACAAAAAACCCCAGAACAAATCTTCCTTTGCTGCAACAGAGCCAACATAGTAGCAACTTTTATACAAACACATAACGAGTAACCTAATAAATTAAATGCCTGAGGTTATACAGCACATCGGACACAGCCAGGCAGCACTCTGGAAATTACCTCCATCACCTTGACAGTCTCCATCCCCCGTTCCTCCCCTCCAATTCCATTCAATAAAAATCCTTGAGGAGCCATCCACTTCCCTGTTTTTACATGGTGAGGGTGTAGACAAGAAATCTGAATTTTTCATGTTTTTTTTTTGTCAGTAAGCATTCTCCCATTACAAACAAATCTGCATCTCCTCTTTCCAGGCAATGCCAAATACAGCTGATGATATCACTTGCCTTTGTAAGTGAGCCCACTTTCCAGTTCCCTTAATTTGCTCTCCCTGTTATAACCCATCAGTTTTAAGGGACTAGTTAAGCTCTGCACAAACATACTACTCCATATTGAACTATTAAAACATGCACTGGTGCTCTGCTTTTTTCCTGGGCTCTACTGTTCCTTTTGTTTTTTTCACAATGTGGACTTAAAAGCTGCACTTTCCCCTACCCTTACTTCAGCTTTGTCTCCAACACGTCCTCCTGCAGCATAATCACCTTTCAGGGCTGGCAATCAAAATCACTATCTTCTTTTTTATTTTTAAAATCCACTAAGACAGACTTGTCTCTCCTACACCTGGAGAAGTTTTCTAGCTTGTTTTCATTTTTTCAACTTTATTTCATTATGAATGCTCTTCATTCTATCATGCTACATATTCTTCCTGATGAATGACTATAAAATCCTCTATTCTTCCACAGGCCTGACTCACCAAAATAATTCTAGCAATTACCTCCTCCATAATCTCATATCTTATGCATTCTGGATGTTAATTTGTATCCTTCTGGAACTTTGTTAAACTAACCTAAAATATATATTTTATAACAGTCTCAGGTGGGGAGAGAATAGAATTAGTATGTCCAGGAAAAATTCCAGCCAGTCTAGAAAAAGAGTAACTACTGGACAAATACATGTATTTTGAGAATCATGGACTTATTATAAAGTTGGAAAAGACTTTTAAGATCATGAGGTCCAGCTGTTAACCCCACAACAGCAGCATGTTCACCATTAAACCATCTCCTCAAGTGCCATATCCATATATTTTTTGAGCATTTCCAGGGATGGTGACTGCACCATTTCCTGGGAAATCTGATCCAATGTTTTCTAATGTCTTTTGTGCAAAAAATTTCCTAATATCTAATTTAAACCTTTCCTGGTGCAACTTAGGTCATTACCTCTTCTCAAGTTTCATATAATAGAATCTTCTTACTTTGTATATAAGTGAGGATGTTCCTGCAGTGCTGTTATAGAAAAGACATCAAACCCCTTAAAAGCCTAAAAAAACCTAAAAAAGGTTCAGTAAATGATGTTTTTCTAAGGAACACCAAGAATTTGATTATTAATTTGTCCCTATCACATACATAAATCACTGATTATAGAGTCAGTTTAAACAACTGACTACATTAAATGTGTATAATTTATTCTCTGTCTGCTTATACAATTCCCTTTGGTAAGCAAGTAATTCTCATCAGTTTAATTACATTTAGTACTTGCAAATAAAGGTAGCTAATGCTGAGGTATCAGTCACAGGCTGTGCATCCAAGAGAAAGTTCAGTACACTGAACAATGTGTGTACTTTCTCTTGTAGTATTCTGAGATCACCCAGGATTAGTAAGTTCATATTACTATATTCTAGAGTGTGCCCAAGACAAAAAGGCTGGAATTCTTATCTATATATGCATATATTCACAGAATACATAGCAAAAGCACAAGGACTAGTCCCATCTAATTTGAGTTCCTGAAATGAGGTCTCAATGCAGGCTCTCTCCCTTGCAGTGAAGCAACACAAGACCCTAACTGCCCTCTAGTGTGCTTAGGAGCCTATTTCTCTCCACTGACCACTGACATAGTGTAGGGCAGCAACATTTGTAACCCAGGCATCTAAAATAACGAGGGATAAGCTCAAGACAGAATCACACACCAGTACTGTGATAGAAAAGGGCACTGGAATCTTATCTAAGTCATAGTCCACAATGATCTCCTCAAATGGTTTCTACAAAAAACATAGATGGGGTTTAATTAAGGGAAAAAGCCCAACTAGACCAACACAAAGAGTCAAAAAGCTCCAGTTACCTACCTTATATTTTTGTGATTTCCCCAGTACATTAGCCAAGGAAAACATAAGGGAATGATCATTAGGTATTAATTCCAGGGCTTCTCTTCCAACTGCTTCTGCTTGAGCTAGATTGCCTGGGAGCCCAGGTAGTGGAAAAAGAGAAAGCATGTTTTAACACAGCCTTATTAGGTACTTTTCATGCTGGAAGCACACATATTTTACAAATGGCTGACTGCATAATTTTTTTGAGAAAGCAAGGAATTACACACACACACAAATGTAAAATCCTGCAGACTAAGGCAACAGAATATCTTAATTTTGTTTCAACAGATAACACCTTCAGAAGAACAACAAAGCAGAGATTAATATGTTCTGGAATTTAACCTATAATACAAACATGCTTGCACAATGATGGCATTTCAACTAAGTATCAGAAATTCAATTGATGGGCTGGATTTCAAGTGATGCTTTAAAATCACTGAGTCAGAAGGCATTCTTATTAGAGAGTGTCTGGGTAGCCAAAGAAGAGGTAGAAATCCTTCTAGATAAAAAAAGATAAAGTTTTAAGTATTCCTAGACAATGAATTATTCATTAAAACATTCAAATAGACCTTCACCTGTGTTATCAAGCAATATTATCATATTGTTCCAAGCCAAACTGTGCTCTGGTTTCAGGACTGTAGCATTCCTCCATGCATTCAATGCATCTATATGGCGATTCAAATCCGCATACTAGAACAAAAGAAAAATCCAGTAATTTTGCTATTACTTGCTTTACTTTCCTATTATTAATTGACAAGTGAAGAAGAAACAGCATACAATTTAGAAATCTACACATGAGATTTAGTAAATATTTAATGTACTTATTTCCAGAAAAACATAATTTGAATTTTTTGGCATAGTTCTACTAGCTAACAATGTACTAATGGATGCAAAACAGTCTAATATTGGGAAATGATTAATAATACCTTTAACAATCTGTATTTTTGTTTACATGTCTTTATTTGATAAAGTAGGATTACCAAAGGTTGTCTGGAAGAAGTATACTGGGAAAGCAATAGGAAAAGCATGAAATCACCCTAAAATACAATATAAGCAAACTGGGATAACTATCAACTTTTAACAGTACATCAGAATTATATAAATCAATCAATCAATCAATCTATCTATCTACACACAAGGACACACAGATTCCAGTCACAGCTATCATTTATTCAAAAGCACTTACCAATCGTCCTAAATTGTAGTAACAATCTGGGTATTTTTTTCTGTGTTTAATTGCTGTCCAGTAGCTTTGCTCTGCCTCTTCAAACCTTCTTAAACTGTTCTGCACTATTCCTAGATTCATCCATGCAGCAGCAAAATCAGGTCTGGGCAAATTGGGGGAAAAAAACACCGAGAGAGGAGGACAATTAAGCCTTTGAAACACAAGATCCTATTGTATCATTTTGGCTCGGTGCAAAACACTGCTTAGCATTGGTCTAAACGTACTGTATTTGTACAGCTAAGGACAGCAACTCCTCTGCTTCATGGAGCTCATTTCTTTCTTTCAGAATATTTCCAAGGTTGTTCATGGCATGCACATATTTTGGATTCAACCTAAAATTTAAAATTTAAGAGATTATTATTATGTATGGACATGTATTAATATATGCAAATTGCTAGCTCTGCAATGCTGCAGAACATGAAAATGAGTACCTAAGCATTTTCTTCATGTTAAACATGAAAGCAATTTTAGTACAGATCATTAAAGCAGTAAAATTTCTAATACCTTACGGCTTCTCTGTAGTATTTGATTGCAGCACTTTGATTTCCTTTGTCAGCCAGGTTTTTGCCAACATTGTAGTGCACCTGAAAAGACAGATGGATATTCCACCAGATGCCACAGAGTCAGATATTTTATGGAACCAAGTAGCTAAAAATTCTTTTTCCAAAAAGAAGCAGTCAGCACTTGTGTCATTCACTGCTGGCTTTTGGTGCAGGTGGATACTTAAGATTGGATAATTCATACAATGAAGACAGTAAAACAAAATCTGAGGTTTTTACCTATTCCAGCTATTTAAGAGAGATTATTCACTTCCTAGCTTTATAAATGAGGTCGCCACACCTTTCACAAGGCACTTTGTATGGAGGCCTCCTGCTCTTAATTTAGTTTATTTGCTAGGTAAGAGAAAGTTTGACTCAAATCAAATCTATCATAGCAGAAGGAACACTACAGCAATGTGTCAAACTTTGTTTTCATTATAGCATAAACTAGAGAAACTCAACATTTAAAAAAAAAAACCAAACAAAAGGTAACAGACAGGCACAATTATTGTCTTAAGATAAAAATGTATCAAAGAGCATTTCTGAAATAATATGTATACCAACATGTTGAAGACTTTGCCTGTTAAAAACTGAAGAATGAAGGAAGGATTTAGAACTTTCAGACTACAGGGAAAAGATGCATCAACCTAATTTATGGCAAGAATAAATAGGAATAAATATATTTCAGGACAAATCTGAGTTGGAAGACATCTCAAATCTCACTTTAAGACAAATCTCAGAACATTATGTTACCTGGTTGAAAAGTACTGTGAGTACTTTTGAGTACACTTGAAAAGAGGTTTCTCAGCACCCAAACCTGGAATCATTATTTAGATTACTTTACTATTTGAAATCAAATTATATATACTTCATCTAAAACAAACACATGGTAATATTTTCCAAATTTTTAAAAAAATATAATTTCAAAACACTATACAGGAATAACTTCAGATTGAAGTCCAAGAAGATAGATTTATCATGCACTTAGGTAGGTCTAATTCACCTTCCACATTCAAAAAAGGATTATATCTGATATGTCCATTAACTGAAAAATCCTGATTGCAGTATCTTGATTGACACAGTATCTGGGACCTACTGATCCAGAACATATGATTGTTGGAGCCTAGTACTTATGGTATTTAATTGTTGAATTTCATCCCTATATGATTCTAACTATGCAGTACCATGCCATCAACAAATGCTAAGGACATTTTCCATACTTTTCCAAATGGGAGAAAAAGTATTTTCACTGGTTTCAAGGAGAGTAGAGATGCTATAAAGCTTATTAAGCATGCACAGAGGCAGCTCCTCACACTGTAAGATACAAAATAGCACAGAAATTCAGCATCCCATAAAAGCACAGCATCCATGAAAAAAGTTCTAGCACAGCTTTCACAAAGAAAAATATCCTGGCACTCTACTGTACATTCATAAAAATATGACAAGGCTCATAGAAAAAAGCAACAGAATGGTACATTTACATCAAGAAATAACCAAAGATCCATTGACAATGTCAAAAAAGACAAAAAGATAGAGCAGCATTTTTCCAGGAGTCATTAAAGTAAAATGAAGTAGCCTGAAAGATGTTTCTCAGGACTAAATCCTATTTATATATCTCTTCCAGAATTTTTTCAGAACACTAACATTCTTACCAAATTGGATTGCTCTGATTATGTATGAAGTTCACGTATTCAAATTTTACTCAGATAAAAGATAAATTGTGGCAACACAGAAGAAATACTTGAAGATTTCACTGAGAACTGGATGTTAGCCATTGAAGTACATAACTTTACCTTTCAATATCAGCAAACAAAATTACATTTAACTTGATTAAATTGCATTCTTTAAGAAGCTTTACAAAATGAAATTTGACTGAAGACCGGGACAGAGCAGATGAGAAGAATCTTGGTGTACACCAACCACTCAGTCTTTCACATGTCAGCTATCTTGTGTTAGGAAAGAGCACTTCACTTTTCTGTTTTCCACAGTTTTTTTTTTAAACCATGTAGTACCTTCACATCCATTTCCCCCGTAAAAGTACCAGAGAAAGGATCTTTTTCTCATGTAAACAGAACTGTGCAGTCTGAAGAAAACTGAGAGATATCAATTCTCTCAAGTCAAAACATCAAATGAAATATTAAGAACACATGGACATTTTGTGAACTGAACTAAAAATATGTATTATAGTCTATTAAAACTGATAGCACAACTATTTAAATAAACTATTAGCATTTTCAATAGTGTATTTCTTTTGTCCTCAGCTATAGCTCCTGTGTGAAAGGAAATGATGTTTCTACACAATACCCCCAAAAATGAAGGGTTCCTTGCTGTATGTAAGTTTTCTAATTTCCCTGGAGATGAAATTGTAGCTTTAGTTCCTCTTAATATGGTGGTCCAAAGAAGGGAAGAGGACAAAAGCCTGAAACCAAACAAACCAAAAGAAGTGCCCAGCCTCCCATAAATACCCAATGACAAAACCAGTTCTGCAATGGGTTATAAGATGCAGTAACATCCTGCTCTTAAGAACAGAGGCAGCAAAGGGTTTCCAGGCACACACAGTCATTTGAGAGGTGCAGGTTACTTCTGCCATCCAGCTGTGCCTCTCACTCCAGTGGCCACAGCAGCCAGATGCCAAGTCAGCCTTTAGCTCACTCAGAGCAGTAACCACCTGCAGTCTGCTGAGCACAAGGCTGTGACTCTCCTGCACAACACAGGGACACAAGCGCTGTCTCTGTACAACTGGGTGGCAAGAACCTGGTCTGTAATAATGAGGGGCCAGTGAGTTGTTTAAAATTTCATCTCCAGAGGTGTGGTTCTTCTGTTTTTGACTGGTATTGTGCATGCCAGCCTGAGAGGGAAGATTTTCCTTTCCTGGTTAAACATTTAAGAGCCCTTCATTATTAAATGATTAAATATTAACTTGAAATGACGTATTACATTATACCCAGATGATCCTTCATCAATCTTAGACAGGCAATTACCTTACAGTAATAGCTCTAAAAGGAGCATTTCTCAGGCATGCATAACAACACAGTATTCTCTGAAACCTAAGAGATCAGGTATAAATACCCCAGGGTAGAACCTACTCTCTCAACAGGCATGTGTTAAGTTAACATAACCATGGCACTAGAGCCTAGGCAAGGAACAGGCTCTGTATATTTATCTGTTCAATACTCAATCAGCCTAAGAAGCCATTAGAAAAAAGACAAAGCACTATATATTACTCTGTGCCAGATATACATTATTTAAATGTTAAATTTAAACAAGGAGAGAAAAAAACCCCAAACATTTCCCTGTACAAAAATTAAATTATTGCCAGACTGAATTTTTGCTTTTATTTTCCCTCAAAGCAGAGCAGGAAGAAATTGAAATGTAATATCTTCTTGGAGGTCCATCCTCCCAGTTGGAGCACTACTATTATCACCAATTTTACTCTCTTTTCCTAGCTGCTTATAATCTCTTTTTCAGCAAATATGAACATTTGCTGAAAAGGATGAAAGCAAAGCACAGATGTCAAAATTTCCCCAGGAACGTGCAGATGTCTCTGCTCAATGCCAGCTCCTGTCATCAATCTTTTTCTTCTGCTACTAAAACTCTGTTTTCCAAGTAATAATAAAACAAAGCTTTTTTGATATTCACATCTCTTTCATGTATCTAATGTTGTCTAAAGGTTCTTCTGCATGACTGCATGTACACAGAAAACTTGACATCTAAAATTATGGCAAAACACTGCAAATAGCCCATGTAAGCACAGCCCACAGGACTTGAGTTAAATTCCTCAGAAAATAATCCCCCTTTAATATATAGCATAGAGAAAAAAATCTAAATATCTAAAGGAAATGCCCTGTAGATCAGCTTCCTTAAGGATCAAAGATCAGATCCTCAGGCAGCATTAAATCTTGTTCTCTAACAAAGAGGTTTTACAGGACCTTTAAATAAATAGAAACCAACCTCACAAACTTATTTTACATTTTCAGTATTAGCATAGCTCATCTCTGACAAACTTTATCTATAAGGGCTGGAGTTTGCATAAAGCATAAATTTTGAAGTTACTTACTCTGGTATGTCAAAGCAGATAGCAACATTATGTTGGGAGTATTTTAACTTCCTGCCTTATTACTGCAGAAAAGTTGCTACTGAAAAGGCTTTTCAAAAATTACATTAATTAATTTCTATCCTTTAAAGAAAGGCCACTAGCAAGGAGAATATAGAGATTACATACAAAATAACAACAATTTGCAATCATTTAAATTCAGTTGTTTCAAATCTAGGGGAAAAAAAAAGCTGGCTATTTCCCATGTATGCAACAATGTAACTGCAATTATTTATTTGGATAATCAATGAGAGGAAGTCATCCAGGAATAAAGACCATCTCCAGATTCTTAACTGCTATGGCTTTTCTAAATGCTGAGGAAAAAAAATAACAGTTCTTCCAACAGTGCAAACATTTCCAACACCAAAAAATAAAGGCAGCAAGATAAGCATTTTTGGGAATAATCTTTAAAATGAAAAGAAACAATGTGTAATGATTTCAGAAGGTGAGAAGCAATCCAGCAATGTCTTAAAATAGTGAACAGCAGTAGGACAGTATCAAAATCTCACATAATCTTATGTATCCACGTCTGCTCTAGTAGTCAGAACTTCTTTATCTATCATCCATGGAGAGAAAGACAGAAATCTAGGATACAGTCCTTCTGACTTATGTGTCTCTTTAATCCAAGGTGAGGAACCACATACTAAAAGAAACAGCTGCTTCTCCCCAGGAGAAGAATCCAATCCATACAGTATGAAAAAAAGTGGTAGGAAAAGTGGACTCAATATACAGGCACCTCCTGTTCAGCTAAGGAAAATACTGCCAAATGCATTAAAAATGTGTACTTCAGTCTAATAGAGCTTTGAAACCAATCTGAGTGCAGGGCCACACAGGTTCAAATGTGTGACATGCTCTTTAATCAAGATCTGTTACATACTTGTTTCTCTCTCTCTTAAAAACACCCACTCACCCAGCCAAGCAATATGTATAATACACAGATACATACATACATATATAAAATAAATTTTAAAATATTTAAAACATTTAAAAATCTGTATTGGGAACTTTTTTAGAGGTCAAAATATTTGTAGCTTCATTATGGTACCTGATTATTTCCAATACATTTTAAAGTCACTGGGCAATGTTTATTAAAGTTGATCTTAAATGTCATCCTCTTTATCCAGATGTGTCACCACTCAAGGCACCAGATTTACTACTGTGCCAGATAATCTCATTTAATGCATTTTCCTCATTTTTATCTATGTTTAAATAAATGAGTCTTGAAATTAGACAAGGCAGTGCTGTTACTACTTGTTATTTAAAATTAGGGTAAGTTTACTCTGTACTTCCCATATGGACAATTTGGAATTGAAAATAGCTGTATGACAAAACATGAACAGCTTTTTCTGCTGGTGAGGATTTGAGATTTTGAGATCTTGCTACATAGTGGAAGTAAAGCATGACCACATTACACATATTTAATATATTCCAAGAACAACAAGAAAAAGCTATTATCTGTGTGCCATTCTGTGGTCTGCACCAGCCTCCCACTGAATAAATGGGTCACTGAAAGAAGGTCCTGTGGAGTCATTTTTAAAGGAAGCCTGAAATTTCAGGACAACTGAAGATCAGAACAAAACCTGGTTCAAATTTTTACATTTATCTTTGTCAAAATTATATCAATATAGCTGAGTTCATAAAGAAAACAAGAGATAAGCTCTCATACATGGACTTTCTAATGTTCCTGCTTAGAAAAGTTCCCTACTGTTATGATTTCAAGGCTACATCCTTCAGCAAAATTTGAATGTGAGCCTACAATCCTTTCCCTGTTCACATCTTCATGCTTTCCAGTCTCACCAGCTGTCACCAGCAGAAATACAGCTCAGGCATGCCTACAGTGCCCAGTGTTGACAAACACAAGCTCATTTTGCCTGTACATTCATTGGCTTTCAACCAGCTGCATTAGTTGAGTAGCTTGTGCACAGCTTATCGGCTCAAGCAGTGCTGTGGGAGCACAGCCACCCAGCTCCCCAGCCAGGCATGGCTGGAGTCCAAGGAGCTCGGAGCACAGGCAGAGTGTGGATCTGTCTGAAGCACTCTTACCATGGCAGATGGATGGAGTTACACACAAAGAAAGCAGATTGCTTTTGCTCCATTTATAGTATGCGCTTGTCATCAGGAGACAAGATATACTGAGGTCATCATTAAAAAGAAGATGGTTGCCTACCACTGCCACACAATAAAATACAACAGCTCCTTCCTATGTATTAAAATCTCATACTGAAAGACACCACCATGTTGCAAATATTTGCCATAAATGTTCTTTACAGCTCACAGTTGTGTATTTCTATTCCAGTAAATGCTAAGTTTATCATTCTCTTTGTGAAGTTGAGCATTCACAGGTTCCTTTTTAAACCCTGTGTCTTGATTGGTATTTTCCAGATACTGCTCTAGATTACAGGAATCTAATATTTTAAAACAATCAATGTATTTTTATTGACAAGCTGCATACTCCCACTCTTCAAAGAGTCTCTTTACTAAAACTCACACAACATCAGGGCTCACTGGTATGCTCCAACAGACCACACTCTTGGCTGTCAAAGGACTGCTGTGGAGGTCACCTCTGTTGGAGGCTGGAGTCAGTTCTGATGCTGAACACTGCTGCTCAGCTCAGTGAAGCATCCTATCCAGTTCCACCATCTTACTTGTTCCCTCACTAAGCCTGCAGGGAAAATTGCAGCTTTCCTCAGTGCCCATGTCTGAAGAGTCTAGCCTGCTCAGCTGCTGAAAAAAGCAGAAGTGGGAGCAACATTTTACTCCCACATCCCACAATTGCACTGATGATATGCTGTTCTGTCCCTCAGCTGTGCTGGCTTTATATACCACTGGAAGGTACCCAGAAAGGATTCTAAATACAGCATAGACATTTTTCAGTTGAATCCATTGCTACAACTTACTGGTCTTGTTTTGATATTTTTGTTGCAATAACTTGCAATTATATATACAATTCTTCTAAACAGATTTTATTAGCAGTACATCCAATCTGACTTGATGCCTTTCTTGAAGTACATTCTCCCCTTTCCCTCATCTCCTCACTCCCACCTCCAAGCTCTGAATTACAATATTGTAATTTGCACTTTCTGGTATTTTGACTATGCTACCACTGTAATTTAGATGTCTGACATGTCAATGTCATTCCTGAACCGAGCAAGACTGAACAGCACTGTAGCTCAATATATTAACTATGCATAACACCTCCTTGACCTCAAATTTCAAAACACTTAAAAAAAAAAAAAGAAAAAAAGGATTAGAAGTCCATGAGTGACTTACTTTTGCATTCAGAGGGCACACAGACAATGCACTCCTAAAAAGCTGTTCTTCAGATCTCCACTGGCTGCTGCGGAGTGCACAGCGCATGACATTCACCAACAAGACTCCAAGCACTGCCACAGCAAGGATTTTCTTAAGGAAAGAGAGCCAAGTTAAGAAACAAATCATGCAGTTCAACAGCTTCATCATCAAAAACTTCACTGATTATTCTGATGGTACCTTTTTCTTGGCTTGCTTACTCAAGAGACTAAATCCATATGTAAAGAGAATGCAATATCCAATACTGGGGAGGTAGATGACTCTCTCTGCAACAACAAATCCTACTCGGAAGAAGAGATTACTTGCAGGAAGAAAAGGGATAATAAGAAATCCAAGTCCCAGTGTAAGGATTCTGCAAAACAAGAAACAGATTCTCAGATTAACTACAAAAGTACCTTTTCCACTTAACATATAAACTTTATTTAAGCATTATAGAAGGATGTGCATATAGAACAGGGCATTCAAACAAAGCCTTTGAGAGCCACTATGATCAAATTTCAGAGAGGCACTTTAAAAATCATTTCTATAATTTCCAGAAAAGCAATATTCATGCTCCCAGACCAGAAAATAGCCCTATTACATATTAATTACATAAGTCCTATTTAAAATATACAAGCAGGAAAAGTAATGATGAAAGCTACCTGTCTATTTTTGGACCAAGTAAGACAGTACTGGGGGAAAAACCGTAAGTCACTCTTAAAGAAACTTAGGTGCACATTCAACTGAGAGGGTGTTTTTTCTCCTAACAAAAACATCAATAGTAGAATCCATTGTGGTTAACCATTTGAAAGTTAGTAATCTACTCTCTTTCTACAGACAGAAGAGACACTTTTTGAGAGCAGCTTGTCTTCCTTTTTTTTAGGCACCAATGCTAGCATTCTCAGCTGGGATGCTCAGCAGGTAGCTCTTTATGGACTATACAGAGTTCAGACAAAAGAGTCTATGTACCTCACTTTTACAGGGCTGACAGAAGGGAATAAGAACCTCAGGTCCATGTCAGGTATTTCTTACAAAGGTCAAGGTCATGGTAATTTTCTGTTCTAATTTATTACAAATGAATCTTTACACTGTAAGGTAGATTTGTCCTCCTGGTCTTTTCTCATCCCCACAAGTTTTGGGCCTTCACTACACTTTTTGTCTTCACTTTTTACTAAAAAACTATTTAGCAATAAAGGCTTAGTGAGTGCATTTTTGCTAGAAAGTCTGACCACTTGCAGCAAGAGTTCCACCCCCTCTCCAAAGTGATTTATCTGTGCAAATAAGTCTGGGAGCAGCAGAAAGGCAGGCAGGTGCACTGTTAACATTTGAAGGGATGAAAAAGAAGAAAAGAATAAGAAAAGATTGTGCACTCTGAACAACAGAATTACTTATGCTGGTGGTAAAAGGAACACTGTGGAAAATGTGGCCCCTCTCTGGAAGCAAATGGGAAGCCTGGCTACCTAGGACATAGAGAAGGCTGAGGTATTCAATAAATTTTTGTCTCCAACTTCACTAGCAAGTGCTCCCACCACACTGCTCAAGTCACATAAGGCAAAAGCAGAGACTGGGAGAAGGAAGAAATGCCTGCTGTAGGAAAAGGTCAGGTTCAAGAACATCTAAGGAACCTGATGGTGCACAACTCCATGGGATCTGCTAAGACTCACTTAGAGATCCTGAGGGAACTGATGGTTGAAGTTGCTAAGATGGAGATGAGCTCCTACCATCATAGTTGAGAAGTCATGACAGTCTGATGAAGTTCCCACTGACTAGAAAAGGGGAGACATAACCCTCATGTTCCAAATAGGAAAAAAGGCAGACTCAGGAAACTAGGTCAGTAGATCACCTCTGTGCCTGGCAAGATCATGGAGCAGATCCTCCTGGAAAATATGCTAAGGCACCTGGAAAATAAGGAGATGATTGATGAAAGCCAATCTGGCTTCAATTGAGGAAAAAAACCGTGCCTGACAAATTTTATAGCCTTCTGCTATGGAGTCACAGCATTACTGGATAAAGGAAGAGCAAATTATATCATCTACCTGGTGTTGTGCAAAGCACACTGTCCATCATGACATCCTCATCTCTACACTGGAGACATGGATTTGACAGCTGGACCTCTTGGTGGCTAAAGAAGTGTCAGGATAAGGAAGTGGCCGGATGGCTGCACACAGAGTTGCACCTCAGCAGGTTTGCCCATGACACCCAGCTGTGCAGTGTGGTCAACACACTGAAAGGAAGGGATGCTATCCAGGGGAACCTGGATAGGATAGGTGGGCTGATGCAAACCTCATAAAATCCAAGTGCAAGGTCTGGTACTTGGGTCAGGGCAATCCCAAGAAAAAAGATGGGCTGGACAGAAAATGGCAGGAGGGCAGCCCTGAGAAGGATTTGGGGGTGTTCAGTGATGAGAAGCTAACATGACCCAGCAATGTGCACCTGCTGTGCAGAAAGCCACCCATGTCCTGACTATCAAAGCAGCATGGCCAGCAGGGCAAGGAAGGTAATCCTGCCCCTCTGCTCTGCTGAGATCCCAGCTGGAATGCTGCATCCAGCTCTGGAGACCCCAAGATAAAGAGGACATGGACCTGTTGGAGTGAGTCCAGAGGTGGCCATGAAGATGAGGAGAGGGCTGGAGCACATCTCCTATGAAGACAGGTTGAGACAGCTGGAGTTGTGTATTCTGGAGAAGAGAAAGCCCCAGAGAGACCTTCTAGCAACCTTCCAGTACCTAAAAGGGGCAACAAGAGAGCTGGAGATGGGCTTTTCAAAAGGACACATAGTGATAGTGCCCCACTCCTGGAAGTGTTCAAGGCCAGGATAAATGGGGCTTTGAGAAAACTGATCTCATGAAAGGTGTCCCTGCCTGTGGCACGGGGGCCTGGAACTACCTGACCTTTAAGGTCTCTTCCAACACAAATCATTCTGTGATTGAGCAGTTGAAAAATTTTAAGGAACTGAGAAATTAAATCTACATAAAATCCACAGGAACAGAACTTGCAAAGTTAAACAGAAGCTCTTAGTGAGAAAGAACAGTTTGCAATAAATGTTTTAGTTCCTTTGGGTAAAGTAGAAGTTGCTTTCTGAGTACATACTATGGGTCAAGCATTTTACTTTTTAACTGTATGACCATGGCCATGTGCTTTCAAAGCACATCTCTCTTCCACTATTAGGAGAAAATTAAAGGAAATGATGACTTGTATGAAGTAAGGGCAACAACAAACAATTTCCTGCTGCGTTTTGAGCACATATTACTTTTTACCACCTACAGTGTTAAGGATCTCAAAATACCATTCCAGGAATAAAAATAAAGCAGCCATGCATGCCTCCTCCTCCAACTCTGTTTCCTACTAGTCGGTGTACAGTGATGGACCCAAATTGGGATAAAACTGTAATGACAGCTATAAATATTTATTTGAACTGCATTTGCTAGACACTGGTTCCACTGAATTGTTAAAATTATCAGTAGTGGATTTAACAAAATAATACTGTACTCAAGTTGGCCAGGCATTTAAAATTCATCACTGTCTCTTACCTTCTCTTATGGCTGTCTTCTGAGCACAGAGCTTGGCATATCAGACCAATTAGGCAGAACCAAAGTGCTGCTAGTGCAATTATCCTCCAGTCGCTGACGGATTTAATGAGGGGTATGCAGCCCATTGACCAATCAAAACACAGCCACCAGGGACACAACAGCAACCATGCATTCAGTGAATAGTAGTAATTATAGTTTATAGCCTGTCAGTCAAAGAGAAAACAAACATTTATTTGATACTAAACTTGGGGGGGGGGAGGGTGGCAACTTTAGTCCTTCTCTCTTCCCTCATTTCCCTTGTAATACAATAAAGAGGGTGTGACTACTGTTGGACGACAACTATTTACATATCCATTACTATTGCAGCTGTGAAATTAATTTTTAATTTTCTTTTAAACATAGCTAGGTGGCTCTCTAGTTCAGAGCAGGGAAACACAATTCTGTGCTGTCCAACCAATATTCATATGCAAAAAAGAACAATCTCATATAACAGGAGAAAACATCAAAAGATGTCACCCACTGTTGTCATCTTTCATTCTCCATCTCCAGAAAGATCCTTAATGCCACCTAAGGTATATAGCCAAGACATACTCCAAATGCACAAGACCTGAATTTGTGCTATTTCCTTTAGTTGTGAAAGATGAAAAGTCAAGCACAGTACGTGGAAAAAGGATGAAAATCAGCAAAAGTTAATTTCTTGCATGCATGGGGAAAATGGTGAGTAAAGGGAAAAGTACTTCAATGTGTAAAGTGCGTGCTAAATTGAATGCAAAGAATATACATGGTGTACTATTAAAAAAATTGCAAAGAATCACCACAGCAGCACAAGTGAAGGTGACTCGTCACACATATCTTGAAACATAAAAACCGCCCAGTTTATTATTTCCTAGAAGCACAGAAAGCTCACTTTTATGACAAAGATAAATGTTCTGAGCAGACCAGAAAAAAGCAACCTCATAACTTACTCTTACAAACAGACTATCAGCAAATGAAGCTGGGTTGTCTACTTCAGTGAAAGCTGGTGGCCCTGTGCCCATGATCCTCCAGCGGATGTAAAGTATGCTGGCCCCTCCACACATCAAAAGGGTTATCCTGAAAAGCAGCCCCTTCCTTAACAGCACAGCATTCTGCAGGAAAGAAAGAAAGAAAAAAACCCAACTCTTATAGAAACAGTATTTGCTCTCTTACCCAACACATTCACATCCTTTTCACTTCTATCTCAGAAAGAAAAAGCTATTCCTGTGCATTTATGCTATTAGAGTTGACATTTTCATTTCCTTCTCAATCAGTAAACAAAACTTGTTAGTTTAAGAAGACTCTCTTCTACAAATCCTCTGTAATTCTATAGCTGATGTAGTTTTACATGGCAATTTCTGACAGGGAATACAACCTTTAGTACACAGCATATTAAGTTAATTTATCTTTTCTTTCTAAAATGGAGGATGATTACTTTGGGAACTTTGTTTTAAATAGGTATTTCCAGCTGTCTGCTTGTCATGGAAAATTTTTGTCCACTTAGGCATCTTTAGAGGTAAAATTACAGATATATACCAAGAAAACTGCACAGTTAGGAACTGGGAGGAATTACAAACTGAATTAAATTTTTCACACCCCAAAACATGATTAAAAAGCTAATGACAGAGAGGCACCAAATCACTTGCTTCAGGGTAAATTACCCAAGATCAGAAAAAGTATAAAATTGTGTTTGATCTACATTAACTCGGTTGGTTTGCATCATACATTTTATAATATACTTCAGGGTGTATAAGAAGCAACTCACATAAAACATAAAGAAGTGATGGTGTAGACAGTAAACCTAACAGACTTTTATATCTTTTTCTCCAGAATGCATAACACTTTTCTCCAAGCACACATCATTTTCATAAATTAAAAAAAAGAACCAGCCCAAAGCCAGTGTAGAGTGTGAAGATTCTTCAAGCTTCACCACTGGAGACTGGAAACAGAATCATCAGTAAGTATAACAACACACTAGTCAAAGCTTTAAGATGGCACAATAATTATTATTACCTCTTAGTGGAATATGCTCTTTAGCAAGGACCACCATAGTTGTTTAGGATATCAATATCAGCTATGTCTGAAGTTTAAAAAAAAAATAAATAGTAGGCTTCCTGAACAAAGACAGACATCAGTGCACTGGCTGAAGATACTTATTTTCTAAAAGAATGGAAAAGTTAAATTAAAAAACAATTTTCAGATTGCTTTTTAGTATTTGTAATTGACAATGAAGTCACAATAAAATATTTAGTTGAATATCTAAAGATAAAGCAGCCTGTAATTTTTATTTTATATGGGCTAGCCTTTGTGCTCAAATGATTGCTTCCAACCAGGACATCTCAGTAACCAAAGTTACTATAAGGAGGATTTAGGAATAGCTTTCTTATAAAATAGCTTTTGGAGAAAATTGTACTATGAAAAAAACCCTCACATAGAGTGAAAATTTGTAACTGTTTTATGGCAGATTAACAACAAAATATCTTATCCCAAGGCTTCATTTCATTTTACAGCACATGCAGTTTCTTAAAGGCCAAATTTCACCATTGCCACAAAATCTCTCAGAAGGCAGAATATGAAAGTGGAAGAAGTGTTATTGTATCCTCTCTGATTTAGAATTAACTGAAATCTGGCATGAAATTGAAACCTGTCTCAATCAAAAGGAAAAAAACTGTTCTTACTTGTAGAATTTTTAGTATCTGCCTTTCAAGAAAGCAAAACAATCTTAGATGCACTTCCTTGAAAAGATCAGAACAGATTTTTGCTGGTAACAGGAGCTAAAATTAATTACTTCTACTAAAAGAGTAAGAGGGAAAAAGCACATCTGATGTTTTCTTCACTGAGACACAATCATTTAAAAGTTCTTCTTTTAAACAGAAGCATCATGCTCTGAGTTCTTCATGCTTAAAGAATAATCTTCCATAAAGGTTGACTCTGACACTGCCTAGAATCATAGAATGGTTTGGGCTGGAAGGAATCTTTTGCTAGATCAATTTGCTCAAAGCCCTGCCAGGTCTGGCCCAGAACACCCCCAGGGATGGGGTTTCCACAACTTCTCTGGGTAACATATTCCAGTGCCTCACCACCCTATTGTGAAGAATTCATTACTGGTCAAACACTGGAACAGGTTTCCTAGAGAGGTGGTGTCCCTGGAGCCTTCTCTTCTCCATTCCAGGCCACTAGATTAGTCAGGCACCATCTGCCCTTGGTGAAGCTGTGCTGGCTGTCTGCAGTCACCTCCCTCTCACTCATATGTTTGACAGAACTTCCAGCAGGATCTGTTCCATGATCTTACCAGGCACTGATGTGAGGCTGACTGGCCACTTATTCCTGAGGTTTTACTCATTACTTTTTATTTCCAGCCCTCAATTATAAACTAGCTCTGCTTTAGATCCCTACAGCTCTAGATGCTTCCCTTGTCATATTCTGATTGATATTAGTGTCCTTACACAGCAAAACTCCCCAGCATTCCTATTTGCTGCCTGAAACACTCCTGTAGTCCTCACTTAGCCCTTCTTGGTCAAATCTATAGTTTTATTTCTAGAGCATCTACTTCCTTGATTTCCTCTGCAGCTCCTCATTTCCTCCTTGCAAAAGAATTTAAAAGCCCCACGGGACTTCTGCCACTCAGGAATATCAGTGAAACTTCTCTGCAGTGAAACCACCAACTGAATCAAGTACAAGGAATATTCTTTTGCTTTGTTGAATGTTGGATGAGAACCTTAGCTATTCAACAGCAGTGATGCTCTACTAGGCTGTAGGTCTATTTGGCTGTTATCCATCATTGATCTGAGGCTGAGTGTTCCTGCTATTTGCTTGCCAGTGCAAATACTTGGTGCCAGACTCCACTTGAGACAATACCAGATAAAGTGGCATCAATGAAAGTCAGAAAAATCAATCCTTAGCATCTATCAGTGCTTACATAACTTTTTCTTTTAAATGCCAAAGCTACTAGGACCCATTAACATAATATGTTTTTAATGTACTTTTCTAACTTTGTCCTTGAGAATCTGATTAAATATGTCCCTCTCTTTATTCTGACCAAACCATTCCAAGTACCATTTCAGGTGTATTGTTACTGACCCTGGAGAATATGTTGCATCAAGCAGTCAATGGTTCCATACAACATTTTTAGCATACTGTTAAGAAAACTGTGGAAAGGATTTCACTGTGCAATGCAATTCTAACAATACCCTGTTTCTACTCATGTTGCTGTAAAGATGTCATAGCACATTGCCTTGCTAGGCTGAATAACAATACCTTTTTTGGTTGGTTGGTTGGTTTGGGATTTTTTTTCCTAATTCTTAAGACAAACAAAACTGTCAGAAGATGAATCTTTGTATTTTAGAACATAACTGTCTGAATGGCCAGAATGAACAAAATCTCTAAGAATGAATAAAATGTCCAGGACTCACCTCCAATGATTTGTCCTTATACAGCAACTTTCGAATGAGCTCCAAAAGATTTATCTTGTTAATCACCAGTGCATCAAACACTGCATTCAAACCCTAAGGAACCAAGAGAAAAATAACAGCACAAAACAAAGCAGTTAACCACAATATTTCTTTAAAATACATCTTGAATTGCACTTCTGCCATCACTTACTGTACATCTTAATTCTGATTCCAAACAAGTAGAGAGATACATTGGTAGCAATGATGGCAGAATGGTAAATGGAGCTCAGATGAGCAGAATAACATTCTACTGTAATGGGAATTCTCCTGCTACTGGAATAACTCTTCAGGGAATATCATGTACCAGCAAGCAAGATAAAATATGCATGGTCACAACAGAATTCTACTCTCCATCTTCTTCCCCAAATGCACTGCAGTATAAATGCTGCAGTCAAAAGTCAAGGCTTCTATCAGTAAGTTGGAGTTTCTTTAAGCCTTCTACTTATTTTTTGTTGTATGGTCTCTTTGGACTTCCAGGTTTCAAAAATCCTTTTTAAACAGTACAGACAAAGGCTCAGAAAGATTTAACAGAGGTACCAAGCTTGCTTTTCTTACAATTACAGCAATAAACACAGTGCAAGTTGCTGGGGGGAAAAAAAAAAAAAAAGAAAAAAAAAGAAAAAAAAAAAAAAAAAGAAGAGTTCTGACATCAGCCACACACATAAAACTAAACATACTCAGTGCTTTGCAGACCTACACTTGCACATAACTACCTCCAAGCAGGCAAACAAAATGTATAGATGTGTCTGGGGTAGCTCTATTGAGGTTACCAGCAAAATCAAACTGTAGCATCTCTGCTTCAAAGTTTCAGCATATCACCATGATAATTCTTGAGTACTTACTCTATATTCTAATAATTTCAGAAATTATTATTATTACCACTTAAATTATTATCACTGTTCTAAAGATTAAATAGAAAAAAAATCCCAGTAAAACTAGTTCCAGGTGAAGCAAAGAGCAGGTACACTGGGAGGCAACACTAACAGCCAAAGGGAAGGGACAGAAGATAGGTTGGAGTAAGGATTGGTCCCATGTAGAAAGGCCACTTGCCTGTGAAAAGGCTTTTGGCTCACTCACATGGAGATAAAAGGCAAGAATTCTACTGAAAAATCACATTCAGCCTCCAAGTAATCTTTTAAATGGGTGATTTAGCCCTTTATCCCTCTGACCTGTGCCCCTTAGCACAATAAATATAATCATCCTAGCAGTGCAACAGCAAATAAAATCCCAAATCCAATAATAGTTCTGCATCTGCTAGCTCAAATAGTTACTTCATACTGCTAAGAGTAAATAACTACACCATGTCTTAAGACAATTTCTTATATTTTCCTTACAGACACTTTTGAAAAACACATCACTCTACAAACATCTATCAAAAAAAGTCCCAAATCAAGAGGTTTTCTTTAATTTCTTTTCCCTTTTCTTCTAGCAACAACAAGAGGGTCCTTGCTACAATGAATTTTCTGATTCTGTTGCTTATCTGTTATAGCTAAAGCTATAAATTGAATTTATTAATAAAGATATATGGCTATAGAAAAGGTAAAAATCACAGATACAGCATTTCAGGTGGCCAGCTTGGTCACCCAAAACAGCATTGTCTTCACTGAAAGCCAGACCACAATAACATGAGCAATAACTACATCTGTTTCCACAGACAGATCCTTAAATAAGGGACGAAAGGAAGAGATGCAGCAGTTGAATTGCATAGACAATGGTCCTAATTATAATTACACTGTTTACAGAAGCCAGGGAATGGTTCTTTTAAAAATGTTCTCCTCCAGTTATATCTTTTGTTCATGAGCAGTCTGTAGTCCTGCTATCTCAAGGATTACATTCAAAAACAAGGGCAACGAAAGTGAAACTAACACTGTAAAACTTTAAAACTTTGCATAAATATAGGCAACCTACTTACAAAATTTGAAGTGGAAAAACTCTTACAGATTGACAAAGATACAATTCAAACAGATCTAGTGAAATGCTGCTTTTTGTCAACATTAACTAGTTTTCTGAACAAAATAAAAAGGTGTGGATGTCATCAGCTGTGGAGAAGATTAATTTCTGTGGACTTTACAACTACACCTGACAGATGTTGAGGCCAAAATTCGGTTAACAAGAGAATTCTTACCAGTATTGTAATTCCTTGTTCTTTGCACAGCATGGCTATTGCACCTAGGACAACACTCACCAGCACCCAGAATACAGAAAACGTATGTCCTTCCTTATCTGTCAAAATAAAGAATGCCATGTCTTTATGCATTTTATACATTTAAAAGCAAATTAAAATAAGAACTAAAAAAAAAAAAAAAAAAGCAGCATTTAGTATCCCAGTCTTTCCTACCAGTCAAGATCTGGATACACAAACTTAAAAAGCATAGGGTACCTCCTGCAATATGCTGGCATTTGTCCCTTTATTGCAGTCATTTTCTGTTCTTGGAGACATTAGAAATCTCCCTATTTGCTCTATGTTTTAGCCAGATTAATTAGAATGGCAGAAGCTTCACATAATTTCCACAATTTGTCATCTGCAAAGGTTAATTCCCAATATTGAGAGACATTTATCATCCTTAGCTAGAGCTCTGTCATTACTGGCCACTGTCTTCCAAGCTACCACAGGAAATTCTTTATAGCAGTTACTCATGAAGTGTCGCACACACAAACTGTTTTAACTGCTGTCTAGTCTACAAAGGCACAATGAGCTGCTTCTCTAGGGCTGCTGCATTTAGCAAGTACCTCTTGCCATTTTATTATCACTGCAATAGAATGCCATGGAGCTCAAAAATGTCAGCAGCTGAGCAGAAGCAGTTAGTCCTTGCACTCAGGAAGCAGTTTTACAGCAGGGTGAGGAACTCTGGGGCTGAGAGATCAAGAGCAACTACAGCTTCTTCTCAAAGAAAAAGTCTTTAAAGACTTTTACTATCATGTAGCTGATTTTGGATACTACAAGCAGGCATATCTGAGATGAATATAAGAATAACCCTACTTCAGCCAAGGTGCCATCACACACAGAATACACAGGTACTTCACATAAAAACGTGTCTGTTACAACCTCTACTCCAGAGGTGCAAGCAACAGAGGAAAGCACTCTGCTCATTCAGAAGCAGTTTCTTGATTCAAGTAACAGGGGCTCTACAGGCATCACAAGAATGAATCTTTGACTTGGCATGTGAAAAAACAAAGTTGAACTCTGCATTCATTGACTGAATCCTTTTCCTACTTTCCTTGATCTCTAGAGCAGTTCTTCTCTACTGCTAAGGCAGGTTTGACCCTCAGTGCTTAAAGAGAATTGCAATAATGGCCTATGGGAAGGATAAATGGCAAGATTAAGATATTTCACCAGAAACAGGCATCTACACCTAAGCTAGTACATTAGGCTTCCTTTACAACTGGTAATGAGAAGAGGACATCTTTAGGGATGCAGTTACCTAATTAAATGCTGCTGAACATCCTTCAGAGCAGTAACTCTGCACTGATGATACAGGGACACCAGTACACTACCTCAAATGTTGCTGGGGTCAGATAAAAATCATAACCATAAGTGTGAAAAGGATCTGCTGACATTGGCCTCCTCTCATTTTGAACAAGGCTACCTCTTTGTAGCAGAGAGCTCCAAAGTTTTAATACAAATATATCAAAGAACAGGTTTTGAGGTTACCTCTAAAACTCCTTTCTTACCTAAGACTTCTAAAGCTTCAACAGAGTCAATACTAAGATGTTTGAGATTCATCATTGCAATACATAGAGGGCATTTGATCCTTCTCCCTCCACTCTAAATTATGTCTCCAGAGGTGAGGTAAGATTTAACATTAGATATGCAAATGTTATAAAGATAAAAGAAAGCTTTTTTTTTAGGAAGGAAGGAATACACATCTGAATAATGCCAAAACAAAGTAAGAATATACAAAATACATAATGACTAAAGAGACATTGGAAGTAGAAAAATTAAAATGCAACAGGGAAGCTCCAGCCCACATCAATTATACAGAAGAACAGCTGAGGGTTGTAATTCATGGAGGAAAGAGCTTTAATAGTCACTCTAAGACTATTGCTGAGACAGAATGTATTCTGTCTAAATCCATCCCCTCAAGAAGCTCTTCAATTTTCAGACTTTGCAGTACAACAGACTGTTCAGCCAGTTCTTGAAAACCACTTTGGGTTTTTGTTGTTGTTTCTTTTTTGTTGTTGGTGGTGGTATTTTTTGTTGGTTTGGTTTTTATTATGTAGAAATAAACTAGCACAGAGAATGCATGGATAGAAGGCTAAGTAATTGACTGTGTTCACAAAATGACCATCAATCATCCTTAGTAAGTGTAAAAAGGAAAATAGTGCAGACAGCCAATGGACTTTACTGCATTTGTGGAAGTAGACTTTCTTCCATTGAGAGGTTTCTCCTTCTCAGAATCAAATTCTAGTGGAAATGAGTGAGGTCAACTAAGCACTTCTCAGAGAAGCTGTATTCAGTACATAAATACAAATTATCTTAACACAGAAGATAGTGGGAAGTATATATAGTAAGAAACCAGCTGGCAATTCAGAAATGCTTTGATGATTCAAAATATAAGAGTAATAGTTAAAAAGGGAACTAGGTCAAATCATCAAGGACAAGTGTAATAGCAGCACATTCATATAGAAAAGCTAACACAGAAAGGTCCTATCACAAAATGAGAAAAGGTAATGCATGTAAAGAACAAAACCCCACAATTCCATAGATATATTAGTAAGAAGAGTAGTGAGGAAGGAGTTACTCCAATATTCATTGAGAAATAAAATGTACAATGCCAAGAAAACAGAAGTATTCTGTGCCTTTTTCCTTCACTTTCCCAGGAAGGTCAGTTGCAATCAGATGGCACATACAGCATCAGCAGAAAGGGAGGAAGAACAAAAGCAAAAATAGGGAACTACAAGACACAGAATTCATAGAGAGGTTAATCTGTTTTAAATTACATTTGGTTACACTCACTTCAACAGGTCCTATACAACCCAGAGTAACCTCAACTGTTACCTCTGAGAAATCATGAAAAATACATGAGAATCCAGGAGTTTGAAATAAAAAAGAACAATGCATACATGTCTACTTTTGAAAAGGAGCAAAAAATGGATACAAAGCTAGGCTGACTGGTCAAAATTACAAAAAAAATCACTACACCTAGACAAAATATTTTCTAGATGACACTCTAAAGTATAAAAGAATATGATTAATTGTTTACCAAATATTTTAGTCATTTATATGGATCTAAGTATAACTTCTGACTTGGACAGAAAAAAAAAAAATAAAAGAAGTTTTCCTGATAAAAGGAAATCTGTGAACAGCCTATAGCTTGACGTTGCAAAGGTGTGAGAATAGCACTGGAAGCAGTGTGAAATATGCCTCAAAACATATGGGCTGCATGAAGCTGTTACAGAATGGGTACAAATAACAGCTGGAAAACAACAGTAAGATACTAGCTTGCTGTGAAAAAAAGTAAAGATAACATTCTGTACTGGATTCTTCTTTTGCCCTTACTCCATTTGGATGATGGAATAAGAAATATGCTCATTAAGACCAGAGGTGCTGCCAGGCTGCAATGGCCAGGAAGCATACAAAGGAGTAGTAGGAATTCCATTGAAAAAATGGAAAAAAATCCAAAGAATCATATAATAGCTTGGTTTGGAAGGGACCTTATGTGTCATCTGATTCCAAACCCCCTGCCATGGGGAGGGACACCTTCCACTAGACCAGGTTGCTCAGAGCCCCATCCAACCTGGCCTGGAGAAATGGTCTAGCCAAATAAAAGAAACCTGAAGCCATTCAATGGGCACAAACTCAAAGTTGTGAAAAAAAAAAAAAAAATCCCAAGTCTCAGATGCAAGAAATGTCTCAGCTTGCCCAGAAAAGTCAATTTTAAGCATGGACTCATAAAGAGGATAACAACACACAGCAAAAGAAAAATAATGAAGGTCCTAAAAATTGAGCATCAAAGACCTGAACTTCAGTAAGGCCCTTGATGCAGTCTCCCATACAATCCTCACAGAGAAGCTGTTGCTGAACAGGCTGGATATGCAGACAGTGAGGTGGACTGAAAACTATCTGAATGGCTTGTCCAGAGGGTGGTGATCATTGGTGCAAAGTCTAACTGAAGGCCAGTGTACTCAGGGGTCAACACTGGGTCCAGTCCTATTCAGCATCTTCGTTAAAGGTTGGATGATGGGGCAGAGGGCACCCTCAGCACATTTGTTGAGGGCACCAAGCTGGGAGGAGTGGCTGATACACCAGAGGGTTTTGCTGCTATACAGAAGAACATTGTCAGGCTGGAGAAATGGTCTGGCAGGAACCTCATAATGAGGGGAACTGCAAAATCCTTCAGTAAAGCCTCCTGGACAATTTGTTCTAGGTGATCACGTATGGGCAAGTCAGCTCAGATGACCTCAAAGCCCCTCCAACTTCAACAACTCTGTGATGCTATAAACAAGATCCCCTCCTGAAAAGCACAATCTGTTTCTTTGTTTTCTTTTGCAGGCTCAAAAAATCAACAATTATACAGAGAATTGTAGTATTATCTAAATTCATCAGTGATTGCATTTCAAAGAGAAAGAATTTCAATTAAGAAACATTTTATTTCATGTTTGTTCGTGGGTCAATATATAAAACACCCCTCCATTCCCACCACCCCCTGCCTCAACTGCAGAAAGCTCAATAAACTAGGCTGGCAAAATAGATACAAAAGACCATCATTCAGTAATGCTTTCAAATTTTTTTTTCAGACAATGATTTGAAAATGTAAAGCCCTGCATAAGTGCTTATTATGATATACAGATGCCAACAGAAGTAATCAGTCTAACAAAGCATATTCCCTGAATATGGCACTGCTTCCCACCAGAAAAATCTAGTGTCAGAAAATGAAACCGATCTTTCAGTGGCACCTGTGCCTGGTTGAAACTGGTATGCCATATTGTGAGTGGGCATTTTGCCACTAACAGATGGACAAAATTGTAAGCATGCCAAAGAAACAGAGTACTTGCTTATTTTTTTAAAAGCTGGAAAAATACAGTGTTTCTACACAAACCCAAAAAGCGTTGCTCAGATGGTCCCTCCTTAGGAGTACATGAAGTCTGAAAGTTGAGGGGATTCAATAAAATACCTATGTAAACCATAAACAAACCATGAAAGCTCCTCCATTTAGACTGCTAGACTTGACTATAAGCATTTCTAGGGCAAGGATGCATACACAAAGTGTTTTGTAGTGTGGAATTGACTGATCCTAAATTTACAAGCAACACATTGACAGAGCACTTAAACACTAATCCTATTTCAAGAGACCTCATTTTCTGGTGTCCTAAATCCTCAAGACAATGAAAACAAACTCCTTAGAAGTGAAGGATATGAAGACAATGCTACATTTAAACTACCAAGCTTAGTTTTATCGTAAAGCCAAACTAACAAAATCCAAAGCAATTATTACCAATTCAGACATATAGGCATTCAGCATTTCCTTCTTCAAACCCAGGTGAGCAACTTAAGAGGCAGCCAGGTGACAGCTTGGAGCAGTTTAAGGAGTCACCATCTTCACGTGAAACTCAGCCACTGCTTCTGTGGAAGCACCTACTCCTCTGAAGGTTGAAGCAAAGTAAGTTATGTTGAGCTCCTGCAGGAAGTTTTAATTTTTAACTGAAATAGATCACAAACGTTCATATATCCCATTAATGTGCCTTGTCTGTGGGGATGGTGTCCAACTAAATTGCTACAGATATTCTTCTAACCAAGCTCTAAGATTTCCCTGCTCATTAATTGCTTAGCAAAGGGGGAAGAATTAGTTAGTCTTAAAAGATCACATAAGAATCCACTTTTAGAATTTTAAATTAAGCCCAAGATCTCCTTGTGTCTCTCCAAATGTAGATACTACTGCAGCTCAGCTCAGTGTGTCACTTAATAATGATATTACAGCAAGAAATGCCATTCCTAAACATATCCAGCCATCTCAAACTAAAACACTGAAGGAAGCCTCTATCCCCTGAATTACATCATCTTGGAGGAGTGAAAGTTAGCATGAATTCTAGCAGAAAAAAAGGTCATTCTTCAGCCAACTAAAATTGTTAGGCTTTTCACTTATAGCTATTTCCTCCCAATGTGTTTCAATATGAACAGTAGGGCACACAGTTGAAAAATCAGGGCCCACACACAACAACAGTAAACACCTCTAGACCAACTGCACAATAGCTACCAAATTCCCCATGTCTTAACAATGATCTCTTTCACACAGATGTTTCCAATCTGCAGGATAACTTCCCTAATATAAACCTCAAATTTTCACAAAACTCATAGCTACTTTGCATGCTTTATTAAATTAGCAATGAACTGGTAGATGATTAATTGACATCTACACAGAATAAAACAAAACAGAAACACACAACCAGAACACAGTAATTTTTAGATGTCAGCATATGAGCAAAGAGTTGGTCCCATATTTAATATCTACACCAATATTTTTCACATGGACCAAGTCATGAACTCCTCATTTTACATTACTCAGAGATTGCCAATGCAGATGGCAAATACATGCAACTGGATCACTGTCAAAACTGAAGACAAAGCAAGGCAAAAATGAACACTGCAGCAGTTTTAAATTGCCTTATGAATTCCCAGAGAAGCTGCATTAAAATTCAACAAAGTTAATAACCCACAATTCCCTTCAGAACATACCTAAACAGTTGTCAGCTCTTGCTGTCTCCAAAGCCTATGCAGTGGATTTGTCCCCACAGTTGTGTTTAAAACAGCAGGACAGAATGAGAACAACAGATTAGTTCCTTGCAATTATAAATGTTATCCTTTCAAAGATGCTAACTTCAAAAATGGTATACTGGGAAAAAGTAACAGAATTGTAGAACTTCAGTAAGACATAATTATAGCCCACATAATTAAATGACTGTACTTACAAAAAAAAACAAAACAAAAAAAAAAAACTTCAGATTCTGGCTAAAAGGAACTGTCTACCCAAAAATCCACTGAAACCAGAAATAAATCAGGTAAACAAGCTGCAGTATATCTTGAGCTTTGCAAAAACCACTCTTTCCCTTTGGAAGTTTTCCAGCCTGACACTGATATTTTTCTGATTTCCTGACTCCTCTCACTATTACATATGCTTTCCCCATAGCAATTCCAAATCCTCCTCAGACATTTTATGAGTTCCTACTCCCATGCAAAAATATTATAAATCTTTATATTCATTTTCTCAAGTGAAAATAAGCACTAACCAGTCTCTCACATATTTTTGACCTATTTTCTTTAAAGAATGACAATTCATTAACTGTGTCTAAACTACTGAAAAATAAACAGATTTTTTTAATTCAATCATATACAAATTTCACACTGCCTTGCTGCAAGAATTGTCAAAGTTAGGTTCTTTATTAAAAAGTTAGACAATCTGTCTGATAACAGCATTGGGATGCTGCTGGTAGCCAAACAATATATGTTACTGACCATATCAGTAGCATCATATCAGGCTTGACAATGTTTGTTTTACTTTGATGCTCACTTAAAGTTCATGAAATAAAATCAAATTGGCATCAAACGTGTTTTGATAACCATACTCAAAAAATAATACAAATGCAGTGTACAAATCTTGATGGTCTTAAGAGTTGTACCCTCTTTTAAGTGCTCCAAAAGAGTCACACTACATCTATTAGTAACAATTAAACAAACAAACAAAAAAATCAACCTTTGATAATTCTTCTCCTACTCTCTGTAAAAATTTGGTGAGCTAAGCTCTATATAAATATTATAGCCAAATCCAGTAACAAAGACACATGCAGTTCACCTACAGTTTAGGGCCATGCCTTTAATATACAAGAAGTCCAGCAGGATAAAAGGAAAAAGGATGTTAGAACAAACTGGTACAATCCACTTTTGTGCAGGATCACCATAAAGCATCTCTATTTGATTAGGAACATAAACCTGATATAGAGGGGTTTTTGGTTGTTTTCTCTCTTTCTCATAAAGAAAGACTATTTCACAAAGATAAATTACCTTCTTGGCCTGACCTAGAAAATTATGCAATAACAGCTCTTGCACTAGAACTAGCTACATGGCATGGGCACTATCACAGACATTCTGGATCTTGAGGATTTGACATCAGAACAACATTCTAAGAGAAGAAGTATTTTTTCTTTGATGCTTAGGAGACATTGACTAAGTCTGCTTTTTAAATTTATATGTGCATATTTTTAAAATGCATGTTCTTATATACAAAGAGAGAGCAGCTTACATTTGGGACTGACTCCCTCAATCTATTCAGAATCAAACTCAGCTAAAGTCAGATAAAAGTTCTTTACTCCTTATTTAAGCTATTATTTGAGACTACCTAGAAGATCTGTTCACAAAAGAAGGAAATTCATAGCAAGGGTAAAACTTTTTATTTATTTGCAAACCCATGGACGAGTCATATTCTACCACGGTGACTTCCCCATATTTGGTGGCCTTTTCCTAAAACCTTTGATACAAAGAATCACAGGAACAGCTCAGTTTGGAAGGGGCCTCCAGAGATCACTAAATCCAATCCTTGCAGGAAAGGAAGCCCAGATGAGATCACCTAGAACCCTGTCCAAATGCATCTTGAAAACCTTCAGTCATGGGGACTTTCCTATACAAGCACTCATATTCAAACAGCTGCAGGTTGGACCAACCTCCCCTCCACAAAGGAAAAAAAATATTAAAAACCTATATTACATAAACATAACTATATTAAATATATTATAAATATAAATATAAATACATTATTAAATATATATAAAATTATTTAAAAATTATAAAACTGCTTATGGTCTTTGATGGGATTCACACAGAGGACAGATGGATACAATGGTGAACAGGACTGTTGTTTGGAAGGGCTATGACAAGCTGGAAGAACGGGTCTCATGAAAATCAAAAACAACACTGTGCAACAATTAAGGCCTGGGCAGCAACTCTGCATCAAAAGGTCTGGAGTGCCTGGCTGATAAGCTCCTGGCTGGTGAGTCAGTAGTGTGCCTTTGCAGCAATCAAGGTGAAAGACTCAAGCATGTAACTTGGATACAAATTCTTGTGAACAGAACAGTCTAAACTTCTTCAACAAGTTACTGAGGGAAAAGCAGGCAGTGAAGGTGACAGTAAACATTGACCTGAAAGACAATGCTGACAGAATGTAATTCTCCTTGGCAAAATTGCTTAAAAGACACATCTGCTCCCCTATTATGATGTAATGCTGAATAAAAATCAGTAAGGGCTGCTTAGTATCTTATCTTTGAACATTTTCCTTCTTCGACATCAATGAAACAAATTTCAGTCCAAGAATATTATTACATTGACACTGATTTCTCAAAGCTATTAAACTGGCCTTCACAAGCTGAAGAGCATCTTTAATCAGAATATACATCCTTAACCATTCCCAAGATGTCCTCTATAACAAAATAATTAGAGGGTCCTATATAATTGTCTCCAGTGGTCATCCTAAGAATTTGGCTCTTGAGTTCTAGAGCAAACTAGAAAAGCAAAGATTATTACCCCTGCCATATAAGTCTACCTGTCTACCCAAGACATTGGACAACAGATAATGCAATATTTTATCTATCTTACTCTACCCTCTAATATAAGAAACATCATAACACATTCATATCCAATAAAACAGGTGAAAAAAGTATAAACAAACAAGCAAGAACCCAAAGCAATTTTTCATCAAGAAATCATTCGTTCAGTTGAAAGAAATTAAACCTACTCAAATGGAAGAAAAATATATCCAAAGTAAATAGGAATCATCCTAAGTAACGTTTGAAATGGCAATATAAACTTTTTATATCAGCAATAGAAATATGCACAATAGTTCCAAATAATCTAAACTGGACCAGCAGGAGCTGCTCACAGCACCTCACAGCTCTCTGTGAACTCACTCACTCCCCTCAGCCAAACTGAGGTCTCTGTGATACCTTAACCATGCCAGATCCCCAGCTCAGCTCAGGTGCCTCTGGAACACCCTGCCAGCTCTGGTTAATCATTACAGGCCATGCCTACTAAACAACAGACAAGCTCTTCACAACACAGCCCCTTGTGGGTTCACCAAATGAGTCCCTTACTTTATGTGGTAGAACACATTCAGATACCAAACTGCATGTCCTGCATAGCTTGTCATGAACATGTGTCTTCTTGTGTGCTTATTTAACAGAGCCCCCAAAATCATTTCTCCACAACTGCATTTGAACTGCCAACCTGTATTCAGATCAAATAATACCAGAGATCCAAAAGCTCACTTGAAAAAACACCTACCAAGGAATTGTTCATGTTAAACATAGCTGTCTTATAAAAACTCTATGAGTAACACTATATTCAGCATTATATGCCAGCACTTGCATATTGCAGGAATTTAGAAGGCTTAGTCATAGCAGTAATTCTTTGCAATTCATTAAAATACAAGTAATGTTCTGAAAAGTTGACTCCTGTTTAAGACACCCCAACATAATGGCATAAAGAGTAATAAAATATTTAAGCATGTACATTTGTAGGTTTCAATTTTTTTCTAAAATACTTATTAAAATACTTCATTACACTTCTACACAATAAAACATGCAGCAAATAAGCCTGTCAATAAAGTGGACTTTTCTTAAATTCAGTGTTTTACAAAAATTAGGAACAGCAGCCTTTTCAGAATTTCTAACAATAAATACTTGCTAAAGCAAGTTTTTAAAAAAAATATATTTTATGAGGGTAAACAAATCAATCTGACATTTAAAATTTTGCTATACTTCACTGAAATGTACGAATGCTGAACATATACACAATAGGAAATTAAAGGGACAAACAGAAGGCTTACTTTCTCTAAATGCTTTACAGTAGCCAAGGAATGACAACAAGAAGAACAGGGCACACAGTAGGTCTGCTCTGCCAACAATCCCAGCAACCTTAAAAAAATAAAATAAAGAAGTTTTAAATCATGAGATTTTTATTCTTAGAAAACCTGAAGTAAAGGAACACACACAAAGTGAAATATATAATAGAATATACCCGTACAATTATTTTTTTTTAAACTTGGTTTACCAGATTAGTTATATCCAGTTTTTAAGACGCATCCTATTTTTTTATTGGGTATTTATTAGTATCAACTACATAAAGAGTTTGGTTTTGCTTCATGAAAATTTTAGTTTATGGAATTTTTTGTAAGAAATGAAGGAGGACTTCACTGAATAAAATTTATACTCTACACAATTCTATGTTTTCTGGATCAAATTGCATTTCAGCAAAACACTTGGGAAACATGGAAATATAAACCAGTTTGGGTTGGAAGAGACTTTAAATACTTCCAACTTCCAACTCCCCTACATTTCACTACACCAAGTTTCTCAGAGCTCCACCCAACATGAACAGTTCCAGGGATGGGGCATCTGCAACTTTTCTGGGCAGCCTGTGCCAGTGCCTCACCCCCCTCACAGTAAAGGATTTCCTCCTAATATCTAATCTAAATCTACTCTCTTTCCATTTGAAGCCATTACATGGCTTGGAAGCCAAATATCCTGAACCACAATTAAATTGGCAGCTCTGCTGAAACACAAATCAAAACTGTTCACTTTCAGAAGACAAGCCAGCCTTCAAATTGCAATCTGAACACTCAGAATGGACAAATAGCTTCCAGCTTGCAGATTCAGGGAGAGAAAAAAAAAAAAAAAAAGAAAAAAAATAATCCCCCTTTGGCACTCTTCTGTGTTGCATTAACTGCATTAGAGCTACTCCAGCTGCATCTTAAAACATAAGTTGTACTAATGCAAAAGAAAATGAGTACATCCTGGGACCTCTCTACTTGAGATCTCTGCCAAATCCTTAAATCAAGTGCAGTCTCAGGGCTATCTGTCAGCTTTGGGTCAAGCCCCTAAACTGTATTTACAATAACTTGCTGAGACAGAGCAAGACAATTTTGGATCTTCAATTCTCAATTACACAAAGTGTCAGGATAACACCATCAATTTTTTGTGAAAATCATGACATGGAGCTGGTAGGGGACTGTAATGGCCCTGATGATGGAATCTCACTAGAACATACACTCAGAGCAAGGATCATGGAAATTCCCCTTATTTTTCAGTCTCTTTCTGCTTCCTGGAGTGCTGAGTTCCGTGCTTTCAGGAGATGTACAGAAGTAGGGCAGAACAGCTACAGGTTTTCTTTCTAAATTCACTTTTTGTGATTGTATTTCGGGGACAAAAGCAGAAACTTCAGTTCTTGTATAGCATACCAGTTGTCCCGTTTTGTGTGTGGAACAGAAAGAATAAAGTAAAAAAGAAAAGGGCATTTTTTGTGTCAGGGTAACATGATGGAGCAACTATTTCTAAATAACATCAGAGAAAGAGAAGTGTAGAGGCATGAGAGTGTATGACTGATTCCACTGCAGACACTCTCACTTTTACCCACAGCTTCACTTGAACACTGTAAAAGAAGAAACTGTTTGACTCCTAAATTCAGTTCAGAAGAACTTCTTGATTTATCTACAGCTGTGCACCTAACTTCTTTGCTGCTTCTTCTTCTATCTATCATACAAAAGAATTATGAGAATTAACTCAATAGCTGTGGAGTGCTTTGAAAGGTAAAAATAATGAAGTGTCAGAGCCTCAGGAGCTGCTCTTCCTAATGAGATAAAAGTTAAGGTGAGCTGACACAATTTTGAAAATAAATGTCCACTTGTTACAGCAAAGAGATTAAGGGGCTAATAATGCACATGTGGCCTCAGATGACTCCAACAGCAAAAAGTTACCTAAAATGCAAGATAAGACATATAGATTCTGGTAAGAAGGCAAACAAAGGAAGAAAATCAACCAGTTTTAAATCAGCATCAGATATATTCTTATGTCCACGATTCATTTAGTACTTCATCACTGAAATGTTACAAAGAATAGGCCTTTTTTAGAGCAGAGAACTACAGCACAAGAGTATTTACTTGTAGGTAGGAAAATTATAGTGTTTTCCTTACACAGGTACTGAAAGCATTGCACCTTTCAATATCTGTTTTACATGACAGTTTGTTTAGCTGTATAAACCAAAACCCAAAGCAGCAAACAGACGGATTCTTCACAATTCTATGTCAAAATATGTCATCTCATTTCAAAACCAGGCTGTCGGATACTTAAAACTCACAGGTTTAAAATCATAAGGAAAGCTTTTTAAGAGATGCTGCCAGACTCACACTCATCCTAGAAATGCAGCAGCATAATGACTTCTTCACTGCAGCAAGATTTATCCATCATGTAAATAATAACAGGCCTTTTTTCATTCCTGGATTTTAGAAGAGACCTGATATATAAGCATGGTACATTTTCCCCCACTTCTTCCACTGTTTGCCTGAAACATTTGCAAGTCTTCAAATATGCAAGCAGACCACATCACTTGTAATTTATTTGACACGACAAAGGGCTTATTAATATTCTCATGCTGATTTAAATACATTTTGAGAGTCAAATGGAATGAAGAATAAATTTATGGATATTGATAAAGAGGTCAATAGTAGGTCTACTACAAAGTTAAAACTCAAGTGAGATTTCTCTTTACATGTCAGAACATCAAAAGCACTGAAGACTTGTTTTACTTTACTCTGACATCTAAAACTGGTTTTGGAGAACGAATATGGAGGGCCCTTCTGACACAGTGCACTCTCACAAAGAAGTTACTGCACAGACGAGTGAACACCAGAGAATGATTGTCAAGATGTTTTAGCCACACTGCCAAAAAAGGTGCCAAATTACTAATGCATAACTCTGCACTATCTCTAGTCCTCAGATGCAAGGTCTCCAGTCAGCTGAGAGCACAGCTTTCAATAACTTTTTCCCCACCAATAATGTGCAGAGCAAATGCAAGAAGCCAAGCCCATGGCATATTGTGAATACATGAAAAATCAGTGTCACATATGTAGAATGTGCACTGCAGGATTCACTGCTCATTGCTAGGACAAAATCAAAATTAAAGCTAATACTTTTTCTGTAGCTCAGACCTTCCAAATTAAAACAAAAACCCCAAAAAACTTCCTCTTACTGTGATAATTTTATATTTCATTTATTCATTATCACAAGATCAAGAAACCAGCGATGACATTCAGCAAGCCCACTGGCATAAGGCCATAAGATTTTCTCAACTACAAGCACAAAAGAGGTTTTTAAGAACCTTTTTAAAGAACCTTCTCTTCACAGAATTCCCACACAAGGACTTTGATTTTGGTCAGATATTTTAACTGATTGCTACACATGTGCCATCCTTCTATTCTGCATCTTTACTTCTTTGCTTTTGCCTGCACTATTAAAGGGCCCAGTACTGTTAAATTTGTGCTCCCCGTGTACATAATTACAGACTGTGATTAAAAAAAAATCCTTTAATCTTCTCCTTAATATTAAAAGTATAAACCCAGTTTGATCTCTCATGAAACAGGATGATTTCCAGCCCTTTAATCACTTTCATGGCTCTTCTGAGCACTCTCATTTTTTTTCCAATGTTGTCTTAGCAGCACGGATGCAAACCTGGATGCATTATTCTAATAGTCACATACAAAGTTCATAGAGTGCCCCCACTCTGATTTTAAAACTCTTTGCTTTTTTTTATCAAGGCAAATGGAAATGAAAAGTAATTAGGGAAATCCAGCAGGTAGGGAAACTCTGTGCTATCCTCCTTTAGTTATTGTACTTGAATGATTTATCTTCCTTAATAAGGTCCAGCTCAGTGAAATTACAAGCTTTGGACATACTAACCATAATATTTGATTGTTCTATTAAGTCATGTGCCAAGAGAAGTGTTAAGAATATATAACAGCAATCTGTAGAGTATAAGGCTATGCCAGAATTAATTAGCAAAGACAGTCAAGAACTTCTAAAATAAAAATCTCTGGAGGTAATTTTTCAATACTTACACACTCAGTGTGCACTGGATGCACAGCAAAGAGCAAAGCAGCAAGAAGAGAGGACTTTGGAGCCAGGTTTAGCCGTCTTCCTTTATTACTGAATTGCAATCCACCCAATAATATGGAGAACACATCAACCATCAACACTGAGATAGTACAATGCAGTATTATATTGATGACATGGAAACCAACTGGGTAGAAGCCTCCAGCAAAAAGGTAATTCATTCTATATAGAAACAAAAATATTAAGGTATTAATAGAAGATAGAAACAATATCCCAGTCCTTAAACCAAGGTACTCATAGGGATAGCACATAGACACAGTATCTATCCTTTCCAAACATATATTGTGTTAATCATTCCTATAGTCACTTAGGGCAGGCTTTTGGTCAACAATGTAACTTCAGTGTTGCAACACAGGAGTATCCTGGGATAAATAACCCAGCCCACTGAGGTATACCCCTGCCTTTAAGAGTAGCCACTAGATGACATTTTGTTAATTAAACCTACACAGTGAGGAAACTAATGTGCACTGGGACTATGATTTCCACTGACATACTGTGAAAGAGGTCCTAGCATGTGGTTACAATCAGTATCCACCCTGAAAGTAGCCAGCACATCTTGGTAACTGATTTGTGAGACAGGTTAGAGAGACGTTTCTTACAAATATTAGAATCAGAAAGAAGTGGAAGTGAAAATTCAGTCTAAATCCCTATTTAAAAGAAGAGCTCTGCAGTAAAATGGCTGAGAAGAAAGAATTGTGCTATTATCCATATGCTTTTATCAAAAGGTAAGGTACACAGAAACTTAGTTTGAATAAGGGATTTTACATAGTTCTTTTGGTCAATCTGCATTTGGCATAAATGAAACCTATTTAAAAACTTAACCTATTATAAATATGATACACATAAAGGTTGGAGCTTAGGGAAATTAAGGAAACCCATTTCTTACTTGTGAAAATAGCATTTTATGGACCATCTCCACAGGCTCATCTATATTTTCAGATATAGTAATGACTGTATCCCAGTTCACTCTTTAAACAAACCAGAATGTTATTAGAGATGGAATATACCACAAGAGACAAGGAAAAAAAAAAAAAGAAAAAAAGCAAGCATGTTCTGTGTAATGCACTGAAAGCTTTAATAGGTTTAGGATTCTGACACGTTCTATTCAGTTGCTTATTTTTCTTGATGAAAATGTGAAGAAAGCCCAATAGACAGAGAAACCCACAGTGCTAGGTACTTAAAACACTGACATTACCCTAAAGGGTCAAATTTTGCTTGAATATGGGGACTGAGAGTGGGAACACTGCTTCTGCACTTACTTAGTCCCTGTCTAGGAATGGGCAATGCAGAACAAGCACCAAGTCCCCACTGACACCATTGAGTCACAAGGGGAAAATAAATAAAGACTGAGTCCTCAAATATTCTCTGCATTACTGTGCCAGATTTCTACATGGTCTACTGTTTGCTCAAATCTTTGTGCAAGAAACATGAGCTAAGCATCTACAAAAGTAATCCTCTTAAACCTTTAGTTATTTGACAAAACTAGCAAGTTATATATAAGCAGATATTTCACTAGATTCTCAGAAACTTGAGTTAGAATATTGGAGTGAATAGATGGGAAGACTATACAGAGAGCTGGTGGAAAAGGCAAATACCTTGATGCTATTTATAAAATAAACAATTTGACAGCTCAGCAGGAAAGCAGAGAACAAAAACTACAATAGCTGTTTAAGTGGCAGCATGGCTAAGTGAAGGGAACATACACCTCCCAGTTCCTTGATGATGTGACATACTAAACCACACTGCACCAAGTATCAGGTATAGAAGACCATTAAAACAAAATCTCTGAAAATATAACTACAGAATCTCAAAATAATGAATATTTTGGGAAAGAAATAATTGGAAAATTAAAACACCATTTGAGATTAATGTAGTGAACTCAAAAATCGTATTCTGGAAAGGTATCCAACTACCCTCCAGCTACTTTGTTATTGCCTTTTCTGTTGCCACCCCCCTTAACTCAATTGAGTCAATATAGGTTAAAAAAATATTCAGACCTCAAGCAAAAAATACAAGCCTCACCTGAAAGTTAGGACAGTTAGTGGTCGATATGATTTATGACTGGTATTGCTGCTGAGTTTGCTACCCCAGAAGTCATGATACCACAGGTCACCAAGTGGGGTTTCTGCCCTGAGGTCCTAAAAGAAAACAAATTACCAGATGCTTAAATTTTTTCCTTTGTTCAAAGCAGCTAAACCACAAACAAGCTCCAACTAGTACAGGCACACGCTGCTATGGACATAGCAGGAGTTCTGTTGGCTCACTGCTGGTATTTGATCCACGGTACCTAAGTTTGCAATGAAGGTCTTGAATGCCTGTCATTGTAAAGGCCATGGCCCTGGATTCTGTAAGTAGGTATAGCATGAAATTTAGAGCTATATTCACATCAGTTTATAATCTGCCAAGATGTGAAGCAAATAACCTCCTTACCTTATAATTTTGCAAAAAGCCTTTGATTTTAGGTGTAGGTTATCTTGCAAAGAAGGCCAACTACAAACTGCTGCAAAATAGCAATTTTTTACCAGTGCAGTAGCATAACCACTAGTGAAAGCATGAAATCAAGGAGACTAAAGGTAGGAAACAACAATTAGCTCATTTGAAGCCTTGCTTTGCACAGGACTATTCAAATAATTGAGGTTGTTTTAGCTCTTAATACATGAAATCCAGAATCAACATCTCTATTTACTGCTCTAAAAGATTAAGACAGAAAGGTAATGAATTATTTTAATTTGGGGTGCAATAGGAGCCTATAAAAAACATTGCAAAGAAAAAGGCTTGCTTGCTCTTCCCTTTTATCTCAAAGTCATGCTGATAATGAAAAATCCGAATAATATAGGCTATTAAATGGGAAGCATACACTTGGCAGGAAAAATAAGGATCTTGCTAGCATCTGCCTCAGTTTTCTATGAGGACAAGCTTGCAAGTTCAAACTAACATATACTTGCCCTTCTTCTACTTCCCTAGTGCAATTAAATATCAATTTATGCCATGGCAAAGTACATGCAGGTTAAAGACACTTGAGATGGAACCTAAGAACAAAACTGCACCTTCTGTCCTGAAAATAATTGAGACCAATGAACCAAAGGAGGTGAACAAGACACTACAAACACAAGTAAGTAGACAACCAGGCTTACTAACCCCATGAAAAGTCTTACAAACCCTGGAGCCCCTGTCTTATTATTCCTACAACTCCATCTACTTACAAGATTCCAACATTGCAATTCCCTTGGTTTATTAATTCCAGTTCCTCTTCAATGCTGCTAGCACCTCACTAGCTTCCATGGCATCTTGAGCACTCCTGTGCTCTCTAGTACCTTCCACCTCACCCTTAGCTAGTACTTTTGGCTTGCACATACTCCCAAATTACAGCCAAATTGCTGTACCCTGATGACTAGGTGCTGCTAAACTGAACTTAAAATAACTCATTTTTTTTCCTTAACAAGAATATTCTTAACATATTCTTTCATCCATCCAAAAATACAAATTAAAAAAAATTCAATAAAAGATTTTTTTCTATCACTTGGTCAAATTCGTCCAGGATTAGTCAAATGAACTGAAGTATTGTCTATTAGGTAATTAATCAATAGATTAGAAGAGAGAGCAGGTCTAAAAGTGCAGTCTGAAAAAACCTAGACTGCAGCTGTCAATTAAGGCACTCTCAGGGAAATTCTTAAGAAATCAAGACTCACAGGGGATTCTACTTGTGCTTAAGAATTACCAAGGTGAAAAATTCCTTCACGCTCTCACAGATGTTCCTACTGCCAAGTAATAGCTAGAAATTTCTTTCTTCTCCCAGGACTATAATTTTAGCCTCAGGCACCTAAATTCCTGTTCCATTCCTCATTGGAAAGCACAAACCCTAAAGGTCACAATTTGACTCTCAGAGCAGGAACACACTCAACCAGCAGCTCTCTAAATCAATTCAGCCAGCTTTCCCAGGGACAGGCTGGGACAGGGATGCAGACCAACATCTACTGAAGTCTTTGTGCTCTGCAGGGGACAGCTGTCAGAGGGTGGTGTGGCCCTCAGACTGCTTTCCCAACCAGCAGCAGTACTCCTTATGTACATAAGATCTATGAAAGACCTACTTTTATAAAAGTTAGTACTGAAAAAGAAAAGTATGTCTTCCGTGTCACAGATGGTCTTCAATAACTCGAGATGGGAAATGCACAAGGCTTGATTTCCCGTTCTGCTATAATCAGCCTTCTTTTGTCTTCCATCGGAAGAATGCAGGAAAAGCTGAATGCATGGAATTACTAAGTGATTAGATTACATTTCCATATGACCTAAAAATCTTCAATCATGCATCTTGCCCTTGTATCCGAGTTATGTGAGAAAGTTTTACATTAATTTTCCTACTTAGTGAACTTACTCTAAAATAGGAACTGTTTGCTCCAAGAGACACAGCTGTTCAAAAGCTACATGTGATTTGCTCTCTAAAAACCAAAAGTAGCTATCAAATAATCTCTAAATATTTGATTAGCAGCAACTTACGGACAGCAGAGTTCAAGATTTGAAGAAAGGTCAGTTTTTCTATATAAAGGCTTATGGAAATGACATATTGTGTCTGAAGCTCTGCTTTATCCAGCTGTTTGTCTTGCCCAGTAAAGAAAAAAAGACAAAAGCCACTGCTGTGTACCAGTTAAAATGCTGCTTAAAATGATAAGAAAGCATCTGGAAAACAGCTATTAAATGCAATAAAATCTAGTAATTGAATGTTTCATGGTACAATAGGCATGAGGTCAACTAAATGTGTATCTTTTGCTAAAAAACCAATAAAGCAAACAAAAGATTGGGATGATGGCAGCTAGTAAATTAACATAAAGGGCACTGTGTGGTACCCAAGAAAATACTACAGTAGCAGTGCTCAGTAAATCTATAAAATTACTTCAACTACTATCTTTCATATTAAATAGGAATAAAATATGCTATGCTTTGTTTAATAAACTGTGCCATTGCTAGATAAACTCCCTCCCCATTAAACTGGTAAATTCATTGTCTCTGCATTTTTGTTGTGGATTTTGAATTTCCATATTTCCATATGACCCCTGTGTTAAAATGATACTGTCACAAAATCCTTATTTAATTTCTAGGGAACAGTAGAGGATTTTGATGTGAAAAATAGAATCAGCCTCCCAGTTTTTCAAACATACAGACTACACATAAATTAATTTATTTAAGCATTTGGTTGAATTTCTCAGCATTGCCAACAGCTAGAATCCTGGTGCAGATTGTGGGGTTGCATAGACAAATTGAAACACTTTTAGAGTAGAGACTGAAAGAAATGGAGAGAAATTACAAATGTGAAAATTGCACATTAACAAAAAAACCTGCCTTGTTTCAACATCAGTCTTTTGCTCATTTTTTCAGGAAATGAAAATATTATAAACAGGTCCCAAATAAAACTTTGCAGAATGAAACATTGCCAGGAGCTGTGCAATCTAAAATACAATACTACTTTACAAAGCAACCCCAAAGCAACAATGCTATAAGTTCTTAATTTGTCTGCAGTATTCTCTTGAAAGCTTTGAGATTTATTTCCATGCTGACAGATGTATTTTCCCCCCATACATTTATAACTGAAGGTATCATGACTTACACATGCATAACAAAAATTTGTCTAAGGAAACAGCAATTCTGCATGATTCTAAAAGGCACACTGTGATAAGTTGCCTCTATATCTTGTACAAGGAAAGATATAGAGAAAAAAAAATGAAAAAAAAAGTGAATCGTGCTCTAGCAATATGAGTCTCCAGATTATCCTCTTTGTAACCCCATGGCTTCAGGAAGACAGAACCAACAGATGAATGTGATTATTTTTATCCTGTGCTTTCCTTTCTAAACATTGAGCAAGTACCTTTCAGAACAGCATAAAAGCTGTAACACAGATACCCACCCATGGGCACAGGCTCAATCAGTGCTACATGTGATCCTGTGAAGTGTCTCAGCAATGGAAGACACTCCACTGCTCAAAGTCAAAAGAATCTCAGCTAGAGGTTTGTGTGAATCACATGTTAATTTCTAAGCATTTCAAGGTCTGTTCATTGCATGTATGGTAAGCTTTAAAATGGAACACAAGAACAATCCACCATTATCTCAAAAAAATACTGTAGTCATGAGAACTTTAAGGGGGGAAGGATGGAAAAGGGAGTTTTGCTTGCTCCTGTAACATTTTAATGGTATAAACTATACCTGAAGACCTCCTGCACCCTACAATAGCTTAATAATGTCTCATGTACCTGCAACCAGACTAAGTTTGTTCACTGGTCTTATTCCCTGAACCTGAGAAGACAATGAACAAAACCTCCTATAAACATCCATGGGTATCAGAAAAGTTTACTGTACACTCTCCCTGACTTAGGAATGACCATAAAATTTGACTTATTGGCAGTCTTGATGTACGGATACCCTTAAACCAGGCCTAACTTTAAAAAACACCTAATACAACAAAATGAAAAAATTAAGTTTTTAAAAAAAAAAGTTATACCTAAAGGAAGTTCTTTACTAGGCTGAAACTTTTGGGCCTATTTAGATCAACTGTTGCATCATTTATTTTCTTATGACCATTTATGCTAAAGGGTATGAGGAAAAGGAGACAAACCTTATTATTGATGATGGCTTCAGAATCATCAAAGACAAAATCTCCATCATAGCTGTTAGCAAAACAGAGGAAGGAGATTAATGCCACAACCATTTTAGCCCAGTATGATGGAAGGAGGAACCATGGTATGTCATGGTCCAGATTATGTTCCATTTGTGCCATTCTGTGAAAAGCTTGTTCCAAGTTGGGAGCTTCAGCATTATGTTGGTTGAAAATCTGGAAGAAAAAAATACAAGTGAATGGTTACAGCTCTAATTCACTAGAAAAGAATTTTAAAGGAAAGTTGGCTTGGGAGAGGAGATGAAGTTTCATATAACCTTACATTTTTTCCCCTCAGTGCCTCTCATAGTTGCTGGAACATACCTAAATATAATTTTGTACTTCAAATGAGGAAGTAAAGGCAGAATTTCTCATGGTTGGAGCACAGAGATAAATACAAGAAACTCTTAGATGCTAAGGTAAAACTTTGGCACAGACAAATTCTAAAACCTAGAGCAAATCACTGTTTTTCTGTTTCTTACTGCTCTTTTCAACCAATACAAACAGATGCATCAGGGAGACTGTGAAGCATTTATAAAGTTCTGTAGAAAATGATAAACATCCACGTTTGAAAAGCAAACATTGTCAATTGCCAAAAGAACTCAACTCCCTTCAGTTAATCAAATTAAAGGACCTAGTCTTACACATTCCCCCATGAAAGGAATTCATACAAACATCAGATAGACATATGGAGATAGCAGTTAATGGACTAGGCCCTAAATCTCAACAATTTAAGCAATGAGACAACAAAATCCATAGAACTGAGATGGGACTAGTGTTCATGAGATCATTCTGCACACCTCAAGGGCAGCTGAAATTCCACTGCTGTATTCATGGGCTCATGAGGTTGTTGAGGCAGATGAAAAAGATTACAACATTGCAATTCCCTTGAACACATGAGTGATACATCAGTGTGGAGGCACTAAGGCTGGAGGCTTGCACCCATGAGCCACCTTTACTCAGACAGGTCTCTCTGGATGCTCCAGAGCCAGCCTTCTGTCTGGACTACCCTGCCTCTGCTTCTCGGGTGCTCAGACACTACTGTGAGTGGTCTTATTATCAAGTGCTGGTATAAACAGCAAACAAAGGAGGTTATGAATGGAAAACTGCAGTAAAAGCCAGGCAGAATATGACTTTTTTTTTATTTTGTAAGCCCAAAGAATGATAGGCACTTATAGTAGCCCATCTTCAGTTTCTTCTTTATTTGCTTATTAAATCAACTGTTGCACTCCTGAAAATATTGCATTTAATACCTTTATATGGAAAAATAGAAAATCAAAAAGAGTAGCTCCAGTGCACGCCTGCAAACATTGGATTTAGTGTCTTTGCACGGTCTAGGAAAACAGCTCCAGTCATTTGGCTTCTGGAACAGAGCTGACCATTAGAGCTGTTACAGCAATTGCTCTGTGGCTTTCTCTTTTTGCAGTACTTCATTCCGGAGCCCGCTCATTCCCGATTCCTGCACACACGTGCGCAGGGACAGGCAGCACACCCTGCCACACCAGTGCCCCTCCTCGCCTTGGCGACCATATGGCTGCTCCCAAATTCAGATAAAGTCAGTAACCGGGAGCCGTGCAACCTGAGAGCCTCGAGCTCCCTGGCTGAGCAGAGCAGCTGCCTTAAGAGCAAAACCTTTCCTCGGAGTAGTTCACCCTTGTGCTCGTAGTTTGACGGAAACAAAGAGAGCAAGCGTGGCTATTGACGGAGGGAAGTGCACGGCGTCGCTCCCAACAGCACGGATACATCATCGACACGCACCACGCAATTAAAATATTTTACCTACTCCAAATTCATTTCGCCCCGAAAGTTTCTCCCATTACGCTTGCTCTATTTATCCGGCGCCCTGCCGCTGCCCGCGGTCCGGCGCATGGGGCTCCTCCTTTGCCGGGCAGCGCGGGCACCCCGCGGCACCGCCGCCTCCCGGAGCGCCGCACACGCCCCGGCCCGGGGCAGCGCGGAGCAGGGCGCCTGCCCGCCGCCCTCTGCAGGGAAAGCGAGCCGAGCCGAGCCGAGCCGAGCCGGAGAGCGCCCGCCGCGCACCGCGGGCAGCCCCGCACGGTGCCTCCCGCCGCGGCGGCGGCCGAACCACGGAGCCCCGCAAACTTGGGGGGTCCCGGGCAACCGGCGGGTGGTCCTGGGGAAAGAGCCCGCCCGGGAAGGCAGCGGCGGCTGCGGGTAAGGGTCGCGGCTGGGGGGCAGGCGAGCCCCGCCGGGAGTTTGGCGGTGGCCCTGCCCCGCTCGCCGCTCCCCTTTTGTCCTGGCGGCGGCGGCGGCTCCGCCGTAGGGGGGGCCCGTCCCGTCCGGCCCTCACCCCCGCGGGCGGTCCCGCCAGCAGACGGGGCACTGGCGAGACCCCCGTTCCCCCGCGCGGCGTTACCTGCGAGGACACGGAGCCCGCGCGGCATCTCCCACCCGGGAGCGAAACTCTCCCGCCCGGCGAGCCCCGAGCCGGAGCGGCCGGCGGGGGTGGGGCCGCGGCGGCTGCGCCTCCGGGAACATCCCCGCCGCCCATTGGCCAGCGCCTGGCCCCGCCCCTCTCTGGCACCGCCCCCGAGGCAGATCCGCCTGCCCATTGGCTGCGGCCGCGGTGACGCGCGGTGGGCGGGGCCGGGCGGGCGGAGCCGGAGCTTCTCACGCCTCACTCGCGGTGGGCGCGGGGCCGGTGCGGGTCGTTCTCCCTTCATCGTTCCGAACTCCGCACCCCGCGCACAGGCGGGGCTGGGCGGGCTCCCGGCAGCGCTCCCCGCTCTGCCCCGGCAGTGTTGGGTCGTTGTCCCGCGTGTCTGGCTGGCCGCAGGGTGGGGGGCGGCTCGGGTGAGCCGGGGAGAGCGGGGCCCGCAGAACCGGCAGCACCGGGCCCCCCGCTCCTCTCGCAAAGGCGCGGTTCCTGCGGCCGGCGTGCCCGGAGCGAGAATCCCCCGGGAGGCTGATACTGCCGGTGGGGCGGAGGCGGGATGGGTGTCGGGGTCCCGCCGCCTGGGATGGGTAGCGGGTGAACTGCAGAGCGTTCCAGCCCTTCTATAAGAGACTCGTCCTACTGGGGTTGCTGCAGGTGCTCTCGGCAGGACAGGTACTGACTGTACAGAACAAAAAGGCTGTATGAGCTGTAGGTAATTCGTACATTTAAACACCACTGCGATTTCCTTGTAAGAAAGCGTGATTAAACATTGAACTGGTAGCGCCAAATGTTCGGCAGAAGCTTCTCTAAAATAACCCCATTAAAATCTTAATACGCTGAAATTGGATGAGAATTCCTGGCGGTGCGCCAGGGAGTGACATATAATTTGGAGTGGGATTTTTGAAGATGTTTGCATTATCAAGCGCCAGATTAACAAGGTTACTCCATGGCTCCTTGGAGGCTTTACTCTCGAGTGGAAAGGCTGCTTTGGGAGGGCTTTGGTGGTTGCCACCGTAGCTGTCTGCTGACACCTGCTTTGGAACATCTGCTCTGCAACACGGGCAGCTCGGCTGCGTGTGAGGCAGCAGCTGAGCCAGCACAATCGCCAGCCTCCTATGTTATTCAGCTGTATACGTGGAGCTCCTGCTTTTAAGATGGAAGGAAGTCTGTAACTCCTGCCTGTTAAACACCTGCCACAAAGCCTCTGCGGCGCTTCTCGGCTGCGAAGCGGTGGAAAGCCGGCGACCTGCAGTCATCGAGCACGCAAAGCTCTGTGAACTGATTGCAGGCTTCTGGTCCCCGTGGTACAGGAGCTGAAATACATATGCAAAGACCTGCAAACCGATAAATGATTTTGTCTGTTCTGGCTTTGTCCCTGACTTAGTGAGCTAAGTGGGCTCAGTGAGGAAGCTTCGTGTTTCATAATTTCATAAACGGTAGAAGTGAAAGATGTCTATGACTGTTGGGTCATTATGCCTTATAAATACAAGGTAAAACGTGAGATAATCAACAAAACCGTATTTTCTGGGTTTCTGCTTCCATAATCCAAAGTATTGAGATTTATATCACTTCCTAAAAATAGCTCATTTGCCATATTATTTTATGATTAAGAAGTGATGGTTGATGTTTCCTGATGTTTCCTTACTGTCTCAACTTCCACCCCGCCAAACTACCTCACATATGTATTGTCAAGTCAAATTCTTGTCAACAGGAATTCTCAAATTCAGCAACCTTCCTGAGATTGCAATATTTATAGAATTTTTAAGTAGTGTTTGTTAATGGAAGGGCCCTAACTCGGAACAGAAGAGCCCAATTTAGAAAGAAATTCCTTAGTTAGAAAATATCATGTATTCAGTCTTATCTTCTGCAACTTCTAATTAAGTAAATGAAATTTCAGTTGGTTCTGAAATTTGCCCATATGTAAGACTTTATTTTAATGTAAGCATATGCAAATATATGTAAGGTTCTGTGAATCAAGGTTGAGATTTGCTTCACCAGACTCACTGTGACAATTGCCAGACTTGTACTATTTGACTCACTTTCACATTTCTGTGTTTTGTTTCATAGCTAGTTTGACTTTATCACATTTGCTAATGCATTTATTTCTACTAATGGCCTATTCCAATCACATACTCTTCTTAGTAGCTCCTTTGCTCATATCTAGGACATATCTTGGACATCTGCACATCCTTGATCTGTGCATTGTAACTGGAATTTCATTTGTTCAGTGTGTCTGCTGGTATCATCGTTTCTGGTCAAATACATGTATTTTCACACAGCCAGATGCACAGATGGTATAAATCACCTCATCACCACTTATGTCAATACAATAATAGTGATTAGCATTTCTGTACGAACTAGTTAACACATGCAGAAAGCTCTGCTTCCCATTATTTTCCATTTAGAAATAACCACTTTTTCTCTTAGGGCTTTAATATTTTGCTTTTTATAATATAGCAATTATTATAATTTATAATTTTTTATGATGACCTTCTGTTCTGCTTTAATTAACGTGAAGAACTGCAGAGCAAATACCTGTAGAGTTCCCTAGTTCCCTCAAAATCTGATTCAAATCAGCTACAGTTGCATAATTTATCTTCAGTCTACTTCTCTGCTTCTTTGGAATGTTATTGTAGCACTTCAATTTGAAGCAGTTCCTAAATGTAACACGGTATTTTTTTTTTGGGTTTTTTTTTTTATCTGCAGATTCTGGGAGGGTTGTGTGTATGAAGTGAGTATCTCCTTGCTCTGTAGTTTTCTCAGCATGCTAAATCGATCTGCCTAAGTGGCTATTGCATCCTTATTTTTAGCAGCCTGCCTCTGCAGATCTGCACAAAGGCCAGCCTTGCTCTTGTAAGAAAGGAGTGTGCAAAACCCGTCGTATTTCAAGGGATCAACACTTGACAGTATCACAGTGACTTTGCAGACAAGAGAATAAAATGTCAGGGACTGTGGTAATGCAGGATTCAACCAAAACGGTTCAGAAGCTTAAAAAGGCTGTCAGTTGCTACCACAGTTGTTTTTGGAACAGCTGTGTCTTCTCCATTGCCTGGATTTTACCATCATAAATGTGGCTCTGGGCACTGGGAGCCACTGTTTGTGCCTATAGGTAATCAGCCAGTCCCTACCTGTTCCAGGGTTGGGCATGCAGAGTCATTTTATATGCAAATATTTCCTAAAGAAGAGGCATATTTTCCCAACTATTGTTAATAGTATTTGCATGGTCTCTTCCACTAGACAGCTGGTGTCCCAATTAATTGCACTGAATGAGGCATTCTAAGCAGCAGGTCTTAGGCAGCTTGTTTTGTATGTCATGTATTGTACGTGTGTGTGTGTGTGTGTCTATAAGTACACATGCATATGTAGAGACAGGCAAACTCATATGCCTGGTGCAGTTGCAGTGTTGATCAACTGTAAGCCATAAAAACAAAATAGAAATGTAACAGAAGTTAAACAAGATTTTTGCAAAAGGAGTGCAATGAACTGAGTGTTGTTTCCTGTTTTTTCTGTGTCTCATCTTCCTACACCTCCTTGCTTTACTAACCATGGTTCACTTTGTGACCCTGTAAGTCATCCTCATTAAGATCCCTTGGAATTCCTCACTTTGATTTTTGGCTTGCCAGCTGTTCCAGGTTCCCTTTATTCTGTGGCTGAGCAGAGCTGTGAGTGTGTTTGCTGGTGGACAGCCTGCCCAGATTTCCTGGCCAGGCAGTGGCCACGCAGAGCTGTGACAGTCGTGTCTCTCTGTGGAAGTGTCTATCAGGATGCTGCCATTATGGGCTTTTTTATGGCTCATGTAGGAACTGAACATGCCTGAGTCTCCTGTACTTTGATAACTCTGGATTACATGGAACAGAAGTTATTAGAAGAGAATTGACAGAAAAACCCTAAAACACTAATTTTCTTTCAAATTGAGGCTTCCAGGGAAGCACTGAACCCTTTATCCCTGCTACTGTAAACATATCCCTGCTCACTGGTTGAGAATGAGCAGGTCCATTGAAGACTTGTTGCTACTATGTTTTGCTGATACTAAAATGTTTAGGGTATAAAGTTGAAGGATTATGGCTCACAGTCTGCAATTGTGTTAAAAGTATGTACTTAATCACACATTCTCCTTCCCCTAAATCAGTAGTAAATAAATATATTTTTAAAACAGTTCTGAATGTGAGAATTATGCTCTGTGGAATGTGTTCTTTTCAATAAAAATGAAAACGTAGTAGGATAACAAAGATTCCACTATTCTGTTATTCTCTGAACAATAAGAATACTCATCACTACCTCTCATTGTAGTACTTTAGACATAGCACAAGCTATACTTCAGCTTTTATGGGAAAAATAAAGAACTGTCTATCAATAGTCAACCTAAACCTTTCAAGGAAAATACCAATGTAGTTATGCCAGCTTGTTACAAATTCACCATTAATACTGAACTACTTCACTCTTTGCATCTGCCTAGCTTTTTGTTAGAGATAGTACACCTCTTTTTGCCAGACATTGAAATTAAAATAACTATCTGTTCTTGACACAAAGAAGCAGGAGATAAAAGAAGAAAATTTAAATGAAAAGTGGAACTCTTAAATAATTTTCAAAAGTTCTCAAATTTCCTTCCTAAAATTATTTCAAGCTGTATGAGGAAAAGATTGGAGACAGTCTGAATGATTGCATGTGTTAACGTTATGATTAAAGAATGTGTCCAAGTTTTACATTTTAAAATTGTATTGTCCTAATCAAGAGGCTGTACAAGCATCTCTGCTGTCAGAACCAATTTGTAATTCATTCCTTTTGTTCTCCAGCTTAATAGTATTTAAACTACACACACACACACACAAATATAAACAAAAATAGGCACTTTTAAAGGATGCAGTATCTATCTTAAGGTTAAGTTGATTAGAACTTTAATGTACACTATATAAAATTGCATTGGGTGATACATTAAAAGACTAGGAAAATGATAACCTACTGCAAAAACCTTTCAGCATCTAAAGAAGCTTCTCTTGAAAAGCATTCAAAACCTTGGTCAGAGCACTAGAAAAATGATTTGCCTTTCCTTGTACCTAATTTGTTACCTAATGTTGGCAAATTAGACCTTCATTTTGCACTCACATAGTAATCTGCCTAAATAAAATATAGCGAATGTGATAAATCAGATGATGTCATTTTGTACTGAGTAGTATGAAATTGTGGTGATGTGAAGTAGAAAAAAGAATGAATTGGGGCCTCTACCTTTTCCTGCTATTTTTGACTTTTCAACCATGAGTCTAACCTTGTCTTTTATTTCATTTCCACACACCAGCTTACCTAACAATGAGTTCCATGAAATCCTGAAAGTTCATCTGCATGTAAAGAAATCCATGATCAAGGCTTAGATTTAAAAAGTAGGAGGGGAAAAAGGGATTTTTGATCTCTAAAAGTGAGAACTCTGGAAAAACACGTGCAATAAAATACTGTAATGCTATGAAAAAAAAAGAGAAATTAATAGTGCATGATTCATATGAACCCAATTTATAACTCCTAAGTTGAAATCTTTATTGAAAGATCTTAAAACTGTGTTTGTGTTTGGGGTATAGCTGAAGATCAGCTTGATCCAAAAGGCAACCATTGGACACCATTGGACAGCAGGATAGGATATCAGAGAGTAACACTGACATAAACCACAGAAACTATTTTAAACTTTTCTTGTTGCTTTTATTTGTGAAATTAAACTGTTCTTTTTACTAAAATAATTTAGTTTCATATAATTGAGGCTATAAGCATGAGGTCACACAGTAGTGCTTGCATTTTTAGTGTCTACCCAAGAAAGCACTGACATGTTTAAGACCTATGAGTTACTGTAGAGTGTAGTTAGAGTAGCTGCTTTTAGATAATTTCCAGCTGTGATTTGTAAGTAATATTTTTCTTTCTATCCCTTCTTGCTCAGTGGTAATTATTACTATATAACAAATTTAAGAAGGAATACTTTATAATCTGTTGTTTTCATCTGGAGTGCTTGCCATCTTGTTTTAGAGGCAGAAAACCTGAAGAATAATAAGATAAAGTTGCTTAACCATGATTGACAGTAATTCAATGGCAAGAACAAGAAACAGAACCCAACAGAGCTGGTTATAACATGTTTTCTTTCTAGTGAGGAATTCTGAGGTTTCACAAAAACTAGCTGAGCTACAAGGACATTAAAACCCCAAGAGTTTCATAGAACCAAAAATTCTTCTCCTTCTGCAATTCCAAGAGAGCTCCATCTCAGGAGAAATGAGACTGAGTTTTTCAACCAACCAATTATCTTCTAGAAGACTTCTTATTGATGGAAAGAGGATTTGATAGGGCACCCCTGGGCAGGCTGCCATGCCATGAATTCTGCAGCTCTCTCTCTGACCCTCTAAGAGGTAAGAAAAAGGATAGTTCTTTTCTCTCTCCCCAGCCTGACTTCAGTTTCAGTGTCTCCCAGTCTTGAATATTTTTGCCTGTTATTTTGACTGTTTCCTGTGAGGAAGATATTCAGAAAGATTCCACAACCAGCTTTGTAAGCCTGTGGATGGAGCTTGTAAAACAGACCCTTTTTCATAAGGTGGCCTGAACAACACATTGTCTGTTGAGCACCTAGCTTTCTACATAGCCTGTAGTATTTTTTATTGTTTTTCTGGTGCCTAGTGAAATACAATTATTCTTTTTTCCCCCAGTTAACTAAGGCCTATGAGTGAGACTCCTGTAGTGATAGATATTACAAAAAAAACATAGGAAAGACAGAATTCCTCCCCCAAAGAGATATTTTGTGGGCCAGAATGTTGCAACATTAAAATGGGTACAGCAGCATTTATCTAATAACATTTACTAGATCTGGTAAGGAGTAAGGCAGGGCCATCCTTCTGTTGGTGATGTTCTTTTGCATGGACAGAAGCAAACTATTGATGTGCTCTTGTGTTCTGATACTGCTACAGAGCTCATTAAATCTCCTTTTTGCAAGGAAGGCCTGAGGGCTATTAATTACTCTGATTTTCCATATATGAAATGGGAAGAATGCTTCTAATCTGTTGACAAGTCTGCATGAAGCTGTCCAACTGTGAAATAATGTTGAAAATTTCATTTTCTCAGAGATCCTGTCATCTCCTTGTGGTGTTTTTTTTTTTCCTAAATGAGTTAGTAAAGCACTTATCATTACCATGGTGACTAATATTTTATTGCAAAAATTGTAATTGCAAGCAAGTTTCAAGGTTGCAAGCAGATTTTCCAGAAATCAGGTCAATTGATGAAGTACCTGCACTCAGTGTTGGCTGCTGCAGTGCACATCACTTTCATTCTGAGTCTTATTTACATTCCAAGCCTCAGGGCTCAGCTGCCAGCAAATCAATTGTGGAATTGTTGGACTGTGATAGATTCTGCAATAGGATAATAAAGGAAAAATAACTTCACTGAAGGGCAAAGTTGCTTGCATCTACCCCAGGGTATATCAGAGTACCAATGTGTGTGTGGAGGCAGTGCCTGCAAAAGAGTTGATGCCCCACATGAACACATATGGGTTGGCTTGCCCACAGCAGGCTGTTCTTGTAACCACAGCAAAAAAGAGATGGCTCAGTGTATGATAAATTAAGGCCTGCCTATTAATAAGTTTTTGCAATTATTAGTTAGATTTATTGAGAGAGAAAGAAAAAACTTACTGCCTATTTTCTCACTATGTTTTAAACATATATATATTAAAAAAGTGAATAAATTTAAAAAAGTCAAAAATAAGAAATTGCTTCAGCCTGCAAACTGGAATTAAAAATATCAACCATGCACTCCAGTTCCACTCCTTGAGGCAAATATATGGAGAGCTTTCAGCAAGTCTCTCTCTTTGAACTTTGTGAAGAAACCTTCTGGCAGAATCCAAAGACATAAGAGATTTCTTGACCACATCTTGATTGAAGAACATTTCCACTCATGTTTCTTGCTTTTGTATTTATTCCCTTCCAAGTGAATCAGAAGTATTGAGAAGTTGTTCCACAGATGCAGTGGCCTGTGGAACATGATCTTAGACAGGCCAAACATTAGTTATTTTTATGAGAGATATCTGGATTTAAAGAACCCTTGGCAACCCACATGCAATTGCAGCACTTATAGTTTTATCAGTATCTGCTTGAGGACCCAGTTCTGAAAAGTGCTCCTAACGTGTGTGTTGACTTCAGTGGCAGGAGTGGTATGAAGGTATCAACACTTGGGTGGGGAACACTGGAGCCAGGCAGAGCTATAGCCCTAGCTGCTATGTACAGACACTCATTAGCTTTTAAGTCTTCCTTTTCCAATCACATTTAGTTTGAAAACCATTTGGCAAGATACCAGCTGCCTCTGAGCAAGTTTGCTGTGTTCAGGGTCAAGCCCTGGTGATGCTGAGTCCCTGACCTCAAATGCCAACACTCCAGTGTGCTGCGAAAGTTTTGTCTTGTACTGTCCTGTACTCTCTTGCCTAAATTATCCCTTGATACAACACTACAGGGAGCTGTCAGGGAATAAAGTCGTGTGGCTTTAGGAAACAAATATTTATGAAGGACCAAATTAATCCAAAAGGAGAAACCTTCTGTTCCTACAAGGCTGTTGTGCTCACTAAAGCAGAACTAAATGCAAAGTCTAATACACTAACCCCATTAGATGTAAAATAATAAGGCCAGGGTTTAACTGTATTACTACTCCTAAATTCTGGATATAATGAGAACTGATAATGGAACTGCATATTCAGAAAATGTATTATCAAATACTTTATTTGTATGTTTTTTTGGCATATCACATTGTCTGAAACACTGGGCAGTACTCAACAAATGGTACACTGATACATGAAGAGGAATTGTATCTCCTCTATTTAGTAGAATGAGAGAGAAGGGAAAAATAGAAGAAAGAGAAAAAAATTAAGACCCAAGGCAATAATTATAGCAGGCAATAATTCCAATTATATTGTCCCAGGAAGTTCTATAGCATGAATTTTTAAACATTTGCTTTCATGCAGTTGTGTTCCCTTAAATATGTGGCAAAAGATTAATATCTCTTGACTGCAATAATAACAAAAATTTTTTTGCAACTGGCTTGTGCTCATGTTGTTGATTTTATTATTCCCTCAGGAGCCATTAGTTTGTGTTTAGCTTCACCAAGTCTCATTCTGAAATGGTGCACCATGATCTGTATCACATTCTTTAAGTAGTAGGGTAGAGCTGGTTCATAGATTTCAGCATTTATTTTAAGTATTTATTTTAGAAACTAAAAAAAAAAAAAAAAAGGAAAGAAAACTTTGAGAAAGGCTTTCTAAAATATTTTTAGAGGTTGCAGTCTTCTTTGGAATGGTATTAAAATATTTATTAAGATTATATAGGGTCCAAACATAGTGATGTGCTCATACTGTTGTACGCTCAATATTTTTGGTAAAGGGATTTTGGCTTCTTGAGTAGTGAAGTTTCTGGCACCTTTCATGTGCACTACCTTCACACATCATTGCTTCCACCTTAAAGCTGAGAGATGAGCAATAACCTTGCCAATTTCAGCTTGATTTTTATCAGTTCAGGACTAGCCTTTCCCACTCAAGATCTTGATTGTCCAATAAGGAAATGAAAAGAAACATGTGGGGAAGGGTGGAGGGTTTTTCTAATGGCTAAATTTCCTCTTGGTCTAAATTCCTTTGTGTGGCTCCACTGGTTACCAGTAGAGATTAATAAGATCCATCGTATTAGGTTACTGTAAATTCCTGCCATAAACTGAAAACTAATTTTCTGGATCCCATGCAAATAACATACCTCTAGGCCATCCACTTTTATTACCACCTTTATTTCTTTTATTTAGGTGTTGAAGGTATATTGAGATTTCACATTAAGCCATCTTTCAAATTCAAAAGGTGTTTCTCATAAGAAAGGATATTTTCTGTGTGTCACATTTAACTAATACTTTTTTATCTTTTGGCTTAAGCTATTTAACTATTTAAATAAACCCAAAATATAAATTTTATTAAAAATGAATAACTACCTAAATATAAAGTGTTGTTGAATATGTTGTACTTCTTCCTCTCAGCAGCAGCAAGGGAAACAAACATATATCATTATTATTGTTATAAGCAGTATTATCACTCTTTAAACACAGAAGAAGCACTCACAGTTTGTTAGAAAAACAGCTACTTGAGGAGCTGCTTTCTACAGGTAAATCTATGTCTTGTAGGCAGACCCAGGGTCCTCTTAGGCATTCCAGGCTCTTCCCAAGGGAACATTGCTGTCACTTCATGCAAGTTTTGGTTCAGGGGACATCTAGTGTATCAGAAACACAACCTGTATGCTGGGCTGCATGAAGAGGATTTTGACCAGTAGGTCAAGGGAGGTAATTCCATCTATTCCACTCTCACAAGATCCCACCTGATGTGCTGTGTCCAGGTTAGAGGCCCCAAGATGAGGAGGATGTGGACCTGTTGGAGTCCAAGGAAGAGCATGAGGATGAGGAGGGGGCTGGAGCACCTCTCCTGTGAAAGCAGGCTGAGAGAGCTGGGATTACTCAGCTGGAAACAAAGGCTCCAGGAAGACCTTAGAACAGCCTTCCAGTACCTAAAGGGGCTACAAAAGAGCTGGAGAGGGGCTTCTTGTGGGAGCATGTGGTGAGAGGGCAAGGGGCAATGGCCTAAAATGGAAAGAAGGTAGGTTTAAATTGGATATTGGGAACAATTTCTTCAGTGAGTGAGAGTGGTGAGGCACCAGAGCAGGTTGCACAGGGGACCTCTGGCTGTCCCATTCCTGGAAGTCTTCTAGACCAGGTTGGACGGGGCTTCAACCTGGTCTTGTGGAAGGTCTCCCTGCCCATGGACTAGATGGTGTCTTCCAACTCAAACCATTCTATGATTTTATGATTCTATGAAAATTGCCTGCTTTGGATGTGTACACCAGCTTCATCTGGTTGTTGACAAAATCAGGTTTTGGAAGAAGGGAACCTTGTTTTGCCTGATGAAACTTTACTGTTTTTTTTTTTTTAATTTTGAAAAATTACTGGTTATTAAACATGAGAAAGTATGCTCATTGTAAATTCATTATTATTGTTTTAACAGTAATAATTAAGTCATATATAAGCAAAAAAAGAGTTCTCATAGCAGGTCCCAAAGTGCCACTTAAACTGGTGATAGTGTGTACTCACTGGAGAAAGACTATCAAGACCCAGTGGAAGACTCGAGAAAATTCTTATTACTGTGAATAAGAATGGATAAGAAATCATCAGTAGGTCACAATAGATGAAGTGCAGGAAAATATATGTATGTTTGTAGACATATGTGTACATAGACATGTACAGACACATCTGTTTATCTATCAATCGATCTATTATCTATCTATCTATCTATCTATCTATCTATCTATCTATCTATCTATCTATCTATCTATCTATCTATCTATCTATCTATCTACCTACCTACCTGATAAACTAACTGTAATGACTGCTGGAAATAGCTCAGGAAACATTCTTGGAAGGGAATAAGAGCAGCTCTTTAAACTATCTGTTAAAAAATTCATTGTTATTTTGGAGCATTCATGATATTGCTGTTCTTTTCCATTGTAAACTGCAGTTTTTGTGACTTTGGCAGTAGAAGTTTTAAGTTTCTTCGTTGCAACAGAGGTGGAAGTGTTGTGACTCCCAAAACCCAATGCCTATTACACAAATGACTGTGGTTTCAGAGGACTGAATTTCTATTGATAGATCCAGCTGAAAAGGGCTTGTTAGTGTAACAGGAGTTTGGGACTATGGCTGGACAGCAGAGCAAAACACTTTCTTGAACAGTAACTGCTTTCTTAAGACTCCATCTGTATTTCCTCTGCCTTTTTAAACTTTCAGTTTAGTGGGAGTCAGAAAGGTTGCAGGGGCTTATACTCAATTGTTTGTATGAAAAGCCAGACAGTAGTTTTAACTGAGATCAGAAGTAAATTTCAGTCAGTCATCTTGACTTGGTTTCTTTACGTGTATACACACTTGTTCCATATGCAATGTCCTGTTATAAAAGGCAAAGTTGAAGCAAGTAGTGGCTCCATCAGAAAACAGTCCTACATTTCTCAGGGCTTTCAGTGGGTTGAGGTATTCAATGGCAGTTTCAATGAACTAAATACAGAGCAAAGACTTGTCATATTTCACATTTGGCTGTGTTCTTATGATGAAAACATGTAGCAGATAAAACAGATAAAGTAATTATTGAACCAGCTAGCAGAGAAGCTATTTTTGACAAACACATTCAAGTACGGCACATATGCAAAGTATTTCTGTGTCTTCTCCAAAAGAAAACCAGTAATTTTTAAGGATAAACAAAATGTCTAGCCACCCACTAGATGGTGGCAAGGAGCATAGTCAGGTAATACTGTATGTGCAGCAGTGTATGAAGTTTCTTCTTAGCAGCAGATTAATCTGCCACCAGATTCTCCCCCGCAGATAGACATTAGAGCCAATCCTGCTGAATAGTAGGAAAGTCATTGTGATGGTGGTCTGGGATAATAGATTTTCCCAGTTAACCCAGAGCAACAAGAAAAAGAATAGTTGGTGTGTGTGTGGGGTGCTAAATGGTACAAACATTTATACTGTTGAGGTAACTCCAGCAACAAAATTATTTCCCAGTGGTAGCTGTTTCATAGAGCTCCAAAAGTGCACTGATATGTTCAGAAAAACAAAAGAGAAGTGACAGCAAATGTTTATTTTTTCCTAAGACAGAATAGTGATCCTGGTGAGTTAGAACATCAAAACAAAGGCTGTGTGACAGCTGAAGGGCCTGCCTGTGCTTTCCCTCTCTCTGATCTGTGCTGCATCTCGTTAGTTCCCTCCAGTAGTGGGAGATAAGGACCCTCACAGGCACACAGTCAGAACCACCAGCAGCCAGCCCAAATTAACTCTTTCCCAGAAGACATTATCCACAGTATATCTAGAACACCACCTTCCTCATTTGTTGCCATAGGGGTGGTGAAGTTAAGGGAGGTAGTAAGCAGGAAAGGATCAGTACCTGACTCTGGAAGGGTAAAGCTGAGCATGGAAGGCACCTTTACTATCTGCATGCCCTGTTATAAAAACGAGGTGGCTCCCCAGAAGGAGTCCCATGTTCTGTATTATCTGCAAAGGGCACTGACTGATTGATTGTTTGTGAACACAGCTGTGGAAGTGCTAAGGAATCAGCAGAATTTAACACCAGAATTTTGCTTGCACTTTTAAATTGAGTAGGGTTACCCTCCCCGCATTCCTGCTCTGCATGGTAGGTGGATCATAAATAACATCATAAAAAAGCTGCCCAAGAGTCAGAGTAGATGCCATTACATTTGGTGAAGATTGGCTGCTGCAGCCACTGGCAGAGGCTGAATACAAGCCAAGTCAGTCTTACATAGTTTAAGGAGAAGGACATGCATTGGTGGAAGTTTTTTTGCTATAGTCTACAGGAAGAATAAAATACATACTAAAATAATATAAGAAAATATATTGTGCATGGAAGTACTTAACACTAAATCAAATGTTTGTTCAAGGTTCCCAGATTTTGGTTCAGTAGAAATGGCCACAGTAAACTTTACCAATATGCCAAATTTCCTCATCAATCCAAGAAGTATGGAAAAGCAAGGTGTCTGAGAATGGTACATTTTAATTGAATAAGTGAGTTTCATAATGAAAGAAGGGGGAACACTGAACAGAGTAAAAGCAACTGGGAGGTTGTAACAAAGAGGGGAGGATTCTTCTGATTCCACTTTAGGTATCTACAGTGCAGCCTGAGTCCTCATCTCTCCAGTGAGTGACTAATAGAAAAGCTGAGTACTACCTCCCTACCATCAGCATATTTTGGCAAGAGTGGAGCTGAGTGTGATTTCACCACTTACCCCATTACAGGGTGCTGAGTAGAGCACTGTCCTGCCTTCTTCAGTCCCACCTTGTAAACTGCATCTCTACTCTGGATGATTGCCATGTTACATTGTGCATCCTGACCTTCTTGCTAGAGTAGCAATCCCATATTTACCCCAGATTACAGAATGGCTTTTTTTTCTTTCTTTTATTTTTCTTTTATTTTTCCTGTAAGATCACCTTTCAGCATTGCACAAAAGCCTCTGCAAACTTAGTCTGCTGCAGTCTGTCTGCTTAGTGATTCTTTCATTTTAAATACCTTGACAAACCATAGATACTAACAGTGCCTATCTTCTGTTACAGGCCTTATAGCACCAAGCTTAGCCAGAAATAACCTAGTTTGATTGGAAAAAGAAAATAACCCTATTTTACTTTGTATAGTTTTTAAACCACCAGTGATATGCAGGGAAAGCAAATAAAAAGGTCTATAGATTGTCTGTCTGGGAATTTGTATGTTCAAAGCTCTTGTGTTGTTTTTTTCATAGCACACAATTTGAGCACATTAAGAAAGGCTGACACCTGCAGTCACAGATAATTGGATCAAACAAAAACAACTATAGGATGATGAAGAATGAATTAGGAAGGTCTCTGCTTCAATCACAATGGCTGGTTAAAGTCACAAGGGCTATAAATAGCCCTCAATTCCACTCTGCATATCTAGAAAATGTTGCCAAGGCCCTTTATCATGTGCTAAATTTAAGGCACCCCAGCTCTCAAAAAAAAAAAAAAAAGGGGAAAAAAGAAAAAAAAAAGAGAAACAGGAAAGAACAAGTGCTTTTTTGTTCTTATCAGCAACGGAAATGTGATTTTGGCAGTGTTGCCCACTGCATTGGGTAAACAAGTATGGTGTAGGATTTTAAACCAGACTGTATTCTGAATGATAAATTTTTGCTGCTGATTCTGAAGTATATAACATCTTAATCAAGTCATACTGCTAAATATGGTCAAAGTTACAGAAGAGACTTAAACTGTAGATTAGCTATTGCTCTTTGAGTCTGGGTCTGAGTAAGATCTAAAGCTTGGGTCACTATCATTTGTTTCCACACAGCTCCTAAAAAGGCTGTGGGTTTTCTCTCTGCAGCAGGAACACTGCCAAGGCAGAATACTTTGAGCAGTCATTTGTTTCCAGATCATGACCAAGTGTGTCCAAGTGATGCACTGGAAGCAAATGCATGACTTGAGGGCTAACCATCAAGACTAAATTTATGAGTCAGGCAGACCAGTCTGTCAGTGTGAACTTGTTGGAACATGCCCTGCAGTTCATTTAAAAACCTACATTTTATCTCACATTGGCTACATCAGCATACCTGGGGACACATGAGCACAGGAACTGTGGTGTACACTGTAAATGAATGGAAGGCAGAACCCACTGTGCTCACAAGTGTTCTTACACAGCATTGGATCAAAACTTTTTTATCTTGGTTAACTACCACAAACTCTTTTTTTCATAGTTAGCTGCTGGGTATTCCTTTTCTGCCTGTTCTCGAGCTCCAGAGAAGTTTCTGGTTATCAGCAGACTATGTAGAGTAAATGCCTGTTTTAATGTGCCTTATCTTTGGCAAAGATTACACCCCTTAAGAAATTTCCTGCATAAAAATGTTATCTTAATATAACTCACAATTTCTCAATGGAAGAAATGTCACTCTGAAAATTTTAGTATCTTATCAGACTGGTAGAATTGCAAACTCTTGCAGAACACAAAGTGTCCTGTTCATTCCTCCTCCTCTCTGCTGGAACTGTTCCTGAAGATGTGGAGTAAGGTTTTGAATGGGATTTCTATTTCCCCTTCTAAGAAGACCTTAAGACAACAGACAGAGGTAAATTTACCTCACTTGAAGTGAGGTTGGTGTAATTGATCACATGTAGCTCTTTATCTACAACTGAGCTACTCATTCTGGGCTTCTTTATAGTCAACAGGAATAAGAAAAGGCACCCATATATCCCCAGACTTATTTTAAAGATTTGCATTGGCAGAAGCTAAATTATAATATAGTAAAACCCTTAATGTCCTTTGACACTAGAAACTGTGAGCCATACTTTGGATCCTCCCATGGAGCATTCCAGGAGCCAGCCCCTGGTGAAAGTCTCTCAGTGTAACAAATATTTTTTACTAAAAATCTGGAATACATAATACAATACAATAATACAGAATAATGCAATAGAGATAGCACATTAAGAATTAATATCTTCAATAATATGAAATATATTAAAAATTATTATTGCAATAATAACCAAGGGATAAAAACAAATAGAAAGGAGAGATTATAAGTTTGAATTAAAAATTTACATTTTATCTAAAATAGTGTTATTAGGTAGTTAACCTATTTTGGATTAGTCTAATGTACCCAAGTTTAAAGATGAAGAACAGCTTGAAATTGTCTGCAGATGGAAACCCCATCGTGAGCACTGGCTCAATAGCAAAGTACACCTGCAAAGCATAACTCTTCTATTATTTTAATTCTGATGTAAAATCAGCTTAATATATGTAATATTTTCTTATAAATACCAAATTATATTAATCTATAAAAGGTAGATGAGTGAATTACAGATAATACAAAACTGGTTCACTCTTACATGAGGTAAGTGATAAAAAACCCCTTTGTGAATGACCTGACTTGTCTAGTTTTGCTCATAGGAAGCTCTGACACATTTCTTGAATGTCAATATTTGCACCACCAGTGTTTTCTGGTCATTTGATTTCCCATAAAAATTTTCATTCATGTACTTTTTTAAAAACGCTTCTTCTGTTTTTAACTCATAGTATTTAATAAACCAGGCTCTGATAGGTGAATTAAGATTTAATGGTAGGTCCATAGAAGCCTCTACGTGCTACACTTCATACCTGCCATCTATTTCTGTAGTGCTTCTGAATAAAACCACAGATCCAAAGCCTTGAGGGCCATTGGGATTGGTCAAATATGGAAAAAAATCCTTAAGAACTCCATATTATTTTCAAATTTGCAGGTTAGTCTCATCTCTCATTTTAACACCAATTATATACATGATCTTAAAGATGATTTACTTTTCATCAAGTCTAAACTTCTGTGGGTAATTTTAGCTACCTTAATTTTGCAATCCAGTGTTGGTCCAAAATCCTTTGGCTTCAGCAGGAGCTTTTCAACTGACTCTCAAATGAGCTTTGGATCAGTTCCTCACTAAATACAGATCAAATACAGGGAAAACAGTCTCCTAGGATGTTCTCTGTCAGGATTCTGTTTACCATTACATTTTATAATGATAGCCTCTTCAGCTTTTTACACAGAAATTGCTTCAGATCAGTTGAAAGACCTTTTTCTCTTGTTAATAAAAACATATTTTAAATATCTCTTGAAATCTGTCTGCTGACACTAGCTGAAAAATATGCTATTACATTATACATGATTCTTGACTATTCAGAGTATGAAAACCCCCTCCCTACTATAGTCTTTTAATCATTGGAATTCCATGCTAAATGTTTGCAGTTTATTATTTCTTATAAATATGGCAATCAAGTGATGAATATGTGTTGTTAATAAGGATACCTATTTGGTATTAATAAAGCCAAATTGAAATTAATTTACTAAGCATCAGAGAGATCATTTTCAAGTGCATCTGTTTGCAAAGAGGCTTCACAATAAAGATGATTTAGGGAGTGGAAGTTGTTTAGTGCTCTGGTGTTACTGATTTCTAAGTCATTTTACATTCCCCCCCCTTCCAGGTTTTCAGATTTCAATAACTATTGTGATTCACTGCATGTAAAATGAATGTTTAACTGCATTTATTACCTTCACTAGTTATTTCAAAGTTGGGATTAAAGACACACAACTGAAGAGTTACAAAGGGACAGCACACCCTTTTCAAACCATGTCTAGCAATGAATCTCCTGAGATCAAAGCTTCTGGCATTGATTGGCCTGAACTTTCAGAATATCCAGCACATTATTAGAAAATGTAAAACAAGCATAAAGAAAAATAAGATCCATATTATGTAGTATATAATTACGCATAAATAAACACATTATATTAAATAAAATTAATAAAGTACAAATTGCAAGGGATGCAGAAAAAACCTACTTTGCAGATTGGAGCAAAACACCTTGAGGTTAATTTATTCAGTGTGAAAGTACTGAGCAACAACAGACCTCAAGTAACATCAAGTGTAACATCAAGAGTCTGCAAGATAAAATTACGATGGAAAGAATAATGTATGACACAAAGGTAAAAGAAAATGGTATAAATTAGAATAAATTTTGTCAAGTGAGGTTCACGCCTGAATAACTGAATTAATTTTTTGGATAACAGGTTTTTTAAAGCAGAAAGATATGATGGATCAAATTTGTTTAGTAATGAACAATGGGATTGGTCTGACTAAATTCTTGTGTCTGGTCTGGGGACCTCTATTTCTGAACTACTCACCTCATGCTCCCTTTTTTGAGTACTGCCAAAAAATAGCTCCTTTTAGGGCATGATTCATCCCATCCTGAAATAAATATCTAAAATAAGTCAGATGAATCACCCCTACAAGTGCTTATTTCTCTCCATTGACTGCAAAGTTAGCCAGGGGTGACTAGCTCAGATGTAGATGGCCACTCTAAAGACATCTGAAGCTAAATGGAAGTAGTCCCACTGAGACAGACTAATTTATGAGTACAGCATCTGAGATGATGCCCCTAGGAAAGTGCTCATTAATAACACAGGGGTACAAACTCTGAGATAGTTAGGGAGTTGTTTAAAGTGGAGATGAAAATGAGCAATACTGAGAAAAATATGCAATGGGTTGAAAGGAGGTACTAGGACCATTTTTCATGAATCAGCCTTGGAGTGCATCTGAGTGTTTTCTTTAATGATTTTGGCATAAGAAGTAGAATTGAACTAATGATATCTAATATGAAACTGGGTCAAGCTGTTAATATGGAAGAGAATGAGGATACATGAAAAATTAGATGAGCTTGATAACAGTACAGTGGCAACGAGATGAAATTTAATAAAAGAAAAATCAAATATTTTTGAAAAATCTGAAAATATTGCCTAGGTGCCTAAAAAAAATTTGAAAAACATAAGTATATAATTATGACAGGAAAAAAAAATAGTCTGTTAAATCACCTCTGTAACTAAAAAGCAATAGAACCTCCCGAGTTTTGTCTATTCTGCATAGTTAAGAATACTGCTACTGTGGCTGAACTGAACATCTGGGAACTTGTTCTCTGCCTGGGCTTCTTTAGGGAGTCTAAGGTCCCTGAAGACTGCAGTGTCTCTAAGCTTTTTCTAATTATACCTAACAAATTACCAGTCAGTATTGCCACATTTCAAAGTCAGCAGATAGATGCAGAATGGACAAGCCTGTTTTCTGGTCAATAGTGTAGCTGCTCACATGCCTGAGAGGTATGCAGTGCAACCAGTGCAGAACTTAACCATCTGGCTGTGAGAAAGGAATTTATTCTTCAGGGGCAGCAAAGAATTAAAGAGTGAGAGAGGTTAAAAGGGTATGTTAAGAGTGTCTTGCTTGCCAGCAGAGTTTTTTAACAAGGACCAAAGAGAGGACCTAGACCTAGTTTTAGGTTTTGTTGCTCTGTTTTAATAATGATTGTTTCATTATTGTTTCAGGGAAGTGCTGACAGGAACCCAGATGAGTGTAATTCCATTTCAGGGGTATTGCCACTGGTTTACTCCCTATTATTTTCTTTAACTGTGGCCCACCTGTACTGAGACATGAGAGATTAAAGTTCCCTTCTCTCAGTACCCAAACATTGGTCACTGGGGGAAAAATTAAATTCAAGTCTCCTACTGATCTGGTAAATGCTGTAATAATTAATCTGTTTCTGATCTCATGCAAAATGCCCCATTTTTAGATATATTCAAAGTCAGTTTGGATGGGAGTTTGAGTAATTTGGTCTACTTGAATATATGCTCTCTGCAGGGAGGCTGGAACTAGATGACTTTTAAAGGTCTTTTCCATCCCAAACCGATCTATGATTCCGTGAATACAGAAGCCAAAATCTGAATAGTTACACAGAATCACAGAATATTCTGAGTTGGAAAGGACCCACAAGGATCAACGAGTCCAACTCTTAAGTGAATGGCCCTAATGAGGGTCAAACCTGTGAGTGTGGCATTATTAGCACTGTGCTCTAACCAACTGAGCTAATCTGTTGTCTAGAAACTGTCTATAGAAGTGCTAATAATATGATTTGTGACTTGGTTTATCTCAAGATTAATACTGAAAAGTAGACAAATCAATCTTTCTGGGATGCTTACATCTCTGCTTTGAGTTTAAATGGAGCCTGGTCATCTCATTGGCATGTAGATTTTATAGGTAAGACATTACAGGTCTGTATATGGGTAACTTAGGTACTTCCATCAAAAGATGGTTTTTATCTCTGAATCCCTTTCACATTGGTTCAATGCTTTCATTCAAAATCCAGGTTCTGCAAAATTCCCCATTCCTGTAATTTGGATTGCACATGGTGAAGTTCACATATTGCTCCTTTCAGTGCTTTGGCTATTGCAAAGCTCATATAGACCACATACTTTTTCCATAGTCTGCAGGGACCTGACACAGCATTTTGGAGCTCACCCTCAAACTTTGTGGATAATTTCTAGGAGTGCCGAATATCCTTATTGCCCATAGACAAATGAGCTATCAGGCTGTCTCAGCACTTTTGAAATGCAGGGATCTAGAAACTCAGTCCTGGTGAGAGTTCAGCCAACAGCAGATGGTGAACATTCTGCACCACTCTGACATGGGATCCTGCTCTGTACATGGCACAGAGAAAAAAGTTAAGACATCTGAATCTCAGCTCCTTTGTAAAACTCTCATTCCTGCCCCTCAGAAGAGTGGAATCCTGCTTTAATATACAAATTTTTGACACAAACATCAGTTTGAAATTGATGTGTTAGAATTCTGTGCCCCAAAAGTTAATGTGGAGGAAGTTAACCTTTTCTTTTTCCACATCAGGCTCTGTTTTCTTAAGCCCTGCTCTTTGTCATAATCTCTTCAGTGTCAGAAATCCTTTTTTCCAATCAGTCACCTGGAGGCAGTAGGGCAATGATTTTTTTGTGTGATGATTTATGAGAACAAACAAAGAATGACTTGTTTTTTATGGCTTGTACTTCAGAAATTTTGAAGGCTGAAAGTAACCCAAGTGATCATACAGAAAACAATGGTTCTGGTGCTTAAAACGAAAAAAACCAAAACTATTTTCCAACAAATTTAGAAGCAAATTAATCTAAATTAGCACAAAGTACCTGATAATTTCTGTACCTTTCTGCATGATAATCCATACTCATCCCTGCTGGGTATATATTTTGGAGAAAAATTTAGAATACCTAAAGCTATTTTCCTTTTTTTGCTCACTTTTCATCTCTATCACCAAACATCCCAATTGTGTGTTTTGGTTCTGAGGAGGAGGGGATTCTGTAGCTCTATGTGAGTGCCTTGATGGGGTTCAGCTATCATAGCAAGAATAGGAACAGTCTATATTTAATGCCATTTTCTTCTTCTTTTGAACTCCACATCTCTCCTGACACTGTTACACTAGAGTTCAGAAGAGCTGTCTGTCTTTTATATAATGTTAGAATGGCAGTACAGTTAAACTTTTTCTTCTCCACTGTGATTTGCCATTTGCTTTCCTTCTCAAAACTTAGCAGTTTTTCAACAAGAGTTAAGTAAAAATTTTAACACATACCATTACTCCTATCATGTCTTTTGCAATGCCAGCTATTCTCTTGAATTCTGAAGATTTGGACTGTCTCCAGGAGAGTGGCTGAAGCACTGGAGAAAGTCGCTGAAGCATCCTTTTACACTGCTGCACTGAGCACAGCAGGTCTGCTCTCACCTTTTCTGGGGTAGGTGCTCTTTGCTCCCTAAGCCATAGACCTCAAGCTATAGAGGGAACTGAACCTGCAGAAGAAGGTGAAGACACCAGCTGCCTGCTGCTATCAGCAGCTGTGGGGGAAGGCAGGTTGTCCCTAACTGCAGGCAGCAGATGCTCATGAAGTATCTGCCAAAACAGTGTTTGGGGAAACAATACATGTGTTACCTGGTACCAGAGTATTAGTGAAGCCAAGAGGTTGCCCACTTTTTCACTCAACACAGTGACATAAAGTGAAGTGGAAGATGAGCCTGTGCAGTCCCAAAGTCCATCAGAGGATAAAGACCTAGGAATGATTTCCCAGTCCTGTCAATTGTGTACACTGTGCAAAAGCTGAGTGGAAATTATTCCAAAGTAGTGTACTGCATGTATAATGCATGGGAAAACCCCTAAAGTGGTAGAGTATATGTATGAATTACCATTTGTCCTCTTGTTAAAAAGAGTGCCCTTTATCCCTTTCCCTATGCTGCCTATATAACTTCTTGCTCTTAAGAACACTTGGCAATCTCAACTGTGTTTAATCCAGGTACTGAGGAAATTGCTCTGGCTCTGATCTTTTATTCTCATGTGGCATGTCAGAGTAGAAAGTTGTAACTTGTTTAAGATCATCTACTATCAAAATGCTTTTAAATTGAACTTGTAAGTAAAAGGTTCCATTTGGTTTCACCTTTTTAACACCAGTATTAAACATAAAAATAAATCAGTTGGGCTGTAATATTTAAAGTGCTAATAAAAGCTGGAAAATTCAGAACTGGGATTTAATACCCAGGGTGAATGCTCCAGAAGTTTTCAAGCACCATCTAACTTTATGTAATAGCTTGGGGGATTTATTTTGCCTCCTAAAGGAAAAAACCCTACTTATTAAAACCCGCATAAATAAAAATAAATAGAATTTGAGATGGACAGTTTATTTTGTTAATCTTAATTTTGTAAAGAAAGGTCATGCTTCATAATGACACTAAAGGAAATCCACCATCCGTGTTATTTCTTCTGTCTCTCTACCTTAGATGACTTCAAGTCCCTCCTAAACACAGCCTTGTGAGCGCATTGGATGTACTTTTCTGACTCAGCAGTCAGTTCAGACTTCAGTCAAAGGATTTTTCCTTGATTTTTTTATTCTTTTCCTGGCAGCATTTGGCCAATGACAGTCATTACCAGGACAATGGCAACAAAATAAGTGTCATCTTAGGGAAGCCCACATGCCTGCCTGACAAACCATAGCCTTTCTGACCCTACCACAGATTTCTTCTAAAATATCCATTGCATTTCTTACAGCTGTGATCACTTGGAACTCTACCAGAACCCCAGCATTCTCTCAGTAGTGTAAAATATCTGAATGCTCCTTTAGTATCTATTTGGGGCTTCATAAATGGTGAAAACAGAAAAATATGTTCAAAACAAAATAATGTCCTTTGTTTTAATCTTGAGATGTTGCATCTAAGCATGGAGGGAAGGAGTGTCTGCATTAATTCAGAAGAAAGGTGTGATTTATTTTGCCCAATTTAAGCCATGGCAAGAAGGACAATCCAATGAAGTGCAGGCTGGATAACCTCATATCAAAGCTGTTGGAGCAGCTAATCCTGGAAAGCTTTGCCTAACATAATAAGGGCAAGAAGGTGATTTGGTTTAGATAGCAAAGATTTATGAAGGGGAATTCATACATCATAATCCTAATAGCTTTCTATGATTCCATGACTGGCTTGGAGGGCAAGGAGAAGAGTAGTGGATCTTGAGGTTGGCAACACTGTCAAACCTGTCTTCTGTAAAAGCCTTGCAGCAAAAATCATGAAATACAGACTAGATAAAAGAGCAATAAGGTGGTCTGAAACCTGACTTAAATATCAGTCTTGAAGGGTTGTGGTCAGCAGCACAGTGTCTGCCTTGAGAAGGGCCAGGTACCACCATTGGTACTGAGACTAGTATTATTTAATATTAACATTTATAGGCTTGGTAGTGGGACAAAGTGCCTCAGCAGATTTGCAGATGATAAAAACCTTGGAGGATTGGTTATTAGATGTGATGGTTGTGCTACCAGTTCATAGGGATCTCAACAGGCAGGAGAAACAGGAATCTCATGAAATTCAGCAAAGATAAATGCTAAGTTCTCTGCAGAAAAGGACTTGGGGATCTTCCCAGACAATCTGTTCTTGCAGCAAAGAAAGTCAAAATTGCCCTGGGCTACGTTAGGAAAAGCACTGCCAGCATATCAGAGTAGGTAATCTTTTCCCTCTAGACAGCATCTGGAGCACTGGGTCCAGTTCTGGGCTCCTCTGTACAAGAGACATGTAGACATGCTGGAGTTGGTCCAGCAAAAGATCTCGAAGCTGATTATGGAGTTGGAGCATCTGACATGTGAGAAGAAGGTGAGAGAACTGTGTCTGTTCCACCTGGAGAAGATTCAGGTGGGGATCTGCCCTGTATCAACATACATAAATACTTGGAGGGTGTAAGGAAGGGAGCTCCAGGCTGTTTAATGTAGTGTCCAGTGACAAGAGACAATGCACACAAATTGAAATAGAGACAATTCCATTTAGCATAATAAAACACTAATTTCCTGGGTGGTAAGACTTGTAAAATGTAGGGATTATTTGCCCAAGTAGTTTGTGGAGTGTCCGTTCTTGCAGGATTCAAACCTGACTGGGCCTGCTGAAGGGCTTCTACAAGTTGTCATGGATCATAACTTCTTATTCCACCAGTGCCATCTGCTGTATGGGAACTGGAAACAAGCACCGCAGGAAAAATGTTAATTTTGAGAAGTATGGCTCTTTGCATATTTACTAAATCATCGAATTCTGACTGGAGGAATTACAAAGAACAGATGCTCACTGATACAGCAGCTCACACCCTACCGAGAGAATAATGTAGCAGTCCTTGCTCTACTTGCTAAAATATATTTAAATTTAAAATGGCCTTGCATTGTTTCATTTCTCTGTCTTATAATGAGCATTCATTTCAGTGAATGATCCAATAGAAAAATTGGCTTTAGGTTTTACCCAAATTTCCTGAGGGCTTCAAAATAATAAACACTTTGGCTACATGTATTGGCATTTACTGCACAACAGGGATGTGTTCCTTCCATTCTGCTACATTGAGGAGGAAGAATATTATCACCTAGATATCTCATTGTTGCTTCCATTACAATTGCTCTCTGGTGATGCAATTCAGAAATGAGGCATTTTTCATTAATTTAGTTTACCATGGAAACCCGTGCAAGATAATCTACTTCTGCTGTGTCTGTTGGTAGTAGAGAGGACTTTTTTTTCTGAGATATCTCTGTGTTTCCTGGTGCCCTGTCCTTGTGTTGTGCTCTTGGGTGCAAATGAGGCTAAAGCAGTAGCAAATACATATGTGTGTGTGCCTATGGATTCTGTGTGTGTCCATGTGCTCATACACACACACACACACACACACACGTGTGTGTTTGTGCAGAGATATGTAGGCAGGGGCAGGTTGTGCTACCTCAGTCCTCCAGTACAGACATTTTTTCATACCCATTTTACTTTAAATTCAGATATCTTCAAATATCAATTGTTATATGAAAAGGATGGGTTTGCCATTAAAAAAATACACTAACTCCATGTTTATATTCCCAGCTGCTGCACCACTGATTTTCTCTTTACTGAAAAGAGGCAGCCCAAGTTTCTCTAGTTAGGAATTAGTTTAAATTTCATCTTTTCTCTGGTTTAGATGGAGAAAAACATGTTAGCATAAGAACATGCCTGAAATGAAATATAATCAATGAGATCCAATAGGATTAATTCATCTAACTTACCTAAGTTACCTAACTAACAGAGCTAAATCCCTTCCCTGTCTACTCTGCAGGGTGGGAAGGGTTCACAAGTGATGTTCTCTCTTTACCCCATGGAAGGCTCAGCAAAGCTCCTGCTCTCCAGCCTGGTGTAAGAGTGCCCCAGGGTGCAGGTCAGGGCTATTTCTTAGGTGAACACTATTTTTACAGGAAAACTGCAGTTTTGATCTGATTGGAATTTGGATCTGATTGTTTGTCAAATGGGGATTCTTTCTGAAAAATGAAAGTGCTTGTTCTGATGTTTTCAAAGTGCTCTTTTGATTATGTTCCAAAATCACACTATACTACTGCATTTAACAAAATTAATGTTGATTTATTTTGGCTGAAAGTAGAAATAACATTAGAAATATGCTAAAGAATAAAGGGAAATAAAACATCTCACTTGGGCTTGATTAAAATTGTTTGTAACCTTAGGTCCCTTTTTATCTTCTTCCTATTCCAATGAAGGAAATTGAAAAAAATTGATTGGAATTTATTCCAAATGCATTTGTTTTATTTTATTTTATTTTATTTTATTTTATTTTATTTTATTTTATTTTATTTTATTTTATTTTATTTTATTTTATTTTATTTTATTTTATTTTATTTTTCAAAATACACACTGTTTTGCCAAGCATTATTCTTAGGCTTTTAAACTGCCTGCAATAAGAATTAATTTTGAATTACTGTGACCTGGATCAGGCTTGGCTAATAAGGGTCTAATGTAATGTGGCCTCCACCTTAACTATGCTGTGATTTGCAGGCAAGGTAAGTTAGATGAATTAATCCTATTGGATCTCATTGATTATATTTCATTTAAAGGAAGTTTTTATGCTGACATGTTTTCCTCCATGTACACCAGGGAAAAGGTGAAATTTAAACTAATTCCTAACTAGAGAAGCTTGGGCTGCCTCTTTACTGAAAAGGGAAAATCAGTGGTGCAGCAGCTGGGAATATAAACATGGAGTTAGTGTATTTCTTTAATGGCAAACCCATCTTTTTAATACAACAATTGATATCAGAAGATATCTGAATTTAAGGTAAAATGGATAGCAGACAACTTCTCAGAGAACCTCTAAATCTGTCTTTGCTTGTTACAGACAAAATTGTTCACTGAGTGGCTGGAAAAATTAAAAATTAAGTATTTAGTATAGCTTTACACCCTTCATCCCTTCCACTTGGAGAATCCACTTCTCTGCAAGTTCCTGTGCCTATTCCTGTGTGGTCTTGCCCTTCTCCTTTCTGGTTCTCACATTCACAGTACTATAAATACCCTTGGCATGTCCTTTAATGTTCCCCACAGTACTTTATAGTTACTAATAAGAAAAGTATTTTTGACAATTGTGACAAAATTACTGGTTTTGATAATAAAAACTGTCTCAAAAATACGAACTATCTGTGATCTGATACAAAAGGGTTTGAAACTGTTGCTCAGACAGGCTGTTCAGAAATGCTGCTTTGTATATCAGTGGCTGGCTGATGCTGAGACCTGGAAGCTATGACTTCAAATGTACTTCTACTTAAATATTCAATTATTGACTTTTTACAGGAAACATACTTCTGTATTTCCTAAAATAGAAGTTTAGGAAAAGCTGGATTTAACATTATTTATTGAAACATTTTATTCAATCAAACTGAAGTTGTCAGGACTTGGAACATTCTCCACTTTCAACAGAGAAATCATGATCCTAGCTCTGGATCAGAGGCCTCTTCACAATACACAGCTCTTGCCAATAAATCTTGCCTAAGTGGTTTGCAACACATATGTTTACTTATCTCTCCACTTCTTGATTATGAAAAAAAGGAGTTGTATTTACTTTCAGTTAGTGATAAGATCTCTCACCAAAAAAAGACAATATTTTTTCTTATTTCTTGGAGTTTTCTTTCCTTAGAGAGCCAGTAGTTTCCCATGCTTTAATTTTGGTTTATTTTTAGGTTTTCTGTGCCCTCACAATGGTTCCTGTAGTGCTAAATCACAAATCTTTTGGGTCAGAATGCTTCCTGGGTAACTTGCAATACTAGAACATTATTTTGCCCTCTCCCTTCATTCTGGTAAGACTCAGCTCCCTGTCTGAGCCCCCACACTGCATGTATGGTAAGGTATTTTCTTCATCACTGTGCTGGTACCTTGCCATCTTTGGTCTCATAAAAGAAGGCTAACACTGCAGTTAAAAGAGGAGTAGGAAAAGAAGCAAAATACAGGTTTTTGCATTCAGCCAATTAAAATATATTGCTTCCATGTAGCTATTAATTAGAATTAATTATTAATTAGAATTAATTTTTCACAAATCACTTTTTCCAGTCCCCTCTTGTGGCCTACATCTTGTGCATTCATGTAATTTCTTTTAATAAAATGATAGTTTAAGTGTCTGGCATTGCACTGTTTCATTTTTTTCCTTTTTGGCATGCAACACAGGGATGTTCTCTGGAATCAGAAGGCAGTGATTTCCTAATTCTGTTCCCAAGATTACTCCTGTTTGCAAGGAAATTATGAAAAGCACTTACCATCTCTGACTGGCAATGAATGCCCACATTGAACACAGATACTGATCAAAAAGGTGGCAAATAAATCTAAACAATGGCCTTATTAATTTGTCTTGTAAGAATGGAATACTTTTGACAAAGTAGATAAGTGGTGAAGGCCCTTGAGTCTGTGTGACCCTGACAGAGGCTTGAGCTGAAAGTAAGGCTGTAACATGGATCTGAGATTTTAATTTTGACAAGATAGGCAGGGTCTTTGTTAACCCATACATTTTTCTCATATAGAAAGGCTGTAAATAATTCAGGAAGCAAAGGGTAAACAAAATATCAGGGTATTAGATTCCTAGAGGATAGCAGGGCAATCTGCTGCTTGTGTTCCAGACCAGTAGACAAGTCAAACATAGATATTATGCATAACAATTTTTTTTCAGGAAGCCAATAAACATGCCATGTTAAAATATTATTTTACCCCCTTACAGATAAAAAGGAATATAGGATTTAGGAAAGGAAAGATTAAACAGGTCATCTTGGCTCTCTTATTATAACCAAAAACTTCCTTCCAGAGTCCATGCCCATTTTTGGGCCAATGACTACTCAAGATTTTGCTGAGACCCTGGTTCCTCCTAAAATCTTGGTGATCTTGGCCTATACTAAGGGTACCTCTAACAATAAAAAACTCAAGTGTATATAAGCTTAATAATGAAAATTAGTGGTAGACTTTCCCTAATTTTATATATGTAAATTTTCATTATAAATATGGCATTAACAAGGTTAAAAAAGCAAAGAAGCTGGCCACATGTCTCTAATTTATCAGAATTTACAAGAATACATGATCTGGAGTCTGTTTTAAATTTTCATGCTTTGCCTGTATTTCCCATAAGTACATTGGCCTTTTGGCAAGAGACAGCAGAAAGCTGGAAGCTACCAAGGAAATTTATTTTTCTCAAAGTCACGACTCTAGTGACACCAGGGATGGTTCTGGTAGGTCCTGATTGTCCTGAGCAGCCACACCTGAAATCCTCACTGACACATCTTCCTTCCCGTGGTCCAGGAGCCCTATTTTGACTTAGCCCTGACCCTAAGCTACACTGTGAGTCTGGCTTATTTACCTTGTCTGTCCATGGACCCTGTCCCTGGTCCCTGGCTCTGGCCTCTGTGCTGAGATCCTGTGGGATGGTGCTCACTGGGGAGGGCTCAGGCTGGGGTCTGCTCAGCTGTTGGCTCTGCACCCACCTGTATTCTGACTTCACCTCTCAGAAGAGTGTCTTTAGGGCTGATCCTCCCATCCTTATATATGGCATTGTGTGGGGACCCTTTGTTTAGGTCTTTCTTTCCATCAGTGATGCTGGCTATAGGAACAGATGATTATCTCAGTGAGCACTCCAGTGAAGACAAAATTCTCCTGGCCAATATATAACAGCTTGTGGATATATTCTGAGAACTATGAGCAACCAAGTAAGGTACTTGCCACGTGTTTCTAAATACCTGGTGGTTGTTATTGATTTCTGTATGTTTGTGCCTGGGTCATCAAATGAACACACAGCATCTAGACAGGTTATGGAGACTTCCTCAAATCAATACCTTGATCTTTTCATCTCTCTAGATAAACAGGCCCATGATCTTCTCCATTTTGAATCAGACTATCAGGGTGTTTCTGTGAAGGTGACTGTTATTAGCTCTATGTCAGTTTTTCTTTGATGCGACTGAAGGGTGGCATAAATGAGTTTTCTAGACTGAGCCAATTTCTTAGGAACTGCTTTTTCTAAACATCACTTTTATCATATAGCGTTAATCATAAAGATCAAACAGCAGACAAGCAGCTCAGAGATTTATTGCTCTTTGTGAAACATTATGCACTTGGCTAAAACTTGATCAGCTCTCACAGAACCCAAGTGGTTCTTTATGAAACAGCACAGCAGAACCTACAGGTTGAATGATGGCCCAGATTTTCAAGAACCAGCATGACAGAAACAGAGGAAACCAAAAATGTTATTCTCCAGGCATTATTTTCCTGGCTAAAAATAGTATTTTACATGTACTACCAAATTTAAATTTAAGTAGCTTTGTATGTATGGGAGGAATTACCTTCCAAAGGAATAGTATTTTGTGGATTATTATCACTTCAAACTCCCAAAGATGCGGGCTGATTTAAAGAAAATAGCTGCCTATAGGGTTTCACTTTCTTCTCTTGGATCTTCAGGTTTTTTGTTTGTTTAATTATTTGTAGCACAATAAGGGTTTTTTTTGTTTATTCGTTTTTTTTTTTTTTTCCATTTTACTATTTGAAAAATGTGTTGTTTTTGTTTTGTTTCTGTTTTTGTTTTATTTTATTTTTCTGGTTTGGTTCTGTGTTTGTTTTGGTGTTTGTGTTTGTTTTGGTGTTTGTTTTGCTTTGTTTTCTTGCGTGGTAAGTATATTATAAAAGAAAAAAAAAGTAAAAAAGATAGAATCACAGAAACAGTAAGCATGCCTCTTCAGGTTACAAGTTTATTTCAAAAGAGGAGAGAGGCAGGGGGAGAGAGAGGGAGGAGGTTGTGATGTGTCCTCATCTTCCTGCTACCTGTTGTTCCCATTTCCCATCTCAGTGATCTGAATTCAGGGATGTGACATTGGGGCACTACTAGGAAGAGTCCCAGCTGTTTTGTCTGCCTATTATGATCAAGCAAGGCAGGTGAGTGGTAAATATGAATAGGCTGAATTTGTCCTCAAGGTCACACCCTGTGTGGCAGGGTAGGGATAACATCCAGCTTCTTCTGTTGCAGCTGCTCCAGTTTATAAAATGCACCCACGCCTAAATTCAAGCTCTTAATCCAATTTATATATAAAATATTGCTGAGGATGCTCAGGCTCATTATCCTCTTCAGCACCTCTTGTAATTTGGATGGCAATGTCTAACTCTGTTGTTTTCCTGTTTTGAGGCATCTTGCCCTTTTGGTGGAACTCCTGTGAAGGCAGAGGAGCTCCACCTGGGCAGACACACTGCCTCAAGGCTGTCATGGCCTTGTGGAACTGCATGCTAAGGCCTTTCACATTTCAGTGTTCCAGCCCCTTTCTAAGTTTTTTTCTTAAGCCTATAGTTCTTGTTGCACAAGTTTTTAATGCAATAGGTGCTGCTTTATGACGAACCTGAATAATGACATATCTTGGAAAGATGTGTATGGCCCATAATGAATCTTCTCATCTTTCATGATCATTAATTACTTGCTAAATTCTCAAGGGTCTAACTAAGAAAATACTTAACTGACTGCTAATGCAGTGGCCAGCATAAAATTCATCATTACTTAAGCATAACACATTGTTCTCCAGGGTATTCTGTGAATAGTGTATGTCTTCAACATGTTTTTCAAAGAGTCTACACAATGGCTTGGTGAAGCAATTAATTCACCATTTATGTTTTGTACCAGAACAAAATGCTTTTATATCATATTTTTGCAAATGGAAGTACATAATTTAATCTTGGCTCTATTGTTAGAATTTAATGATCAAAACAAAGCAAAAGCTCCACAGTCTCAGACACTTGTCTGTTTCTTTTAATGTTTTATATGTCTTAACATCAATGCATCAATGTATATTATGAATAGATGAATGAATAAATTAAGAAAACATATTGTCTGTTCTTCTTTAGCTCATATTTATAGCAATGATTTTTCTGATCTCCATAAAGTGCTGGTTACTGTTGCTGAAAATATTAATTCTTCACAGAATGAAACATTCAGTTGTTATCACAGCTCCAAGCAGTTTTTTCATATCTGAATGCTAGGAAGATGCACATGACTTATTTTATGTATGGGATCACATACCAGAGTCCAATCTCAAGAATACTTTTTGCTCCCTGTTATTTTTGCACACATTATACAGCATGTGTTGTACTGAAATTTTTGCTTCTGAACCAAAACATTGTTTTTGTTATTTGTTATTTATCTAATAAAATGCTGATTAATAAATTTCTTTTTTTACATTCACATTACTGATTTTAATTGCTAGTGGTTAGCTGGTAAGCTATCTCAGACTGCTAAAAAAGTCCTAGGAGTGTACTTCAATTGCTAGGGCTATTGAGCATGTCAGAAATTACAAGGGGAAATGAGATTTTTATGGCTCTGGATCTCAACATGACAGGTAATAAAGTTGTTTCTGGGACAGTATCACCTCTCACAAGTCAAGTGTGCTGCTTTTGCCTAATTCCTGTAATGGAGGAACTTTTATTGTCTCTTTCTTTTGCATTGCTCTGAATATGTAAGCTATTAATTTTCTATAGTGAATGCTCACATACCATCAAGTGTTTGACCTAAAATATACATTGCAAAGCTGCTCAAGGGCATGGAATATTACCCATTTTTATATTGTATGATAAATGCGAAATTGCTTACAATAATGTACAGAAATCATTACTTTGTCTGTCATGAATCAATGAGCCTGGAAACAGAAAAAACCTAAGAGAGAACTTATTCCTGATACTGTTGGAACCAAAGATATATATTTCTGTATTTCTATATATTTCTATACTCATATATTTCTATATATGTTTATATGTATATATATTTATGTATATATTTCATATCAGTAAATTATTTCTATATTTCATTAGAGAATGCTTCAAAGTTCTTATCTATTAAGGAGACTTAAATTACATGGCATGAGCTACTAACCAGCTGTGCTATAATATTATGCAAGGTTTTTGATTGCTCAGAGAAGCAACACTGTACACCATATTTAGTTATTTGTGATTTTATGCTAAGCTTTGCAATCTGGTACTGTCACTTGTGCTAATGCATTAACAGTTTGAATATTTATGTTGGCTCATGCAGCTGCAATTTTTGTTTTTTAGATATGAGAAATAAAGCCTACTCCATAAAAATGCATTAACTGTGAGGCAGTTATACTTTATATACTGCTGAATATCTACTTCTGGCACTGACATTTGCTAGGTAACTTAACTCTCCTTCTACTATATGTAATTTAATAGCTGGCATCAGATGACTTTCTCCAAGAGGAACAGAGGAACAGAATTAGCTGCTAATTATTCATTAGTCTAATGAATAATTGAGATAAGCTTTAGGTATTTCATTACCAATAGAAGGCTGTTTAAACACTGCAGACATCACTTGGGCCCTATACATAGATAGCATGTCCCTCTCTGTTTTATTTTTGATTCCAAGTTTTGCCAGAATAAATTGAGGATGATCTTGTATTGGTTTTGCACCTGTAAGATTTTGGTGCTCACAGGAGCTGCTGGAGCATTAGTATAATCTGGTATTACAAGTAATCACCAAATCTTTTTTGCAGCTCAATTTATAGCACAGATTGCTTTGGCCATCATCCTTTCCTTACCCCTATTTGCCTCACTGCCAGGTCATTCTTTGTGAGTGAGATCTGGGCAAAACTACTGGACAAAAGCTGTGTCACCAAGAAATAATTTCCATTTGCAGAAATCTAAACAGATGTTTTATAGACCTCTTCTACATTCACATCATCAGAAGAACATAGGCCATGATTAAGACCATGAGTTTCTGTGTATAATTATCTTTAATCCTTTTATTTTTCTCTGTGAACTGTGTACTATCTTTTTCACACTGCATAGTGCCTGCCCCACTGGTGCCACCACAGCTATCTTACTAAAACCTGAAGACTCTTGCTTCAGACAAGGAGAAGTCAGCTGACTATACTCACAACAGAAGTTCCTTTGAAAGTCAAAGATCTCTGTTTTGGTCTTAATGCACAGCCTGAAGCTAGCTTGCATGAACATGCCCCAGTAGTTATGAATGTTTGGGTGTGAGTCTGACCATTTGCAGGCAATGCTTTACCTGCTCAGGAGCTGTGAAAGCCAACTGTGTTTCTGTGAAGCAGTGCCATCTGGCAGCATCTCCCAATGCTGAGATTGCTTGCATGAGTTAGAGAGAGCAGATTCTCATTTATTACATGACTGTGCCTATTTCATACTTAGCAGGTTAGCACAGTGCACCAGCTCAAGTCAGATGTGACATGCATCATCTTCATCTTTATACCATATTTTGGACATTGCTTGTCATCAAAGCCTTTGGCACAATCTCCTCTGGCATATTCCTGGAAAACCTGGCAGCTCACAGCTTGGACAGGAGCACTCTTTGCTGGGTTAGGAACTGGCTGGATGGCTGGGCCCAAAGAGTGGTGGTGAATGGGGCTGCATCCAGCTGGGGATCTGTCACCAGTGGTGTTCCCCAGGGCTCATGGTGGGGCCAGTCCTGTTTAATATCTTTACTGATGATCTGGATGAGGGGATTGAGTCTACCCTTAACAGATTCATGGACAACACTACGTTGACTCAGCTTTTGATCTGCTGAAGGGTAGGAAGACTGCAGAGGGATCTGGTCAGGCTGGCTGGGTGGGTTGAGACCAACAGCATGAGGTTCAAAAAGTGCTGGGTCCTACACTTTGGCCACAACAACCCCATGCAATTTGAGGACAGAGTGGCTGGACAGCAGCCAGGCAGAAAATGACATGGAGAGGCTGGTTGATAGTGGCTTACCATGAACCAGTGTGTGCCCAGGTGGCCTGTATCAGCATTAATGTGACCAGCAGGACCAGGGCAGGGATTGTCCCTCTGTACTCAGCCCTGGTGTCCAGTTCTGGGCCCCTCAATTTAGGAAGGACGTCGGGGTGTTGGAATAAGTTCAGAGAAGGGCAGTGGAGCTGGAAAATGGTCTGAAGCAGCTGAGGGAGCTGGGGGTGTTTAACCTGGAGAAAAGGAATCTCAGGGGAGACCTTGTTGCTCTCTATGAACTCCTGAAAGGAGATGAAATGTAGCCAGGTAGGGTTTGGCCTCTCAAATGTCAGGACAAGAGGAAATGGCCTCAAGATGCAGCAGGGAAGGTTTATGTTGACATTAGGAAGAATTTCTTCACAGAAAGAGTGATTAGACATTACAATGGGCTTCTCAGGGAAGTGATGGAGTCACCATTCATGGAAGTGTTTAAGAATTAAATACCAGATGTGGTATTTAATGCCATGGTCTAGTTGACATGATGGCGTTTGGTCTCAGGTTGGACTTGATGATTTCAGAGATCTTTTTCAACTTGGTTTATTCTGTTTTCTTAAGGCATCTTGATTTGATATTAAGGGTAAAGAAATTCCACCTAGCGTAAACATAGTGTAAGACGCCCCAGATCTTCCTATAATTCACATCTTCCCCTTTTTTTTCATGCAAGGATGGCATAAGGCATAGGCCTAGTATCTGCTATTCTTCTACCAATCTTCTACCAATCTTGTCTCTGTGGATCCTTCTGAAGGCAATTGTTCCTATTTTTGCCAGCTGAAACCTAAGTAATTTATTTACAATCAACTGGCATTCTCTGTGCCTGCAGTTTTGCTAAATTTTAAATTATTTTTTGTTATTTAATTTCATATTATGTTGGGCAAAGCAATTTCAAATATTGCACAATACTCTGAAAATCAAATTTCTAGCACTAATAGCTCGAAGCTGGATTGTTGTTTATATGAAGAAAAGTTTTTTCAAAGAGGGAAGAAGCAAGGAAGGTTTTTGCACATGAAGCTTTTCCTACATTTTTCTACAGAAATGTAGGATGGGTAGAATCTTTGCAGTGCCATTGTGAGATCTAGATTCCACTAATCCAGCTGACTGTGAGATCACCATGGATTGGAATTTCCATGCTGAAACTCAGGCATCAGTACTAATTTCCTGACACCTTACCTTTCTCTCCTGAAACCAGGTCACTGTTATTATCTCTGATCTTCAGGTGGGAAAGTTTGATTGTTTGACCCAACCAAATAAGATTGCAGTGAATGAACAGAGTTCTCCTATGGAGGTACTGACAAGATCAGCTGAAGGCAAGGACAAGATAGATTAAATCAGATCCCTTAGTCTCAAAGTATGCTTCAATCCTAAAACTTCCTTGTTCACCTACTTCTTTGCCCTCATAGAACAACTGCTTGCTGAGGCAATTGGATAAGAACTTAGTACTTGCATGTGCTTGCCACAGTGAGTTATAATCTTGGTGGTTTATTTCCATTAAGCTGGAAATAAGAATCTTTGAATTAAATTTCTAGCATAGAAGAAGCAAGAGTGATTTATTTCCTGCATTTGTATTAGAGGTTTTACTGTTTTTCTCTTACTCTTAGTTTTATGCAGCCTCTCTTTCCCCTATAAATTATTGATTTTGTAGACAAATAGCTGTTCCACTGCCAGAAGTTAAATGTCTTTTTCTGCCAGGCCTATGAGCTGGCCTTCAGCTTGAGCTCTGAGATTTACTCAAGTAGAATTTATGCACAATAGAATTGATGGATTCTCTTTGCATGACTACTTGCCCATGTGGGTTAAATACCCAGAGACTAAACTTTGAAATATATGTGTATGTTGAAACAAACAACAAAAAAAAAGTAAATAATCCAAAAGCCTTAGCAAGTGCCTTTTACCATTAAAACTCCTGCTCCCTGTTGGAGGCTTGGTTGCCTCACTTGCAGTTTCCTGGGGAGCTGGCAACTCTGTGAGCAGAGCCAGCTCTTTGCTGTTCATGTCACAGGTCAAGTAGCAGTGGTTTGGAGAAGTGAAAAACCCAGAGGGAAAGTGCAAAGCAGGGAGATGTTAGGGTTAGAGTGACAGGTGGACAAAACCACAGTGACTCCTCTCATATTGCTCCTGTATTTCAGTAGGATATTGTGCACATTTCAGCTTTCAGTGTGGGTGAATCTGGGTCAGGTGGAAAGTGCTCAGTTCAGAATAAGGCTCCTCACTCAAACAGAAGGGAACAGTATTAAAAGCACAAGCTCACTCACACGTGTGACAGCTGTGGGTAACTGGGAAAATTTCTCATAAGATAGTTTTATTTTACAGCTCACCTCTCAAGGTGTATGTGAAGAGTGAGTAATGCTATTGCAGAGAGTTTTTAGTGCTCTAAATTGGAGGAAGAGATGTAGAATAAATGTGGATACATGAGTGAAACAGGGGAAGCAGAGCAAAACAAAGTTCCCTTCCTCCAGACTGGGCTGCCTAGAGCCAATTCTTCAGTGGAAATATAATTATGTTGAGGAGTAGAGGAGGCTGTTAAAATCCAACTCCACCTTAGATAAATTAGAGAAGTTTCTATCTAGTAAATTTTTTTCTTTCAATGGTTTTTGTGGCAGCAGCCTCATTTGAAAAATCCATCTCCATTTCTGGTATATCCACTTAAATTCTTCTTTGGAATTAATCTAAACCGTAATTTTCCAGTCTTTGCTGGTTGTGGTACTAGTGGGAGCCTGTATCATGTTGGGTATTGTTCCTGTATGCTTTCCATGTATCTCCCAGAGTATGGCTCCACAGACTCTGTGCTGGTGCACCATGCATGACTTCACCATTTCAAACAGTGAAATTCACTTCTGTTTTGAGGTTCTGTTGCCATCATTTGCATTAGCTCAGAGTCCTGTTCATGAGACATTATCCAAATACTGCAATTGTGTGTAAGTAGTTTCTCTCAGACCAGGATGTGAGTTCAGAGTCCAGATGTCATGAATGTCTGAATGAAGATAAGTTAAAATCCATTTTCTGCCTTGTTTTCAGTTGCTTCTTCATGTGTCATTTTAGAGAGTAAATTGGCTTGGAAATTATTTGTGTACATTACTCCTATTAATATTCAGTTTTCCATGGCATTTTTGAAACATGTCTTCCTTTTAAAAATTACTGATCTTTTTCACAACTAGCTGTTATCTTGAGAGATATAAAATCTCTGCAGCTGCCAGAGACTTGAGTTGGATACCAGCATGTATTCAAAGGGTCACAGGGACACAAAAATATTTTTCATCTTGGAAAGCCTATTGAACCACTGACAGGGGAGGACAGGAACTCCTTTTCTTACTCCTATGGAAATATCAGCATTCCAGCTGTGGAGGGAAAACAGATCTCCATTGGTTTTGGTGCTAGATTTTTATTTCTTAAATACTGCTGGTAAGCACAGTGGTGATATGGTCATCTATGATCAGCACTTTGGTATCTTTGGCTAATATTTCCTCCCACTGTGTTGCTGGACCTTTTGTCTTCATCCATGCAGTGATGCTTGTGATCTTGTAACAAAAAAGAGGAAAGTTGTGCTATCTTCATCACCAGGAGGATAATTACCAGCTGACTTTCAACTCTTTCATCAGCTTTCATCATCAATGCTCATTTGATGTGCTACATATCCAGCCCCTGAAGCTGCCCATTGCTCTCTCATGCTTGATAACACTTTCCTAAGCAACTTCCAATACAGCAATTACTTGAGAGTTCTGTTAAACACTCTTGGTTGAGTCACGTGCATTTTATTGCAAGTATACATATACTGCAGTATATTGTGGGAGAATTTGAGGCTGTATTTGTTACAGCTCAAGGAAATGGAGTCCAAGAATGGCTCTTAGCAGAGATGGGATTCATCGAATGTAATGATGGCCTTCTAAAACCAGGCATGCAGCTAGACCTAGTTATTTGAAGTGTCCTGTACCTTCATTGGCAAGGATCGGGTTATTTATGTTATCTGCCTTCAGTGACAAGCCTACCTCTTTCCATGCTCAAGTTCTAATCACACAATGACTTTTTCTATGGTGCTTTACTGTGAATATGCAAATACCTCAATTGTCTATTAGTACCTACAAATTCAGGTAAAAAACTGTAATTCTCTGGATTTTCAAGATGTTTTTCACTTTGAAAGATACAATCTAAAGTCCTTTTTCAGCTGTTACCAAAGTCTGTGGAAATAAAAGGAAACTGCACAGAAAGGATCAGAAGGTAATGCAGAATGGATATGGTATAAAAAGAGGTGCATCAAGAGACTAAAGGGCATGGCTGAAGGAGGATAAAGGAAGAAAGCAGACTTCCTCCCACATCTGTCTTTCAAGATTTCAATATTTAATTAAACATTGAGTATAATAACCTGTAATAACTGTATCCTAGGCTAATAAAGTCCTTGGCCTTCAGCCACGGAAAAAATTATGCATATTACCTTATAAATAAAAGGTACCCTCAAGTTATAATAATAATTGGGTTCTTGAGTTGGTAATTTCCACTATAGAAAAATGAACAGCAGTGTGTTCAGGAAGTCCAAAAGCTGCAAAGCAAGTCAGGATGAGTGAGATGACTTTTCAGAATGAAAATGTCCAGGTAGATGTTGTGTCTGTGTATAATGCTTTCAGATGTTCAAAGAACAGAATCAAGCATCTGTTTTCAAAGATACTGGAGAACATTTATTGCAGTTGAAATGCTGATCTAATAAGTGTGGTTTGTTCTGGCCCTATTTCTCTAAAAAGCCTCCAGAGTCTGGAGGTTTTTCAGAGAAAAACCAACACACACTACTTCTATGTGTTTGGATTGGCATAATCTTAGGTTTTGGGGCTTAGTGTACTGCTTAAAAGAAACAGAATGGACACTTCAAGTCTCTTTTCTGGTTTCTCTGTCTAGTTTGTCTATCTCATTACTTAATGTGTGTGTGAAAGCTTGATAAAATACCTTTTCTTAAAATGATGCATTTCTGTAAATGTGTGTCAGTGTTGCTGAGGTCATTATTAACTACAATGAGCATCCTTCCTCAATGTCTTGGTGAAGGCTGGAATTTTTAATGTTAATAGTCATGTCCTGTAGAATAAATGAATTTTGGTATTCTTTATTCAAGTAGTTGCAATATGTTTTCAAATAATAAATATACACTTATACACTACCCAGGAAGAATACTGAGTTCCAACAATTTAGTGTCATAAGTACTGAGTGCTGTGGAATTGCTTCTTCTCTGTGGCGCTATTTGTTTTTTTTTTTTTTTGTTTAAAAAATGTATAAAAGACAAAAAACCTAAAATTTCAAATATAATTAAACGACAATATAAAGTAATTTTTTGTTTGATTGCATGACAGAATGTAATCTCAGCTCTTTTTGACCCACTATTACTTCTCTTAACTAGGAGTCCCAGCACTGGAAGAAATATGTTGATTCCTTTTCAAATTGTAATACTGGGGATGTGTGGTTTATGTTTCTTTCATATGCATAAGTGTTTGAGATTGAAGCTGTAGAGATGATTCATTTACTTTGCACATAACAGCACAGTATATCTGGGAAACAACCAAATTCTTAAAAGCACGAAAACCTCAGTTAATTCCATAAATAGTTATTTGGTTGAAAAAATAATTAATATTAAAGAAAAATCCCCTAGGTACATTATTTAAATACTGTATTCCACTGAGGCCATGCTGTTGCCAACATTAAAGTGACTTTGGAAATAACTTTTCAGGCATGTGGAAGAGGAACATCTCTTCACTCAGATTCACCTGAATGTGAACAATTGCGCACAATATCCTTTATCTTAACCTTCAAAACTTTTCCATGCATATGTGCACTATCCATAATTTTTTCCAGGTCTGAAATCTGGCTCTTGAGGCTGTAGGAACTCTTACAGATACTTTGTTCTATTGTGGAAATATTACCAGGGGTGATACTCTCAGGGTTGCTCAAAGATTGCTTGCTAATTATTGAATAGGAAAAGTAAAAGTAGCATGAGTAATTCAAATCTCTTCTTATAGTCAAAGGTAGTAAATTCTATAGATGGTTTTTCTTTGTTTTCACTAGTAGAAAGAAATCCATAAAAATATCTGCTTATTTCTCAGTTCTGGAAGCTTACCTATTCTCAAATATTGAACTACAGATTCCCTTCCTTTTAATTTCTAAGCAGATAAAGCATATTTTGTTCCTACAAGATTCCCATCTTGCTTTGCTGTTGCATACAACATGTTGGTGTATCTCTTCTACCATCTGCTCTTTTATAATTTCTCTCTTCATTTCTTGCCAAACTGATGGAGAACCAAAGTCTTTTTTGTTGACAATTTGGAATACTTTTATTCTAGGATAATTTTATAGCTTATGTAAATAAGAGACTAATCTGCTTGTCTAACAATTACAGATAAGCCAGCATGTACAGTGCAATCTCTGCATACAGCTCCATCAATGATCCCTGTAACATTCCATTATATCTCTGATTTTTGGGTTCATGAAACACATATACTTGTCAAGAATTTTTCAAATGTCTCTATCGGGCACTTCATAAATCACTGATTGTTAAAAATCAAGTATAATCTAAAAAGGGAAGGCTCCTTCTCTGTCATGAGAAAGAGAATTCCCAAGAATTTAATGCTGCCTGGTTTGAAGTTGGTCAAAACTCTATGGCAGATATCAGGCTTTCTTTTGCAGAATACACTAAGTTGCAAGTTAGCTCTTATGTATAAACTCAGACTACTGGCAAAGGGAACACTATAAAATCTCTTCTGTCAGCACATAACCTGATTCTTCATTCTCCTGCCAGTTTGTGGTGTTACTGAGTGAAATCATTGCTCCTTGCAGCACCATGTGTTTCTGTTTGCCTATGCAAGAATAATTTAGCAAATCTATGAATCTCTGAAGACGAAATAACTTTGTTCAAATTCAGAAAGGGCTATAAGCAGTGCAAATTCCACTCCCAGCCTCAAGTTGCTTAATTGCAGATGCTGCAGTTCTCACCTTGGCCAAGCTTGTGTCCATTTGAGTGTATTCAGCACCGGCTCATTTTGTACGGGCACAATTCTGTCAAATATGTGGGAACCTGTGAGGTTGTGCCCTTGGGCACAGAACAGACTCTTGGATGCTCACCTGTGTGCCAAGTGACATGATGGATGAGTCCGTCTTTGTGTAGTAACAGAGAACTGAGCTGTAGCATTGATGTGTCACAGCTCTCTGCCCAAAGACCCCACGAATTTGAGGCAGTGAATTGGAGAGTCCCAGGCCTGGCAGCAGCTTTGCACCAGCCCTGCTGTGATCTGCTGGTGCTCTGGTATGTGACAGTGCCCTCTGCTAGGCCTGAGCACTGCAGCAGCAGAGCATCAGTCAGGGAATGGCATCTCTGCTGCTGCCACAAAACATTTTCACAAATTCTTTTCAAGTCAAGGGTGAAAGTGCATTTTATGGACCACACAATTTCATTTTGCTTGTGCTTGTGGGGTACTTCCAAGTAAAAACTGTATTGAAATATAATATGGAAGAACTTCAAGCAGCAGATTTTTGCTGTAAGTAATCTAGAGCTAAGATCTGACTTTTATTTGGAAGTAGCTTCTTGAAAGCAGTGGTTGTAGAAACTTTTTTTAATGCACTCACATTAGTGATTATTATTTTTGTTGGCTTTCAAAAGTGGGCTATGTTTTGACTACTTTTAGAAATAATAGGTGTAATGTGTCATAAGTATCACTGAGCTTAAGTGGATAAAACCAAATACAGTAGAACATTAAGGATGGCTCCAGAATGTAAAAAATGAAGTATTTGTGGAAGGTGAGGTTACAAACTCTGAAAAAATATTTTGTCATCTATCCACTAGAAGATCCTGAAAAATATTATTGGGTAGGCTGAGCCTCTGTGGGGTGGTTGGTATTCCCTGGAGATATAATGGCTACAAGTAATCTGTAATATGGCTGAGAAAATTAAATATTGATTTAAGGCTAAGTCTGATGTTTCACAGTGTTATTAAATTCAATTCAGTGGTGTTAATTCTACGTTTCACACTTTCTCAGTAGATTACACCATCATTTCAGTTTCCCCAGCAACATGATCCTTGGATTCTTTTTACTCAGAAAATCTTGTGAAAAAATATGTTAAATAGAACATATGCACGTGTGCACGCAAAACCACTCTTCTTTTAAAAACTGGTCATGTTGGGACTAATTTCTGCTTTGATTTTCTCATATCAGAGTTACTTTATCACTCCTGATTTATGAATGCCAAAGATTTCTTTGAATCTTCCTTTATAGTTTTCACTGTTCATAGACAGTTGTGCAGCTATGCTAAATGGAAAATGTGCTCCTAAGCAGTTAAAGATGTTATTAGTATTTTTGTCTTTAAAAGCTGTGTTTAAGGTTTGCTTTCTGGCTTGAAATCTCTGACAGCTAGGAGATGCCAGAACACATCATAGGTGAATTACAGTTTGGTTTGGCATCTGTTTGTTCTGTGTGTCTTTTCATAGAAAGCAAATATGCTTTCTGTTCTAACAGAAGGTCAGACATTAAACTTAGATGCTCCCATAGGCTTCCCCCCCTTCTCATATAGAAAGAGAAAAAAAAATTCTTTATTGAGAAAGACTTAGGAATTATCTCAGGTTTTCAATACTATGTCTATATAGTTTGAAGTTTTTGCTTCCACCAGTGTTGCAAGATTTATCTGTTTCTATAATTCCAAAAGGCAATATAAATTCTGAAAATAGATTTCCCAATCTCTGAAAGCAATTGTTGTCTTGAAAGTGGAGACAACCTTGAATGAAATATAAGTGAGGGACAGAATGAGGGAGAGACAGTGAACTTCATCTTGCAATTCTGGCTTCTGCTGTGTGATCTACAGAGATAAGAGTGAGGTGAGAAAAAAATAATTGTATTGTTCTTGCTAAATTAGTCCCACAAAACTTCTGAGCAAAAATTACTGACTGAACCACATATTTTGGTAACGAATAGGTAGTGGGTTTTTTTGACTAATTTTATGTACACTGGGAGCTGAAATGAGCCCATATGTTTGATGTGTTGTAATAACCTTCTCTTAAAAGCTAAGGAATTGATGTTGGATTAAAACACTGTGCTTAAAGAAAGAGAGAAATATTTAAGAGAGTGATATTTTAAGAGACAGAGAAATTAAAATAGCAACCATTAGAAAAACTGTTACAATATTAAAAGACCCAATTGAACATGTCAGCTGATCTTTTAAATATGAAATGTTAATAAGGCCATCCTGTTATTATGAGTACATGTTATTATGAATGGTACCTGGGTATAAAGAATCCAGTCATATAAGCAAATGTATTTTTAAAAACTACCAGAAATTGCTATAAAGAGAGGTGTTTTATAATAAATCTTTAATATAGTTCACACATTTGTCCCTGTTTTTAAAACACTGCTTTCTATTCATAGCCTTCTGTATTCATGGTCATTAATATTTGGTATTTTCACAGATCTCCATTTGAAAACATAGGAAACACATCTCTTAAAGGTTTTGTTTCCACCATGGTTTTGTTTCATTTGATATATATCTGTACTTTTCACCTAGCCTCATCTGTGTCTATCATTGACTCGACAGAACAGTGGGTTTAACATCCCAGCTCAGCTGTATTACACTGTAGTTCATGTACCAGAGAGTCATTGGCATGTCCAGCCACACTGAGCTGTCATAAATCTTACTCCTACCCTTCCTAGAGCAGCTTCTCAGCTCAGCTTCTTCGGTTTGTTCCTGTGGTATAGAAATGCCCAGATATCACTTTCTGTAGGGAAAATAACCATCCCAGATATGGATAATTTGCTGGTATTAAACAGAAGCTGTCAGGCTATCAGGAATCTTTAGTCAATTTATTAATAACACAACCGTTTTTAAAGCTGGAACTTCTATTTGGAAGCACTGGAGGGAGGGAGGAATAAAAAGGGCAGAACTGAGCTGTCCCCAGATGGACATCTGGTGTTAGGGACAAGACAAGGTTGGCTATTGTGTCCACACAACACTGATTGGTGTGACAGGTAAGATCCAAGAGAGACCTATGTCCTTCTGGATATGCAGATGCAGAGCAGGTGTGATATCCTGGAGTATTGCAAATGGTGCTTTTTGTGGGAAGCTAAATCAGCCTCAGCAGTGCAGGATTCCTCAAAGTATTTTCTTGTCTCATCCTTGATTGGGAAGCAGCACTAATGAGACTGAGACTGCTACTTCTTTATCGCTCTTTTTCACTTCTCCTTACTAATGGAGCCACTAATGGCAGTTTTAGTCCTGCAGTAATTATTACTCTGACCTGAAGCACAAGCTTATTGAGTGGAGTCAACTGGTAATGACTTTCAGTCACAACTGATTTGAATGATTTTGAACCAGTGACCCAGCTGTTGAGGTGAAAGTTGCTATAATTATTCCTCTGAGCAATTTTATTTCCTCTGGATTAGTTTGTTTTACTATTCTTCTCACAGTTTAATAAAAGAAACGAGAGTTGCATGTCTGAAGGCAAGTCTAAATTGATAGTTATTTAATCTCCCCACCTGTGTCTACACATGAGCTAACAGAGATCTGAGACAGTGAATCATTTCCTGCAGTACTACATGCAGCTGAACACTTCCCACTGCTGAATATTAGTGAATGGGTGTCCAGACCTGCTCTGCTGAGGTCTGTGAGAAGTTCAGCTGCAATGTTGCCACTCATATTGCAGATTTTTGCTAGCTCAGGTGTCTATTCACTGTGCTCTCTTCCACTGTGTAGCTGCATTGCTTGTAATTTAGCCTGTGCTATCCTATGTCATGGCTACCGCCCCACTTTTGGACTCCTTCATTTTAGGAATGTATCAGGTCCTGCTGCACAAGATGCAGACTTCTCATGTTGCCTGAAACCACCTCTGACAGCCTGATGTCACCTCTTGCTTGACCAGTTTTGATTGATAAGTAACTTGCCAGCCTGACAGTGGCCATGGTGTTTGTGTGTGTGTGTTTGTGGATCTCTCTGAGAATAGTGTTCAAACACTAAGGACTGCAAACATGAACTTCCCCTAAGATACCTGTTCTTCAAAGATGGGTAAGGCTAGAATTCTAAAGCTGCAGGATTTTCTTCTAGAAAGGGTTAGGCAAGCTATCAACACCCACAAGATTATTTCCCTCCCTATCCTTCATCACCTGACTAAGAGGTACATGCTGAAAATTTTGTAGACATTAGGAATTCCTGTACAGAGATAGATGTTGTTCTTTCCCAGGCACAGGCCATCAGCTTCCATCAGCATTACCTTCCACTTGGAAAGTAATGGCTGCTTTCTGGCTTATGAAATTCCTTTTGACACCCTTCCTGCCTTATGAAGCTGCACAACTCCTGTAATGCATTGTTCTGGATTTCAGAGGAACTTTTTCATTGTTTTTTGCAATCAGGTTTTAAACCATTAGTGTCAGAACCTGTCAATGTTCATGGAGTTTTTAGCTGTGGTAAATTGTACAGGTTTTTCACATAAAGTACTGGCACTGCAAATGTAGATTCAAATTAAAATTACATAGTATTTTACTTAATTATATTGCTTTGCTTTTTATTAATTTTGATGGTATCTTTGGGGTAGTTTTGACTATTTTTAAATTTTATTTTTATCTTTTACAGTTGGGTGAGCAGACTGATGCATTTAACAAAAAGTGAACTTTAGCCTCTTGCCAACATGAACAATGAGGGTGTTAATGAGGTCAGATCTGCCAAGAGCAAGACTATGGAAGCTCAAAATGCTGTCCAAACAAAGCCAAACCAGTGAACTAATTTGTAGTTCATGTTAAAAACCAGTGAATCACACAAATAAAATGGGATGTGAAACAGAAACTGGGGACCAGGGTTCTTCCACTGGGGCTCAGAATCATGCCCCCTTTTTCAATGTTTTTGTCCTGGTAAGTTGGAGGGTTTCTTTCAACACAGTGGAACACCTCCAGCAATAGAAATGAGGAGATTTTACTATTTATTTCCACAGCTCAAAATAATCTGTAGAATTTTGGATGAAGCCTACAGGACAAGGCATATGGAGTTCCTCTATTCAAGGTGTACAAGGTCTGATATTGAAGAGGAGGATGGATATCCATATCCTGAATGAGTGCCTAGGTAGATTGAAAATTAATTCCATAGATTAAATCTGTTTTAACTTTTTGTTTGTTTGTTTGTTTTATTGGACTAAAAAGATGCCTCTCATTCAATCTGCTGCCTTTTGGTACTGCACTTGGTGTCTTTTCAAATGGAATAATTAAATGTATGCATGTACCTGTTTAAGACTGGCTTTCTTGGATTCCAGCTGTATTCTGCACTACCCCATCTCTTAAAAATCTTGTATCTTAAATAATTCAACAAGGATCAGTAAATTTTTTTTTTGCTGCAAGTGGAGACAGTGCACATATGATGACCAATTGAAACAGGTAACTCATTGAAAAATTACATACAGAAATTGCTACCTCCAGAAGATCCACTCAAAATTCTATATTTTTAGGATTCTGTCTGAATATCATGTTGTGAAGGACTCCTGGTATCTATCTACATTTGATTCCAGGATGAAGGATGGTCTGAAGTGGAAAACATCAAATGCCATATATTTTACAGAGCTGATTCCAGTTGCATGTCTTGCCATCTAGTCTATGACAACCTTGTAGTCTGTGAAGTCTACAAGTGTACTGTGTGAAATAGCTTAAAGCCCAGAAATCCATGAGAAATTATCTGTAAAAGAGAAGATGTGGAATCTTGAGATTACCAAATCTTTACTTAAGCTGAAATAAATTCCTTGTGTGTTTACACACTGGGAAAATTCATTTGAGTAAATTGAACATTATTAATTTTTCAGGTAAATTACATGGTCCAAGGAATTTTCTCTGAGTATTAATAAAAGCAGTAGTTGATTTTTGTTTCGTTAACATTAGGAGCATTTTAGTCTTTTCTTTTACTTTTTCTTTCCAGTAAAGGTACTTGAAACACCCAAGTGCCAAAGAAATGTAACCAATATTTCAGGTCCCACAGAGTTTTTGAATCAATTTCCTGGCTTTGAAGTTCTGACTTCATATAGGTGTAATTGTGCATGTATAGGCACGTGTGCCAGTTAATGCAGACTAGAGTCAGTAATATCTCAATAATAGAGGCTATTTGTCCTCCTCTCACCAATTGCTGGTGAAAAATTTATGTTTACTTAACTTACTCCATTATTGTAGCAAAGGTGTGGCTATGAAAAGAATGCATGTAAGTCCTCACAGGAAGGATGGCAGAAAGGAGGGGGACAGAGGTGGTAGGAGAATTTGACTAAGGAAATTCGAAAGCTAAGGGAAAGTTTGGAGGTAAAGAAGAAAGTGGCAAAGATGTTTATGATAAATTTGCATACTCATATTTTGCATGAGGAGCTGAGTACTGACACATTAAACCTTTTATTTTATACTGCATTCAAAGTTTGGGACTTTTTCAGTTCTTATATTTACATAAATATTTTTAAAAACTGAACTTTTAATATTTTTCAGAAAGTATGTCAGGAACAATTTCTCCAATGATTCCTTCATGCAGAATTATTTTACAATTTAATTGTTTCCATGCCTGTGAATTAAGTAGGCCAAGATTCTTCCCAGAGGGGATTTTTATTGTGAATCTGACTACCTAATCCATTTTAAATTGGCAGTTTATAACTGACACTTCATTAAATTGCAACTTCTGCATGCTGCTACAGTTGGTGCTCCAAGTTGGTTAGCTGGGACCTGATCCTGTCTCCTTGCTTATACAAGTAATATTTCAGAGGTATCATCATTCATTGTATAACTGAGATCTCCAGGTCTACAGAAAAATATATTTTGATAAGTACAGTAATTGCCTGTAAATGTTACTGTTGTTTTATACGTGACTCTGCTTTTGGATTTAACTGTATAATTCTGCACATGTATTAGTCCTTCATTAACAGTCACAATAAGTTGTGCAGCTGGTGTGAGATAATTGCATCTGTGGGGCATAGCAACATGCATGATAGATATGCCAATTCCCTGAGGCTGTGATTAGTCTATAGGAACCATTTTCCCTTGAGTCTTCTTTTGGAATTAGCCTAAGTGTTTCTTGTAGGAAAGACTCAGTATAATGAAAAATCTGTACTTTAAGTTCAAAATCTCTAAAAAAGTTAGGTGACAAGGTGGGAGGTAGGGGAGAAGGCAAAATAATTTAACTGCTTACTTACCACACTTCCTTGTGCCAGAAAGTACAACAAAGAAAAATTTGTTCAAATGAAACATCTACTGTCTTCTGCTAAGGATGCTATGTGCCTATGAACGTGCCCATACAGCTTTGAGAGTCTTGCTACCAACCTGCCACTCAAGTTCCTCCATCTGAAGATGGGGCATTCTTGCAGGAAAATGTAGAAGAACAATATTCATTTGGTATCAGTAGAAATGCACAGAGGGAAGTCAGTGTTCTTCAGAGTAATTTACTGAGTTCAGACATATTTCTTATTACAGTGGGATAGGCTGTGACACTGGACACAATTTTTATGCAGGACCTATGCCACTGATCCAGATAGACCTAAAAATGCTGTACACCAATGTAGCTGTCAGTGATGATGCACAATTATGGACAAGTTCAAGTAGTCTGGCAGACCAGACTGCACAGAAAGACAATGTGAAGATACTTTCTGGGTTCCCTTATTTGGGTTCACTGATGATATTGGTCACTGAGGACACTATAGCTCAGAGGATGGCTCCACTTCCATTAAATTTCAAATTTGTGTGCTCTCAGAATGACATTTGGAAAAATGTATGACCTAGTCATATACAACAGCTGAGTTCCCTATTTTGCAGCAGTGAAAAAATTAAAAACACTGAAAACTAAGAATAAGCAAGGTAATGAGGTCTGCCCTTGTAGTTTTAGTAAAAGAGGTCCGCAGTACAATATTTTCTTTGTGACTTCCTGAGTGTGCTGGGGTGCTTGCCAAAGCTGGAGCTTTTTTTTGAGAGATATGAGAGTCTTTTAATTAAATGTATAGGTGCCAAAAGATTAGAGCAGAAATGCTCTTTCCTTCTAGATTTTACAATAAAGACAGAGAACAATCTTAGTAATATTACAGAAGGAGTGAATACTTCTTGAAGCCAGGGAAGAAACTTTGCCTAGCAAATAAAATAATTCCTGAGAGTACAAGAAGGATTCGAATCTTTGAGAAAGTTCTTCATTATTAGGGAAATTTTTGTTGGCAGAATACTTGGCATTATACACATAGCAGCAGTATAATTTGCAATTCATGGAAGCCATGTAGAAGTCAAGAAAAATATTACCATTTATTGAATCCTTTTACAGCTCCATAAATAAGTGTCAGATTTGCTGAAAAATACTGATTTTTTTTCAGTCTGTTGAAGGATTGATTCTCACTTTTCTCTGTCTCAGGAAGAATGTTTCACCAGAAAGTCACATTTATACATATCCAGGGGACAAAGCAAACAAACAGAAGCACAGTTTATACTTGATAATGTAGTCAAGTCAACTGTGTTTGCAGTCCCTTCAGCTGCAGCATTTGTTGACAGCCTCCACAACTAAATTAAATTGGATTTATTTTTTTTAAATTTTCTTTGGAACCATTGATATATAGATGGCTCTGAAAAACAGAGCTTCAAATGTGAAGTTTCCCTCTTGGCTTCCATGCTGACTTGTGTGAAATCTAACCTTTTGAACTCACGCTTCATTACCTTGGAGGTGCATGAAGGCAAATCCCCAAAAGCTTAGGCAGGCACTAGTTTATTCCAGAATCTCTCTCTCTCTCATAAACTTCTCACACAATGCACAAAAATTCCCAGAACTGCACAAAAGTTTCCAGTCAGCAGGAGCTGTTTGACCCAGACACTGTTTTGAGAGGTGGCAGCTATTGACCTGATATTTGATTGCTTTCTTATATGCAGATAACTTCATTTTCAACATATGTTCACTGGAGGCTCAAAAAACCACCATGTTCTTTACTTCCAAAATATCTACTTCTCCATTGTTGAAAATTTCATTTTATAATGTCTATGGTATTTTTTATACCTGGTTTCCTGATGATGTTATAAAGCACATTTGTTTCTTGTGAAATTACTTTACAAAGTTGTTATTTTGATTTTTCACACATCATTTCATAAAAACACAGCATGGATTTTAACTTAGCATAAATGTCAATGATACATGTTTGTCTTACTAAAATGAACAGTTGCTGTTGAGGAAATAGAAAGGGAAATAATAATAACAGCTGCACAGATGGTTTGATACTGTGTGGTACCCTCCACCACACTTTTAACACCCAGTTTTATCCTCTACTGGTTACTTGCTCTGGAATGACTGACAATTTAGCTTTGTCTAAAAGTTTTCTCTTCTCAGTTAAAAAAAAAAAAAGAGTACAAAGTCAATTTTGTACTCTGTCTACACAACCACAGGCCTGCATAGTACTTTTTCTATCTGTTAAAAAATATAATAAAATGTATTCTCTTCTCCTTGAGGCAGCATTAGTAGGAAGTCACTTTGCTAGGTGCTTTGAAAGTAGGTACCTAAAGCTGTAAATTCTTCCTTTCCAAATTCTAAGATATTTCTATGCCAGAGTTTTTTAGAACATTTCCTACAGTGATTTTTCCTGTTAGGGATGTAATTTTCTTGTCTTTTGATAAATTTGTTAATCACTGATACTGATTAAATTTATCTTTATTTATCTCTATTAGATTACCTCTATGAATAGAGGCAAGAGAGACAAAATCCAGCCTGCAGTAAGGAACAGGTTATTCATAATTAAAAAAAAAAAGAAGTGGTAAAACTAAGCAGACACTGTGTGTCATTTGCACTGACAATTGAACATTCAGGCATGAATTATTTATGTCAGCCTCATGCAAAATACTGAGGAACTTGTTATATAACATTAGATATTGCATTAGTAGTCCAAAGTTTGAGCACTGTGTATAATGCCCATGATAGCTGAACAACTTCTTCACAACTGAATGTTTATTTGGAAAGTGAAAAACTTGTTAAAAGCCTCAGAATAAAATAATGCAACCTTTTTGTTATGCATTTTAAAGTCAGGATGGCTAACAAATCATTTACCGTGTTAATTTGTTAGTAATTCCTATCTGAATAGGTCTGTCTCAATAATTGTTGCAAGACATCATTCATTTGTATTGCTCCAGAGCACATACACTGTCTGAATTCTGTTCATTAATTCCTTTCCACTTCACACATAAATATGGTACTTGACATGCTGTCCTTGGTGATGTATAACAGCAATTTGCTTCTGACCTCAAGGTCACTTTCTTTTTGCGTGTGCTACAAGCTGAGATTTTGGGAAGCCTGTATGAATGCTTATAGTAGAACTGGTGCTCTGTAATAACCCCAGTTGCTACGTGATAAACAGTTAATTACTTCTGAGGTCATAAAGACACAGACCTTTTAAAGTTGTGTTTGCTGTGCCTCATGTATGCCAAACTTTATTTCATGGACTGGAAGGAGATATTTACCTACTTCCTTCCTAATATACCAAAGCACTTTATACTGTTTTTGGATACTGTTTGCAGATTTAAAAATTTTTATTCCAAGACCTGGGTTTCATAAGTGATTAGGCTCAGACTAAGGATCTGCCTGAGAGAGAGACTGGCTGGAAGGCAACTGAAACCTCTCCACTGGGAAGACATAATTCTTTATAATAAATTAGAGTTTACTGTAACTATTGTAATTAAAAAAGTCTATTATATACAGCTTTTAAACCACATACTCACAGTTCAGTAAATGCTGTAAAACCCTTACATGAATAAGTAAGCTAGAGAGTTTTAAAAATATGATAAAGAGGAAAAATGAGATCTATCATTGGCCTGGAGTGGTGGCTGGCAGGTCTGTCCCAAAAGAAGACAGAGGTTAGAGGTGTTTGCTCCCTTTCCTGAAGGCTGGCCACTACACATACTGGTTGCAATTTCTATCTATCCAGAAGAAAAAAGAACCAAACAAGGCAACCATCTGATGGGAAATCTCAAAGAGTGGGCAACAGTGGGTGATGTTATTATTTATTTGATTATACCAATATAAAAAAAACAAACAAAGAAGCAGGATTTTTTGGGGTTTTTTTTTTTGTTTTCTGACAAACATGTACATTGACATGCATGTCTGTTCTTTTTAGAGATGGAGCTGAAATAACAGACAGTAGCTCCAAGAGCTGACAAAGGAAAAAAAAGCTAAATGAGAAGGCTTCAACAACAACCTCCAAAAGCCTTCTAAAAAAATATATATATAATTTTTTTGCTTTAGGTCATTATGACCTGTTAATCAACTGTCTACTTCAATTTTGCAGTTACTCTCTGCCATCCACTCATCACATGTGCCAATGACACTGCCTTAGCCCTTTTGATGGTTTGCCAGAAGCATTTGGAGCAAGGTACTGATGATTTGTCTAAACTTCAGAAAAGTCAGTCTTCTGACATCTGAGAAAGGCTTTCTAAGGATCATCTTCAACTGCATCACTCAGGGCACAGTGAAAGTGCAGTGCAAACTATTAAGCAGCATGACCTCAGCAGACATGCACCTGGCATCCACCTCTGTAGGCTTTGTGGTTTTCTTTATAGTTGCACTATCTAAAATTTGTGTGGTTTGAAAGGTTTTAAGCTGTGAAACCCTTTGGTTATGTGCATTTCAAGGCTTTTGTATTTTCAGATGTTTTCTAAATTGTCTGGTCATCTCAAGTGTATGACTAGTGTATGACAGAGGGAAGAGGTTATATATACTTGCCTGAAATAAAGGTTAAGTGCCTGAAATTGGGGAACACAATTGTTAGACTCAAACTTCTTTCAAGACATTTTATTTCAGCTTCTATAAAACTAGGGTCAAGAAGCAATCTGTAGAAAAGATGGTGAGTGCAGCCTCTAGCCTATTTTAAAGATGAATATTAGAAGAAAAAATGTCTTCGGGAATTTAAGAATGGTAAGCCGTATTGATAAAATAAATGTAGAAACAGCAGAAGGAATAAGGACAACAGTCTGTAACTGCTTTCCACCCTTATGGTTCTGATTTATCTGCTCAGCAGATTTATATTTGTTGCTTATTTGGAAATCTCTAATAAAAAGGAGAGCAACACAAAATGGAAGCATGAAATTCAAAAGAACAGGGTAGAAACAGTATGGTAGTAAGAAATAAAAAATAAAAGTGGGGCTTTTTCAAACTGCTCGTTCACCAGCACGGAGTACTGATCAAGCAGCTGCAGAAGATTATTCGCTTCTGCCTTTCTATTCTTCTTCTCTTTCACTCTGGATTTGCATCTCTCTTGACATTTAAAATCAAAACTGTCTGGCAAATTCAAGCAAAATTCAAGGATTACTTACTCTATAAAAAAATGCTTTTTGGCAAAATTGTTTGAAGAGAGAGAAAAAAATCTACTGTGCTCCAGATCCTAACTGTGCTGCAGCAGCTTAACAGCAGAGTAGAAGTAAGTGGTGGTGTATAATTTATATACAGTGTGAATCTGTGTTACACGCAACCATAGGAGTAGACACCACAACTGAAACAAGTATGCTTAGATAATTTTGTCCACTCTAGATGGGTATGAATTACATTTATTTGTGAAAGAGTAGGAAATATGCTTATTTTCCAGCATGACCTACTACACTGAGACAGGTCCACTTTTTTATTTTGTTCAGTTGGTTTCTATAAACTGGAATATTAATTCTCAATTTGCAATAAGAACAATAAAAATTCATATTGTTTCTCAAGTGCTGAGGTCTAATATTTCATCCTGACACCAGTTTTCAAAAAAAGGAAGAAAATGTTTCTTTAGAAAAGAAATTACTGCAGCAGCAACATGCATGGTATGTTTACAGGGAGTGTGAGAACAATTTGGAAAGACTGTTAGAGTAGAAAAGGTGAATTTTTTTCCCCCATTCTTGTTTGCATTGTTGGTGTTATGATCCCAAGGTGAATGAAATCTAGTCTTTTTGAGTTGTTATTTTTTCTGCCAGATAATGAGCACAGTTTCTTAGCATGATAAAGGAGAGCTTTTGAAGGAAGAGGAAATTGTTTTTTAGTTGCCTAGATATATTCCCTGACTACTCTACTTAAGGAAGATTGTGCATGTCCAACATATCCCTTGACCTGGCCTAAAGGGTCGAATAATCTTGATATGGAAGATGTGAGAGCCTGAAAGTGTGAGACTCTGCACTCTTAGAAAAGCTAGTAATCATTTGTGTTCTTCAGTGCCATGGCATGAATGGCCAAGTCGACTTGATAACATCAGGACTCTTCTGCAGATTCAGCAGCAGTGAGACCATCCAAGTGAGGGCTTCCTCTTCTATCAGGAATTTTTCTTTCCCACTGACAGCTCTGAGTAGTATCTATACATTTTTCCCATCACTACAAATGAAGGTAACACCTACTGCACTGGGACTCTGTAAGATTTAATTATATAATATTTTCAAAACATTTTGGAAATGCTGTAGTATCACAGAATCAGAGTGGTTTGATCTTCAGTTTCTGAATGTTACCAGATTAAGGCATGGGTGATATCTCTGGCATGAGCAGTGTGATGCACCAAGATGTTTTGCTTCTGACTTGGATATCAATGTCATATGGCACAAGGCTTATCTGTGAATGGTACCAGTTTGCTCCTGATGCCATATAGATGTGCAGCCTCTGATTCTATATGCTAATGCTATCCTTTGTGCATTTTGCATTAACCACTTGATGCTATCTTTGTGCTGATTTCATGTTGCTTCAATTCCATCAATTTCAGCAACACCTCTTTTACAGCAAAAATTGTAGATTCTATGCAGTCTCTGTATATGGTTTGAGTTCAGCCTAATGGGATTCTTCTTTTTTTTTTTTTTTCTTTATAAGAGCAAATCTTTTCTGTTTTCATTTATTCTATTTAGGGTAACCATGCACAGGTTGTTTGGTTATTCCACTTACTATGGTGGATAGCAATTGAGATTATTAGTGTTTCTTGCTGGGGTATCTGGCAGAAATGAAAACAGAAAAGCCATGCTCTGGAAATCTGAAATGACTGAATTAGTTGCACTTTTGAAGCATGCCTTCAGTTTTCCATAGAATCAGATTTTGCATCTACTTTTATTGTTCTTTCACAGACATACACATGCTTTGAGCAGTCCTTAAAACTTTAATAGCACTCACTAAACCCATCAGTCTGCTTTGAGCTTTACATCAGCTGAGAAGTGTTGAAACTCTGGCAATCTTCACAAATTCCACACCATGCTTGTCCTTACTCTTGTAGTCCATGACAACTCTGGCAATGGCCCCAAAAGCCATCAAAATCACTTTTTCAAAGGTCTCTTTAAATATAGCTTGGAGCCCTTTCTTTTGCAAAACCAGACACGTTAAAAGGACTGAAATAGCTGCCATTTGCTATAAACTGGATGGAGAGGAAAATGATTAGAAAGCACCACTCCAATGGTGCATGCACTCAGCCATCTGCTACAGGGACAGGGAACTTTGCAGGCAAGGAAGAAAATTATTTTCCACTTTTCCTTCAGGTTCATGGCTTGCCATAGTGACAGTGCACAATGTTTGGACCCTGCTGTAGCCTTCCTTACTGAGTTTTTTTGGAGCAAAATGTGGACTTTTTGTGCTACAAGAAACAACTTTCTGGTATATTCTCTGAATTCACTGATGATCTGCAAGAATTCAAAGCCATGAAGAAAAAACTCCCTGCTTCTGCAGGTGCAGAGCAGCATTTCCAATTCTGAGACCAGCTTACTTAATAGTAGAATTTAAGTCAACTATCTGTTTCTTCAAGTGGCCTGGAATGCACTTATCATTTAATACTTTGTAAGTGGATTCAGTACAGAATAGACAGAACCAAAACCAGTGACCATCAAACTGATGTAAAACGTATTCTAACATCCACCACTGACAACTTCTCAGTTGTCTTACACCAAGAAAATCTGCACTTGTGAAATCTAATTTCCTCTGGTTATGAACTGTCCTTGTTCAGTACCTGAGTCTTAGAAATGCTCATGGTTTCTTTCTGCAGCCCTTTAGTATGACTTTTTGTGTTGTAGCTCTCACATTGTTGTTGTTGTGCTGTTTTTCCCACCATGGTATACCTGCAAACCCTCCTGCTCAAGGCATGACTGGACAGGGTTCTGAGCAAGCTGGTTTAGTGGAAGGTGTTCCTGCCCATGGTGGGACGATTGAAACTAGGTGATATTCAAGACCCCTTTTATCTGAAGCTATTCTATGAGATTTTATGATTGCTATGGCAGATTTCTTGTGTGAAGCAATTCTGTGCTACCTGTGTGGAATTGGCTCTTTTATAGCCACCTTCTCATAGTCCTTAATTTGAAGCTTTTCATTCATCTGAGAGGAAAAACAAGACTTATTAAATAACAGTGTAGATAGTAATAACAAATAATCAATAAGCATTACTCAATGGTCTACATGTACAAAGATTGACAACAGAGGTCTGTGCAACACCTGCAGCTTACAAATCTTAGGCTTGGATTCTACATTTTCCCTCAATGTTTGCCAATGTACTAGGCAGAATGGAACTGTGGGGTTTGTGTTGATTAGGTCTGTTGGAAAGCTTACCAGCCTTCTTCATGATGAAGAACTATCTGGCTTTGAAATAGGAAAGTATGGACACCCAAATATCCACAGCTGAGACAAGAGGGGTGGCTGGGTTTGGCTCTGTGAGCCCTGGAGCTGTACCCTGCCCACATGTGAATAATAGTATCAGCATAGCTGCTGCTTCTATTTCCATGTTGGCACAATCATTATTTTTTGTGCTGGTAACCAACATGTACAGCTGGCTTATCAGTGCTATTTTCCAAATGGTATTTAATACAGTGATTTTCAATATCCTGGTATAGAATGTGACTGGAATTCCTTTGTGACTTCACCAAAATTTCACTTCAGATCTGATCTTCCTTTGCACCACCATGTTATGATTAGGAAAATCATTAAATTGAATGCTGATGATTAGCTGCTCCTAATTTAAGAAGAAGGATGAGTGTCACTACTTTCCTCGTGTATTGTTCACTTTAAATGTCTCTTCTTCCCTCAGAACAAAAATCAAGCAGGCAGGCAAGCAAGACACCCAGATGCCAGCTGAGTATCTCTGGGGTTTTTGTTCTTCTAATCTTCTGGTTAGCACAATTGAAAACACAGTTCCCTACACGTCTCAGTGAAGTGAGCTGATTTGCTTGGCTTAGCACAAGCCTGATACACCATGCTAATAACACTTGTATTTTCACTCCATTGCCATTATTGCAGCATCTTATGTTTTTTAGATATCTTTACTTATAAAATACTGAATTTCAGGACACAGTCTTCTGCAAGAAAAAAAGGCAGTTAAGACACCAGAAAACCAACTCTGAAAGCAGACTAAATGGGAGGCAGGGAACAGATGTTTCCAAGTATTGGAAAAAGTGTTGGTTTTTTTGTTTGCATTTGAAGGCAAAATAGGAAAATACCCATTTCTTGTCCTATTTGTAAGCAACTTTCTGCTGGCAGGTTGTATTTTGCAATCATCAGTGTTAGCTAGAGCATATAAATTTATTCAGCCTGGGGCATTATTATTGTAAATAACTCCTCTTAATTTTATGAAAAATACTTTGAAATTATTCTGCCTGAAAATTTTGTAAAGCAGCTGACCTAACAGCCTTCCTAGTGAACTTCCCCACTCAAATTATCTTTTTGGAGTAGATCTCAGAGTACAGTCTATGGGCAATCTTCCTCAGTAGCTTGTAGAAATAGGATTATCCTTTACATTAACATTTAATTACCTCACAAAACTGAATGCTTTGAATCTGCCCTCTAGGCCTTTCATAACATCTGGGAGACTCACTAAGTAATGTGTCTGAATGACCAGGAAGATTAATACAGGAATATAAAAAGTGCCCATAGGCCCTTAGCTTTCCTTATTACAGAATATTATAGACAAGACTTCTGATGCCTGGGGAAAAAAAAAGGTATTTGACTCGAAAATAGTCTGTAATCTTGCTGTCTTTGCAATAAATACACTTTGCAATTGTCCCAATCTGCAGCAAATGATACGTTATTGTCACTCCAGGTGACAGCAGAAGGATGCTGCCACCAGTAGTAACAATTGCCACTGGCCAGATAGCAATGGTGCTGTTATTACCCTCTACTGCTATAACTGTGTGAGGAGGGCTTGAAGTCTTCTTGATCAAATTTCAGGCTTTAAGATAAAGATGATGATGTTTTTTTTCCTATAGGAAGGCAACAATTTTCCCATTTTAATAAGATTTTTTATTTGTTTGTTTTTATTTTTTTTTCGGAAGAAGACAGTATCATAAAGCCAAAAGGATTTTTTTTTTTTAAATCTGTAAAATTAGTAGCCTAAACAAAGAGAGAAGCCAAGCAGAAAAAGATGAAAAATCTGTGGTAGACCTGGCAAAGAAATAGAGTACCACACAGAATCATTTATCTCTACAAATTCAGGCACACTGAGCTTTTTGCCAGAACAGCATGATCCCTTCCTCATTGATTTTTTTGAGCTAACAGCCCTAAATGTCCCTTTTATAGTAAATATTTACTATAGAAACAGAAAAATAAAGAAACAGAAATATTATCAGATCTTGAAAGAAAAGACCAAACAAATAGATTGATAATTTGATTTTTCCCTTTAAAATCATGCCTAAATTCAGTATTAATGAAAAAAAAAGTCCAAACAAATATCAGTCAACACAGAGTCTGGAGCCATTCTGGGCTCGAGTTTTCTGACAGTTTTTCTCATGAATTCCTAGTTTTCATCTACCAGGAGAGAAAGAATTAAGGGGATTTTACCCAAACCCTGTTGTATAACTGGAATCAAATATTCTTTCCAAGTTTCTCTCTTTAGGGACCACTTTTTCTGTAACTAGAAGCCAAAATAAAAACCTGAGAAAGACTTACAGTGGCAGTGATGGAAGTCCCCATCCCAAAGCCTCTTGAGAGACCCACACAAGGTCTCTCATGCTGTCCCTCTCTCCTCACAGCTCTGATGCTCCCTCCTACTCTGATTTTCAGTGACCATATGTAACCATCATCCTTCAGGCATGTTCCTTGATTATGATACAAGGCAACACTTTGTCCTAAGCCTGCCTGCATGCTCTAGATAGGCATGATCTGCAAAGCTGTGACTTAATTCTCAGCTTTTAAACTTGTTGAAATCAAGTTTAGGGGGTTTTTGGTCACTTCAAAGAGCTCTACAAGAACTTGGAGGCTGAAATTCTTTTGGCTCTGCCAGTTGAGTCAAATGGCTGTAAATTGAAAAAAAAAACCATACTGATCATAGGTAAGCAGGTGTTAAAAAACCTCTTCCCTGTCTCTCTGGGGTGAGGGTGGTCCCTGACAATTCTTTTTGGGTTTCTTCTGATATTAGGGCAATTGTGGCACAAATAAAAGAAGAGTGGTGTGGCAACCATGACTTGCAACATAAAATACTTTAATAATAGAGAAAGCAAATGTGGGACAAGGGCCAAAATTCAAACACACTAACCAAGGGAACAAGGTCTTTGTAGGAGTTGGTGGTCAAAGACCAGGATGTAGGGAGCTCCAGGGTATAAATGTGGGGCAAAAGAGGGGGTGCAGTCGAGGTTAGGATCCAATGGGTACAGGGGAAAGTGGTGCAGAGGTGGGGTAAGGGAAGGTAGAGTCCAGTGGGGTGGGCTGGGTGGGACACTGCATCAGTTGAGGGTCAATGGGGATACAAGGAAGGGAGAACATTCAGGGACTGGGAGTGGTGATGATCAACTGGAAAATGAGGGTTGGGAATATGTATGAGGCATTCACATGGGCAATCCCATAACTCCTTGAACTTTTTTTTCTGGGATCTCCACAAATCAACAAATGCCTCCCAAAGCCTAGGGCTTTCTTTAGATCTTCTTTGTAATGGTTGGCTGACCTGGAATGCAGGTCAGGCTGACTCCCACACCTGTTATTTCTGCTGAGGAAGTGAGGCAGGGAGTCGTTATGGGAAAGGGTGGAGGGATTGGACTTTCAGCATCTACTTCTCACCATTTCTGCCCCACAAAATGAGCTTTGGCAAAGTTAGCAGGATTACCTTGAGCTCCTGTGCACATTTACTCTCCTGCTCTGTTTTTACCTTCTCACACTGTCTTGTAGATAAACCATTCTCTGGTGTAAATTGCATGATGAGCCATGGTTCTCCTGTCTGGTCAGCCTGGAGATGCAGACACCAGTGAGTTAATTTATACTCTCACTTTGGGCATACAACTGTTTACCTGTCAGAAGGGATACCTCAGAAGGGCTGGATGCCTTTCAGTTAGCAAGCACACAGCTTCTGCAGCTGCCTGACTGGCAGTGGCTTCCTGTGTAGCCTGGAGGTAGAAATAAAAATATCTGTGAACTATGTCATGTGGAAAAAAATGAGACTAATTCAGTTTAAGCTTCTCCTGTATATTCATTCCTTTTTCTGGTCTGTGTCTGAGCAAGGTGGAGTTCAGCATCTGAGTGAGATTGATTTGCAGCTCTGTGAAAGAATCCTATGCCAAATAAACAAGGCAGCTTCAGAAGTGGGAAAAACTAAAGGCTTCACTCTTCAGACATTACACTGCTCAACAATTACAGTAGAACCTGACAGAGCTGAGAATTTTGCAAAATGAGATCATGACACAAACATAAATGAGTGGATATGAGATGGTTTAGTAATCCATGTATTTTCCTGCTCTAATCACTGGCTTCTGATCATTCCTCATCTCTTCTGACAATGCATATTAAAAAAGGTGTTTATTTCAGGTTATAGTCCAACAGAGGCTCTAATTCATATCTGTATGTAAAAGCCTGAAATGAGGCATTTTCAGAAGAATCTCCTCCGTTTTCTCTGCTTTCTGAGACTGAAAATATGAAATGGCATGAATGTGATTTTTGAATTTTGGTATTTTTTTCAGGCTTCTACCTTTGTTCATCAACGTCTAAAAACTAAAAGGACGTGGAAAATAAATGAGAATCAACAGAAGATAAATGAAATTCAATTAAGCCCTAGAAAGGCTTTGTTTACTTGGGGCCAATCAGCTTGTTGATACCAGCTTTTGACCAACATGACAATGTTGTTTTCTGGTTTTCACACTGTTTACTCTTGTACAAATAGATCAGAAATCCTCCTAGCAGCCCTGGGGAGGAACTGCTAATTGACTCAGTTTATTGGAAATGTGGGAGAGCTGCAGCCTGCTTGCAAGCTTGTGCCACTGCCTAGCACCATTTAGCACAGTGCTGGATTTTAAGACACAGAGTAAGGAGAAACAGTGGACTTGCTGCAAAGATTTGCCTCTGCCTGGTGTGGCACTGCTGAGGCTGAGCACACACATCTTTTTTCAGCAAAGGTCCTTGGTGGTTTGTCATTGCCAGGTGGTGAACAGCTACTTGTCATCACCTGCCTGCCAGGTGGAGGGTCCTTGGACCCACTGCACTCCTTGTGCTGTTGGTCCCTAATTTATCCTAGACAATATATGCCAGACAGCTTAAGAAAATTAACTGCTAGATCTTTGCTAGCTCAGCTCTTCCTTCCATGGGGAGCAGGTTGGCACAGCTGGCTACCTGATCAGCCCTGCATCCTCCTTCAAAGAGTAAAAAATCAACTGAGTGTGAGCAAGGGAGGGAGAGCTCTTCACTCAGCACACCAGGGCATGCTGAGGAGGTGTCACAGGCAAATTCAGATCCTCTGCTGGTACAGGGAAAATATTTCCAGTGTTCCAGAATGAAGATTTCTGTTCCTGGGGAGGTGTGTGGAGAAAGAAACAAAAAATATATAGAAATTGTGGAGAAGGAATTCTCAAAAATAAGGAATTCTGACTTCTCCAAAATTCTACTCTATTCTTCATATTGCTTTGCTCCTTTGTGATCAAAGTCAGAATTGCTGAAGCTGCTTGGGCATGACCTCTTGCTGTCTCTCTTAGGCCAGCCACAGCTGCAGGGATCTAGCTTGTAACTGAGAATAGATGGGTGGATTTTTCAGGAGTCTGAAGCAAATGGGGAATAACTTGTTTGTGACATTATTGCACTGAAAATATAAGAAAGGTACCACAGTAGGATAACCAAAGTTTCAGTTTGGCAGCTCTGGGGCTGGGTTAATGACCTGTCTCAGCAGGTTTCCAAACCTCTCTAGTCACAGTTTGTGAAGTAAGTTGAACTGTATGTCATGTGTGAAAGGAATACAAAGGACATGTAGCAAACATCTGGAAGAGCTATAAGGAGGCAAAGCCAGACACCAAGGAAAATGTACACATCAAGAGCTAGAGGGAGGCAAGCCTTTGTCAAGGAGGAAGTTTCAGGTACACTGGGAGTAAATTCTCAACATACAGAGAGACGGTTGAGGGCATAAATATGCCAAGAAAAACCAATACCCAATAGAAAATTAGAATAGGAGAAGCAAAGAACCCATCAAACAAGACAGAAAAAATGCTAGCTTATTCTGAGAACACAGGCAACATTACCAAGCCTGAGGCAGCAGTTTGCTGGGTTTCAGGATACCTTTCATGATACTTCTAGACAAAGCTCTTCCCTGCTTAAGTCTGCTGCATTTCATGTACCCCAAGGATAGCATGAGAAAATTATGGATACCTGCATGGATGCTGTGGATACTCAGAACCTCTGGAAAAGCAGGGGGACAAGAAATGCCAAGCCAGGTCACACTTGCAATCCACCTTGGCACCTTTCTCTATAGTCAGCATTGGATGCTTCAAAAGGAGACTTGGGATATGTGGAGCCGACAGCAGGTAATCTCCTCCTCACAATATTGCTGTGAAGAATGACATGGTTGCCCTTCCCTTACCAGCAGTAAGGGATTCTAAAATGTCACTTCAATGTAATATAATGTGGCTCATGACATCCACATTTTAAATGCTGGCATGAATCTCCAGGTGTCTTCCAACGGGACAATAATCCTCAGTGACCTTTCAGGTGAATTACAATACTGACTGAGCAGCGTGGATAGGCAGCACACTAAAATTTTGTTGTTTACTGATGAACATCTATGTATAGAGAAAGAGGATAAGGGACATGAACACATCTGTACTTGTCTCACCTGGTATCTGCAGGAATTGAGAGTGGTGTCCTCAGACTGCAAGCTTGGGATGGTGTATTCTGAATATCCCAACACAGGGCTGGCCTGAAAAATGCCAGATTTGCTTTTATTTTTATTTGCAATGGAGATACTGAAATAATTGGCATTTAAAAGTAGAGGGTTGAGCAGACTTTTGGGATGAGTAGAGGAATCTCAGTGTTCTGAGGCATGGTTAAATGTTGATGTAAGTACTTTGCCCTCCCTTTCCCTTGACTGCCTTTGGTAGTTTTCTTTTTAAAGAGCAGAGAAGCCAAAAGAAAATTATAATGAAGGCAAAACTAGGATGCTTAACTCTGAAGAGCTGAGCTGCCATCCTCTGAGTGAGATGAACAGCAGCCAGCTACAGATGTGAGCATCTGAAAATGAATCCTGTAAACTCAAAGAACTAAATCTAAGAACTAGGAACTTAATAATTTACGAAGAGTGCTTGTGAATAATTTAAAGGTTGCAAGAGAGCCATTCCTTGGCCTGAAATCAGTTAGTCTGGTTGCCTGCTTGTACTTCTCAAGCTGGCAGCTCTTCCAGGGAGGGGATTTGGCCACTGTCTGTTCCTGTTCAGCTCCCAGTGGAGCCCAAGTGTTGGGAAGAAATAAAAATAATAAAACAATGGGGCCAGAAGCTAACAAATAGTAACCCCAAAGATAAAAAGGGAGGTACTTTTGCTGGTTCAGGGGAGCATAAACCAGTTTGGAGGGAACAGTCAGGGCAAGACAAGATTTCTCCACACATTATATGGCCAAATACAGGGCAAATTTCAGAGAGCAAAAATGTCACTTTGCACCTGTGAGATGATTTCTGGGTTAATACCAAGATCTTTTCCAATATATAGGACACTACACACCATCACAGTTTCCTAAAGTAAGAAATTAAGGTGGTGTCATCCTTTCTGTCCACCTGGCTCTTGAGACAGACAGGTGCAATGGGCACTGCCTGTGGCATGATGGTCTGTCAACAGAAGTAGGTACAGGGTTGCAAAAAGGCCAGCCCAAGAATTTCAAGTCAGGCAAATTTTGAAGCAACCAAAGAATAGGAAAAAAACCACAGGAAATTTTAACTCAGACCTTGTTACAGAACTGCCTGTAGCCCTATTACTCTTTCTCCAGAACATCAGAGGTCACTTTCCTCAAAAACAAGTCAGTTTTTTTTTCTTACAGTTACAGGAGCACAACAGTCATTGGACTCAGCCCTCTTCCTTCCTTTCCTCCTGACCCCAGCAGTTAGAGCATCACAAAATACAAGTTTTGCCTTTCTCAGGAGGTATGTCTACTTCTAAGTCAGCAATGAAAAAAATCCCAGCATGAGAAGAACAAGTGTTCCTTCGTATCAAATGTCATCTTTTGAACCTAAAGTAAACCCAAAGTTTAAACAGTTGTCTTTAGTAGAGCAGCACAAGTATGCTGTTAGGAAGTATTCAGGGCCTGACTTCACAAGTTACACTTTGCCTGGTGTTCACAATTTTGTGCAAGGCTGTCAAATCTTCATGTGAGAGCCCACCCTGTTGCCTCTTTCCCCTGTACATTTTTCTGGACATCACTGACAGCTTCAGTTGTTTTGCAAAAGGATGAACATTCCAAAGGTCACTGCATTTCTTTAAACATTGTGTGGGTGGGTGCTGACCAGAGAAGTCCTCTTGAGGCTGGATGGTGTGACATTGTCCTCTACTGACACCATAAAAATTAAACAGGAGAGATGAACTATAAATGTTCCAGTTTTGACAATAGCTTCACTGGTGCTTGCAGCTTATAGGGACCAAGATCAGTCAGCTACAAGATCCAAATCTGACAGTAATTAGACTTTATTAGCATCTCACAGAACCACTTGTTCCTCCCTAACATCTCCTGAAATTGGAACCTGGGATATTTTCCAGTTGCTGTCCTGAATATTTATGTGCTACTGCTGCTCATAAGTGAGTGAGTGCAAATAATCTCATGTAAAAATGTCTGCCCTAGTATGTAGATAAAAAGACATCTTTATTGGATATCTAAAAAATAGCATCTTTTTGGTATTGTTTGTTATTAAATGTCACACAAGGTCAATATTATTATGGGACAGTTGAAATATATGTGTAGGACTCGATCATTAGCTGTTGGCAGAAGTGGGTGGACATGAAATAGCACCTTCAGATGTTGACTGCTTGATAAATATCAGGATTGTAATTGCATCTCCAGAAATCAGCTCTAAAAATAGAGTGAGACAAAAGAAAATGAGATGTGAATAAGAATTTATAATAGTGTTTTGTATAATGTCTCCTTCATTAGCACCCATCTGGACAGAGCTGATTAAGTCTCTTTGCACACGTCACTAGGCAGGAGAGATGAAGATGAAAGGACATTCCACAGCAGACAGCCACAAAGTTGTACCATCAGTACAATGAATGCATAAACACTGACAACCTGCAGGCAGCCTGCACTGCATTTCCCCACTTCTCTCTGGTGCTGTGACTTGTGATTCAAAAATGTGGTCTCAGTCCAGACTATCTTGCCTGCAATTCCCCTCACTGGGTAATGAATGCAGAGGGCAATGCACATCCTCATCAGAGGCTCAAATCCAGACAGAAGGGCCAAAGTTGACAGAGGCAATTCTAAAAGACTGGGGGAAAAAATGAATTCTGAATAGACAACTAATTAGAAAAATTGGATATAGTATTCAGGCTGCTGTGCCAAGATGAAAAACCAAACAGCATAGGATAGATTTTCAGGTAACAGGCAATTCATTATGAAAGAAACATATTTCACATTGAAAAGATTTACTGTCCATAATAATCTCTTTGGATTAATGGCTTTAATTAGCAGAAAAATAGCAGACTCAAGCTTGAATCAATCTGCATGATACCCCACTCTCTTTGTTAGTGCAGGTTTTTTTAACTTTTAAAAAAAATCAGGCATAGAATGGGTTGTTTTTTTCCCCAAAATCTTTCCTTAAAATATCAAAGTAAAAATCAACACATTTTCATACACTCAAGCAGATCGTACATTCTGAGATACACAGACTTAGCTGGAAATCAGATAGAAAATTTGATCTTTTAGTAGGAAGCATCAGGAGAATTACTATAAAACTACCCAGATCAGAGGGGTTTTCTCTATTTCCAGCATTACTTTCCAAAAAAAGCTAGGTCTGTGTGAACTGTCTGTAACTGAACTCAACCCAGTGTGAAGCCTGGAAGTCTCAAAAATAGTAAAGATCTTGAGTTTTCTCTAAAAGAAAGCTTTAGCATAATTTCTCATCTCACTGGGTAGCTGAGGCACCACCCAGGAGAGGTATCTAAGTCCTCTAAGAGAGGGGAAAGCTTTGCTTGGAGCTTGGAGTTTCTTGGAAGCTAGAAGTGCACATGAAGAGAAACTCTGCCTATGAGGAGGAATCTGTATGTGCCCTGTGATGAGTATCTGCAAATCTACACAGGGAAAAGTAATTTTGAACATCAATGACAAGGCTACTAAATGCTTGAAAATGGCTGAGAAAAATGGGGGTGTGGCACAGGAGCCTTTCCCATTCCTCTCTCAGGATGGGGAGCATGTTAGTGAGAATGGCTGATTTCCAGGGCTTCTACTGCTGGCAGCTGAGCTGAGCCAGAAGGTTTTGGTGTCCCTCTCTGCCAACAACTGCTGTGAAGAGTTTTATTAGTCTGGATGGCACAGCAGAGTTCATTTGCGAATACCTAATCCTGTTTTGGGAGCTCCAGCAGTTCTCCTTCTCCTGGCTGACCCTATGCCATTCTCCCCTATGCCATCCTTTTCTTAGCAGTCTTGACAGCTTTTCCCCTTTGGAGAGAGGCTGGCTCATTCCCAGCACTTCTCACTCAGGCTGTAGATTGTGTTAACCCACACTTTTTTCCTGAACATTTGTATCTTGATTTCCCATGGAAACAAGCCTGGAATGATCCCTTCTTCTGCCCGTGGGTCTCTCTCTTCACTCTTAATAACTCTTGAACTCAGTAGCTGTTTTCAGCCAGTTGTGACAGAGAGGCAGAGGTCTCAAAAGTAATTATGTTTTTACCAGTTTTATAAAAATGGGCATTTGGGTGGGTGAGAAATGGGAGTATGAACATTTGCAAATTCACCTCTGGCTTTTGTCTGATCCCTCTGGCATCTTGGCATTGCTGAATGTGTCAGTCCAAGGATCATTGCCAATGTATTTTGTGGGAAGACATTGCATGTATTTGTGGTGTTAATGGAAAGTACTTGTGTAATTTGGCAAAAAGAAACAGTATCAGGGGACACAAATGGCTTTGTAACATCAGATGCCCATATAATTCCTTATCCTGCATGAGTGAAAGACCACTTTGAAGCCAACATTAGAAAATGTGTATGTTCGTCAGTTCAACTCTAATCCTTGAAGCTGTTAATCAAATGGCAGGCCAAGTGAAAGGTTTCATAGCAGAAGTATCACAGAATTACAGAATAAGATGAGTTGGAAGGGACTCATAAGGATCCTTGAGTCCAACTTCTGGTCTCATAAAGGACCATCCCAAGAGTCATCCTACAATATCATGTGCCCAAGGGCATTTTTTCAACTGCATCTTGAGACTGGTCCAGTGCTCAAACACCCTCTGGGTGAAGAACCTTTTTCTAACATCCAACCTAAAACTCTCCTGACACAACTTCAGGCCATTCCCTTGGGTCCTCTCACTGGTCACTACAGAGAAAAGACCAGAAGATGTCCCTTCTCTTCCCCTCATGAGAAGTTGCAGACTGCAATGAGGTCTCAGTCTCCTCTTTTCCAGGCTGAACAGACCAAGTGACCTTAGCTCCTCATACATATTCCCCTCCAGACCCATCTTCCTTGCCCTCCTCTGGACACTCTCTAATAGTTTCACATCTTTCTGATATTGTGGCACCCAAAACTGCCCACAATATTCAAAGGGAGGCTGCCCCAGTGCAGAGCAGAGCAGGACAATCCCCTCCCTTGCCTGGCTGGTGCTGCTGTGCCTGATGAACCCCAGGGCAGGGTTGGCCCTCCTGGCTGCCAGGGCACTGCTGGCTCATGTTCAACTTGCCACTGACCAGGATCTCCATGTCCCTAAAATAATCTGATTGGTGCTGAAATGGAAGGCAACCCCAAATTCAGTGATTGAAAATAAGGGGCCTCTGCATGTTTAACAGTTGATTTAAAACCTGGGGGGAATTGTATGTCCTGAACTAGGAAGTGTCACTATTCCATTACTCCTACATCTGCTATATATAATAAGGATTGATGCTCTAATAGTGTATTTTGCAGATAGGCTGCTTATGACACCATACATCAGAAGAATGAAACCCTTTAGACAGTATCATTGTAAATAACTCCCAAGCAGCACCATTCTGCTGATACTTACTAGAAAATTTGATTGTGTTCAGGATGGGGACCAGACGTGTGTGAGCAATAAGTGCTCTGAAGCTATCTTTTTCTACATGGAGACCCAAAATTGCTTAGAAAGAGTTACATAAAGAAGCATCCTGTCTATTATCCCTGTGGTGAAGCATAGAAGCAAAATCATGTACTAAGTAATGAGCTATTTATGATTACATATCAAAAGAAAGGTTTCTTAGCTTTCCTAAATAAGCCACAAACCTGTTTAAATGGTGGTTATGGGCTTGCAAGTTGGTTTTGCCTACTGTTCTTGTTGAAGTTTGTCTGCTATGAAATGCAAATATCCTCCTAGCTTTCACCATTTCCCTGAAAATCTCCAAAGCTGTGAAAACAGAAATGTTGGGAAAGAAATGCTTTATAGCATTATGAATTTGCTGACATAAATACGTACTAATCAGAGTGATAAATTTCTGTCTGATACAAGCAGCGAAATAAAATAAAAAGGATGTATTTGTGCCAGCATATATCAAAACCCCTTGAGCTGTGCTTCTCTGTCAGACTTCATAAATACTGGATCTGTCATCCCAGTTCCACTGCAGCACTGCAGACAAGACTCTAGGAATGTATTTATTTGATATGATTATGATATAAACTTCATGTCTGATCCTTCTCTCCCTCACAAAGTGGAATATTAGATTAGACATTACCATGTGCGCATTGCAATCATCTGTCTTTTCACTGACTTCTTTTTGATCGATGAGAGAACAATTTTGCTTATTTTACTCAAGCCAAGAAAAAGCTAATTATATTCTTTTTTTAACGTGCGACGTTATTAAATTTGATAGAATTGGCTCCAAATAAAATACAGAACTTGGAAAAAACAATTATTTCTATTATTAGCAACAAGGCACATTCACTCTGCCATAACTGTGGAGGCACTGGAAATAATCTGTCTTCTTGTCACTGTTGTGGAAGGCAAAGACAAAGTGAAAAGTACCAAATAACTGTACTTGAGATGGGTTTACTGCATCTCTACCAGCACTGCAACCTGTATGTCAACCACTTGATTTAAGGTTGTTTGGGAGGGAGATCCTCAGAGGAAAGAGAGACAGACAGTTAAAAGGCCTTCCCTCCATTCACCTCCTTTTATCTCTTCTCTGGTGTCTGTTTTTATCTAATCCCTCCCTTGGCATTAGGGCAGCATGCTAATGAGCAGCTACCTGGTGCAGCTGGGGCTGTCATTGGAGAATAATTAATGCTGGTGCCAAAACCTGTTCTGTGGTTTATGAAACAGTGCGGGGCTATGCATGAGTACATAGGAGCTCATCTCTATAGGAGGATCAAGAAAAGAGACTAAAGATAGTCTTATTTCCCAAGCCCTGTAATGAAACAGTAAACATCTGACATATGGATGTTGCTCTTTGTCCCTTTCAAACACTTATTATTATGCTTGGCTTCTCACAATTACTTCTTTACGTGAGTTTCTGCAGAGTAGAACTTTGCAAATCAGTTGAACATTATCTTTTTCTGCTCTCACACTAAAATTTTTTTTCCATGTATCCTTCTAGAGAAAGGCAGTGACAATATGCTGAAGTGAACAGTCAAAGATATTTAAATTGGCTTCCAGATTAATGCAAGCAAATGTCAAGGTGACAGCTTGCTGGTGTTTACAGCTTCATATTCAAGTGTTGAACTACGCATTTTATCTATTTATTATGTGCTCTTGTGACAGCTTTTTATTTACTAGCAGCAATGCAAATGGTGTTTTCTCAAATATGCAGACAATATGTGTCCTCTTGAACAGTAAACTGAAGTTGGAGAAACAATAAGAAAATAGTTTTGTGTGTCTAAGAAGAGACACCCACTTTGTTGAATGTGAAAATTGTGGAGAATAAACATGATTCATTCTACAGTTTTCCTGTATGAAGTGTCCCCTCTAAAGCTGTGGTATATATCCTACACTATCAAACTACTTTATAAAATTACTTCGCTGCCACCAAGAAATTTTCTTAAGAAATGTATCATAGAATAAAATCTGAATAATACAAATGTTTGTTTTCTTTATTTTTTTAAATAAATATTTGGCTTTATGTATTTCAAATGATTTTTTTTTAGGAAATTGTCCTGGATTTTTCTCTAGAAATGTAGTAAGACTTTTAAACAGAAACATTGTTTTAATTTAAATCAACTAAACTTTTAAAAATATGATTTTTTAAACAATTTTTTTGGGCTAAAAATATCTAGGAAAAGATTACTTGAAATTATGGGCTTGTAAAATCCTTTTTAACATTTTTTATAATGGCATTTCTGATCTCAACTAAAATATCTGTAGTGTAAACAGAGCCCCTATACTAGGATGTGTTTGTACCATGAAGAACATCCAGTGGCAACATGCACAGTCTGGGCAATGTCACAGCTAGAACAACACATTCTTCCTATAGGAAATCTATTTGCATAAATGAAAATTGCATGTGTCCTGGCACAGTATCATTCTTTTATATTTTATAAATATAATTTATTCAGATAGGTTTAAGGGCAACACGTGTGATAACCTCCCACTAATTCTTATAAACAAGCAAGTACTCAATTACCATACAATTACTGGCTATAACCTGACACTAATGAAAGATGCCATTAAAAGGAAAAAAAACAAAACATTTTTTTTTTCTGAAAGATGAATAAAGCACATCACACAGCACACATCATCTACTGTAGAATTAGTGAAAAAATTTAATTAGTGGCTCAATGTCAGTGGCTATAGCTATGGTGCACCTTGATTTGGTGGGTGTTTAGGGGCATATCTAGGTAGTCTAATCATCCATCAGCAAAGGTTTGGATGCATTTAAAGGTCACCCTGTTGACTGGGCACAGAAAAGAAGAAGAAAAACTGAAACCAAAGTGGTAATTGTCAGAAGTGCAGGTGCCCTGGCAGGGTGGAAGGAAAAGAAGTGGGATTTTGAACATGCAGCACAAACACTAGAGCAGGGTTATACTGCTTGGTGTTCCCAGCTTGTCTTTCAGGGCTCAAACAGAGGAAGAGTGTTTATGAGGATAAAAGGAAATCAATACGTGAGAATTAAACTGCAACAATTGTGTTTTCTTTCCTGTGAAGCAAAATGGCCAGTGTAGTGCCTTAGAGTCAAAGCACAGTTTAAATGAAAGCTGTGAGAAGAAGGATTCAGAGCAGGTTACCAGAGGGTGGGAAGCACCTCCCTTTTGCTCATTTTTGGGAAAGCCAAGTGGGGGCAGAGCACCTGTGCAGGCCTCTGCATTGGGAAGGAAAGCTAACAAGATGAATCAGTGATTTAGAGGAAGCAGTTGTGGAGAGGAGACAGGCTCTGTAGCAGTGGCAGGGCTTGCAGAGATGCCCAGCAGTGCTGATGCTGCAGTGCCACTCCTCAGGCCATGGCCAGCAAGTGCCTGGAGCTGCTGCCCTGTGCTAGATGTGTGCAGGGGCTGCTTTTCCTCTAACCTGATCTTGGACTTTGCTCATGGCTCAGCCAGTGATCAGAGCCTGGGATCTCCCCATGTTTTGCTGTTTCAGAGGTGCCACATCAGTCTCTTCTACTGCCCATCTGGCTTAGCAGCCTCCCTGGAAGAGACCTGTACAAATTCCTTGTTGAGGTGTTGATTCCAATGCTTTTTGGGAGAGAGAAGGCAAAATGGTGAATCCCACTGTGCAGTGGAGGGTGGCAGAGGGCAGGTGCAGAGGTGAGTGTTGGTTTCATCTACCCAAAACACTACACTTCAGGCCCTTGTAAAAATCCATTCACAGTGGGTCACCCAGGTGAAGTATCTTTTCTTCCCATATGTGATGCTCTAATCTTTTCCCAGAAAGGCAGAAAGATTTGGGTTAGGTACCAACTAATATCAAATTCCTGGCCACTGAGGCACAATTTCTTCAGCCAAACCAGAAAAGTAGCAGGACTCTCCCACTCAGTCAGAAGAGAGAGAGTAGTGGTCCCTCACTTCCTTTTATTTCAACCCCTGCCAGGTGGAAGGAGATAAAAAAGAGCAAACCTCAAGTATTTCCTTTCTCCCCTGCCCTCGGTGCTAAAATAAATAGAAAAATAAATTCTTGATAACTAAGCAGAGCTCCAGACTGGCTCTGGCAAGTCATTATAGTATGTAGATTTGTTTTCTTTATACACAAAACCAGAATCAAAATCCCATATAAGCTTCTTTTGGCAGTATCTGAAATTACATGCCTGATCTTTTTATGCAGCAATCCCTCAGTGAAAATGCTTCTGCAATTTAAATGCAGTGTGAAGCATTTACTGTTCATACTCTATGCAAAGGTCTGAGGGAGAAAACAGGCATTTATCTTATTGCAGTCATTAATGTGACTGTCTTCAGCTAAGCAAAATAGTACTGTGTTCCTGGTTAAACTGGGGCCTCAAACTGTATTTTTTTATGGTCACATATAAACTGGCCCATAATAGTGTATCAATAAACCCCAATTACACTCAGGAAAATAGTAAAAGCAAAGCTCAAGTGAAGCTCAATAAAGACTACAGGCAAATTAGAGCTGTGTGGAGCAGTGACATCCATCTGGTATTTTTCAGTGACTTCTAGTCAATTACTACATTTCATCATATGTAATCCTCTTTTATCTTCTGTTCCTGCTGCTACAGTAATTCTCACTCTGCTACATCTGTGGCTTTACTGTGAATTTTTATCACCTATGGGTAAGTGGACCTTTTTTTTTTTTTTTTCACTGGCAGTTGTGCTGTACATGCTTGGGGAAGGAAAAAAAGAGCAATCAAAATCCAACCCAAGAAAAAGAAAGATTTAATTGCAAGAAAAATGAAACACAAATGTAAAGACTGAAAGGCAAGAATATAAAATTAATCTATTCAGATATAGCAGATAATATTTAGCATGGCAAAGGTAACTTTCCACTCAGAACATGAATTCTTGAAAACATGGTGTAGGTTGAAGTGTCTGGAGTGACATGCATTTTAACAACCTTCAATGATTTGACCATATCTGTGACAACCCGTTAAAAAGAGCATTCTAAAACAAGTCATAATTGTACTTTCCTTAGAGAAGGAAGATTTGGCTGTCATGTTCTCATGATGAACATTAAATCCAGAAATATATTCTTTGTATATGTTGAAAAATAGAAGGTTAAATCTGCAGCAGAAGAGTTGATTTTACAGCTCTAGTACTCTGTGCTAGTCTATTAACATGTTCAATCTTACAAAGGCTTCCAGCTATTTTTGTGCAGCTGTAGAGCAGGAAATGAAAATCTTGCTGGTTTCACAGCTCTGTGCAAAAGACAGGCATCACATAAACATTTATATCAGGAGGGACTGTTCTCTTGGGGCTTCAGGCAGAGAAACCAGGCTTGGTGTAAATTATGAGATTGTCAGTGGGAATATTGACTGATGTATGGAGCCATCTTCACAGTTGCCCCAAAATAAGGGGACACTTCTAGATAAGTGATCAGTTGAAAGAGTGAAAATGAAGATAGAGCCACAGAGGAAAGATATAGGAAAACTAGTGAAGAATGCATGGTATGGACCTGCATTCTTGCAAACACTCATTTTCATGATGATTTCAGGGGATTGACACCCCTTCCCCAGAGAGGCAAGTGAAAATGTCATTCTGTGGCATGGTCTTTTTCTAGAAAGGTGTCTTTCTCTCCCAAGTACAAATTCCCAATGGAGTGAAGCTGCTTGTCCATTTTTTATTTGGAAGTTATTTGGCTGAAGATGAGATAAAAACAAACTAGATCCAAGCTTGCTGAGCCAAGTGAAACAGAGACTGATTACTGCTTTCAAATACCTCAGGGAAACAGAATTCTGTAAGGCAGAAGACAGGGCAGAGAGCAGAACTAAGAAATAAAAACAAGCTAGTACTACATATCATCTTCAAATTAATAGGTTTTAAAGCAGAGGAAGAATGAGGGTCTGGGGCTTCTTCCCCAGGTCTGGAGCTTTCCTGTAGGAGCAGAGCCTGCAGGAGGCCTGAGTACATTCAAGATAGAGCACAGACAACTGAAGAAAGAAATAAAGTGGCATGATTGAAAGATGCAAAAGGAAAGAGCATTTGTTGATGTAAGAAGTTGTTTTCAGGCCTATGAAAAGCACTTTTTAAGCTTTAAAAATAAGAAAAACTGAATGAAGCATTTCATCTTGTCTATTTCTCCATTTTGAATGAAAATATAATGTATAATGTCATTGCAAATTCAAAATAAGAAATGTTTTTAAATGCCCCTATGTTAAGCTCCAGGATTCAGGTTCAGGAAAACTTCTCCCCTCCAAATACCAGACAAATGTGGCAGAGGGACACTACTGCCCCAAGGATGATGGTGCAGCAGTACTTTTGGTGTATTCAGAACTATTAAAGCCCTAGAAAAATGGCTCCTCTCAAAAGCCTAGAAATCCCTCTGAAGAGTCAAATCTGTGCCTCTGTTGTGGTTTGCTTGAGGCTGGAACCAAATGCCACCCATTTGTCATGAATCAGGTGCTGGAGCCAGGAGCTGGCAGGAAGGATGGCAGAGCTCCCCAGACTGCCTCACTGCCTGGATGCTCTCCTTCAAATGTCACTCACTGCCCACAGAAAGCAAATAAGCAGCTGTCACGAGAGGACTGATAGACACTTTAAGTCCTGGTTATAAAACTTGTTATGTATTATTTACTCAGCACTGACAGCTTGCTCTGCACTGTGCACACAAAGCAGTGCACTCTCTGCCTGTGGGAGCTTTTGGTCTCAGGGATTAAAAATCCAAAGGTTCAGGAGACAGTGTGAAACTGGATTACTGCACCCATCATTCTGCCCTGCTGCTCTCTGAACTGCATATTTCCTTTCAAATGCACAGCTATTTCCTTTCCTCTCTGTGGAAACTGAGATGCACCAAAGGATCTTGACCTTTCTGGAGTAGGGACATTGCTGAGACAAGTACCCAAGTGCCAGGAAATGGTCCAGATTTTTATTGTATGCATAGTCTTAAGGAGCTTTATGCCCAATGAAAGCAGAATACCTGAAAGAAATGGATCAGTTATATTTCACAATTTGCGTATATCTTACCCGTATGTTTCAGTACTCAGCAGGTCTAGTTACCCCAGAAGAGAATTACAGTGATGTCCCCTTGAAATTCCTGTCTCGGAGATTGTTCAAATACCTTCACAACATGGTATCATGACATTTGAAAATATTCAAGTTTAGAGTCTCCAATTGACTTCAAAATGAGATGTCACAGAGACCAGGCAATGCCTAAAGTTAGCTGGCAGGATGTGCCAAGAGCAGGGATATCTGAATCCCATAATTCTTCAATGCCTCAGTTGCTACTATTTTTCCCTTTTCTGTGGCATCTTGTTTCATACAAGAGCATTTGATCAGGGCTTAACCTGGACTAAGATCAAAGGGGTTCCTCACCAGGGCAGTGTCAGATGTACCACCCAGCTGGCTGAACAAGGACTCAGCACTGGGAGATGCTCTCTCCAGTATTCCTTGAGTGGCTGCATTGCTAAGCAGCCTTGCTAATTTCTGAAGACTGGCATGATTCAGCACACAGGGTTTGAAGGAGGGTGGCCATTCTGTGTACAGAGGCCAAAGAATAAAAGAGGTGGAAAAGGAAGAAGGAAAGAAGTTGAAATAACTGATGAAGCACAGGGACAGGAGAACAGAGGAAAAAAAGAAAGTGAAAGGAGCTGCAAGCAATTTAATTAGCATGCTGACTCTGAAGAGCCCTTTCAAAAGTGAGTAAAAGTCAGTGAGCATTTATCTTTTAGCCCTTTTAGTGTGTGTGTGTTTTGGGCATTATGAAGGTTACTGGGTCAGCAGGAATGGGATTCAGCTCAATAATTAAGAAACTCAGATACAAGTGTCTGTATGTGTCTCTAATTGTGAGCTGTGAGTACAAGCTCCTGCTGTAGCCAGTGGGGGTCTAGGGGAATGGTATTTTTCTATGTGTAGGTGATTGATTAGTGCATTCTTAGATGCCATAGAATATCCAAAATAATTCTTTGAGGGTACCAGGTCTATAACAAAATTTATTACACCTTCAAAATCTGCTCAGTGACAAACAAGATATCTCAAAATTATTCCAGATACCCAAGTGTAAGCAACTAAATCATGCACCTGGTCAACAGAATCTGAGAGATCCAAAGATCTGTTTTTCTAACCCTTGCAAATGATGTTCAGGGACTCTCTGGACATGACTGTCCCAGCTGAAGAGGAATTCAATCCATCACATCCACCTAAGCATCACTGGTACCCTGGGGGATCTCTCCTGAGGTCACTGGTGGTGCTCAGCAGTTTGTCCTGTGCCTCTTCCCATGCTGGTTGCTCTCCAAGTTCTGAGTACAGAACAATTTCCAGGTCTTGCTGCTTCATTGCAACCCTCTGCCATACAACACAATTTATCTTTATGAATCTTTATGAAGTTGTGGTTGGAAGACTCACAGGTGTCCCTTAGCTCCTGCTGGTTAATGTAATTCTCTTCATTTTGACCACCTTTGAACTTTAATTGCAAAATCAGAGATTTTTCAAAATGCTGCAGTCACACTGTTCCAGGTTTAAGTGATGAAATGGTCCCTGGCCTTTACTCTTGGAGCTGGCTTCCCAGCCAGTGTCAGGCAAGGTGAGATGAACAGGATTATAAAGCACTACAAAACTTGGTGCTTGAATTTCAGTTTTTGCTTTAGTATTTTAGGTCCAAACATTTTAGGGTTCAGAACTACAGAACAAGAAAATTCAGCTGCCTTTTTAAGAGCTACCTCATGTTCTTTAAATGCTGTCATTCTTCTGTCCTTTTCCATGCCCAGTGTCCACACATTTACATTTTGCTTTTCTTTAGGAAGCAGAGAGGTTGCAGTTTCAGCTGTTTTTATTCAAGGGGTGACTAAAAAAACCCAAATGAATGCCTTGAGTTCTCTACTGAAATCAAGTCTTTGGAGAATAATTGTAAAAAGTGTGGCGTGATCTGAGGCAGGCTGTGAGTGAAAGCTAATGGCAGGAGATGGGAACAAGGCATCTAAGTTGCAGAGATCAATCTTGTTTATGCCATGTTTTTCAGCATTAGGCAAACTGCAGCAGACAGGCTATGCTGACTTTAGCTTTGATTTGGCAAAGCCTTTTGATGAAGAATGTGCAAAACCAAGATAGAACAGTATGAATTTGGGTTTGCATTTATCCAGGATGTCAATGTCAGGGTCAGGAATGGAAAAGGATGCTTGAAAAGAAAAAGTTAATGTTTTTTTGGTTGATTTCCTCTCTAAACCTCAAGCATGTGATTAACCTTTCTAATGCTCCTGCCTGATTTTCAGACTATTGAGAAAGTCAGGCACCTTGTTTTCCTCAGTTTTGTACTTAATAAGGTTGTGTACATCTGTTAGAAGTCTCGATTCAGTCAAACTTGAACATATGGTGAAGCAAAGTCAATGAGACCATTTGCAAGCTTACAGTAAAGTGTGTGGATGGGAACTTTGCTGAGTCAGGGCCATATTGACTCATAAGGAAAACTGGCACATAGATTGGTATTTAGCTGTTAGAGGCAAACATAATTGCCTGCTTCTTTTTCTTTTAATACATCTCTTTTATAGGTAATATGCAAAACTATAAACATGAATGCATACACACAAAAGAGAAAGCAAATTCTGTTAAGAACTCCAAGAGAGGAATAAAAGCAAAGGAATTTTATCTGAAAATCTACTGAACTGCCATTTGTTCTCATCCTCCTCTGAAAATTATCTGTCCCTGTATTGCCTTCCAGAGTATGCCAATGAAAAAGTCCATGTCTTATAATATATATGAGAGCTTTTTAAAGCTTGCACAATGAGTGCAAACTGAACCAGTGCAGTGTGGCTGACTTGAAATGAACCAACTGCCACCTGGTTGTTGTTTTCGTAACCCATACTGGAATTAGCCACTCATACTGAGGATGCAAATACTTATTCTTAAAGATGTATAGACATGTGAAGAAAGTGGATGAAAACAAAGTGAGAGAAGTAAAGAATAAACAGTCAGTCAACTTTGAAGTAAACATGTCAGGATAAAAATGTCAGCTCAGCTAAATTAAAGAAAATAGGAGTGGGAGAAAGTGATAGCAGAGTAGGGAGTTGAGCCTGGGAGCAGCATTTCTTTCAGAGGAGACCCTACTAGGGGAGACCAAAGAGTTTGAAGTATGGAACTGAAATTAAGACAAGAGGAGGTACTAACTGCATAGCACTTAAGTCTGTTCATGAATGGAGCATGAAAGAACAGCTGTGGAGGGAAGGCTGGGTGCTCCATCCCAGTGTGGAGTCACCTGTGGAGGCCAGGTTTGGCCAGTCTAAGGAGTTTGCTGCCCAGCACTTTGTGTATCCAGTCCAGATTCCTGTTTCCAAGCCTGTAACCACATTTCAGGAGGGTGGTGTGCACCTGATGAATGGAGGAGGAGGAGTTTTGCACTTTGGGCAATGGAGACTTGGCAGAGGTCAAAAGGCGTAGTGGTTCATGTTCATGAGTTCAGGAGTGCTTCAACCTGTTCATGAGTTGGGAAAACCTTTGGTGGGAGTGTCTGACTCTGGACAATGAAAATCTGGTGATTCAAAATAGCAAAGCCCACTTCTCACACATCTGTTGAACACCATGATGTTTGGTTTTGGATGACATTACACTGAGTCACTCTGTACTTCGGGTCTGACAGTGCCATGCCACGCCACTGCTGTTCCTCTCGACAGAAAAATGTGTGCATGGCAGAAGCAGGCATTGGAGCCCAGCCCTGCTGGAGAGAGGGCTGTGCTCCTCCTGTTCTGGTTCCTTTCACCACATTTGTCTCCTCTTCTCAGCTCTTGGCTGGACTGGAAAACCTCACCCATTGAGGACAGAGGGGAGAAAACCAGCTGTCATAACCAAGTGATATTACAGCAGCAAGTCGCAGTTGATGCATTTTATTTTGTGAATGTTGGAGCATGGAGTAAGGCAGGAAAATCAGTCTCAAATCTTCTATCACGAGCAGTTACATTTTAAGTTTTTATGGCCAGTCTCATTGGTTAAGAAACTGAACGTGAGCTCCCACTGTGATGTGCTAGCTGAGGGCACAGATGCCAGCCAAGGAGGTGTAAACAGCAGGATGTCATGCAGGAGTGGGGGGAGTGTGCACTGCCCCCCTGCCCTCCCATACAGCAGAAGCAGAATTGTTTGCAGAATACTGTGCCCTGTGCTAGTGCCAGGCTTAAAAGGAAAAAAAAAAAAAGAAATAGAGAAGATGAAAACTGGAAAGATTTTAGAAAAGATGATTTTAAGAGCCTAAAGAAATTTTTGAAGCAAACATCTTTGTATTACATGTATGGAATATATAATATTCCATATTAATATAATATTCTGGCATAATAGTCTTGTGGAAGCAGCCCCTTTCTGAAAAAGATTTGAAGCTGAGCTGAGAGCAGGCTTTGAACACCCCTAGAGAGGATGGGAACATCTGACCCCAGTGAATTGCCAACCCTGTGGAAGAAGCAAGAGCTTGTGTATGTGTTTGGACTGCCAGCCAAAGCTTGACATTTTGAGAGGGATTCACAGTTTTAAGTAGCAAGGGTAATTAATTGTTGGAGTGATTTACCAAGGGATGTATCTTTAATTCAAAAGTAATTTGGCTTCAAAAATATACTGTTTAACTCAGGAATTAGCCTAGTGTTTTGTAGGAATGTGACCCATATAATCAGAGCAGCTTCGATGACCTTAAAATCTATTGAATTGTTATTTTTAAAAATCAACCCTGGTTATCTTTACTCAAATATTTTAGTTGCTAACCCAATCACATCACCATCTTAGGGGATTATTCATAATTATGGAGAAGAGTCTCCTCTCAAGGGAAAAAGGTAAAGGAAGCACTTTCTTTCCATTGTTTAAATAAGTCAAATCTCTGGTGGAGGAGGAATGCATAAGAAATAGCAGCTGTGTTCAGAGAGGTCAATCTAAAAGAGCCATAGCATAGCAGCAGTCTTAGGGAAATGGAAATTAAATTTGCAGGAGACTCTAGGTTAGTAATTCTTGTTTCAAAGGAAGGATAGAAAAAGCACTTATTGCCCTGGTCAAAATGCACAGTGCATATTCTGACTTTAAAAAAATGAAGACGATAGTACAAAACAAGTCAAGTCTAAACAAACCAAACCAAATTTATTCACGCTTTATGTAGAACAGAGGCTCTAGAAAAAGATGAGAGATATCATGTGACAGTCATGGCAAAAATAACACACTTTATATTTCTGAACTCAAAACCAAAGTAATTTATGTCACAGAAAATAGAGTTCAATTTGAGCTATTTCTGAAGTGCATATAAGTAATGAAAAAGTGTCAGCCTATGAATTCTGCATTTGCAGTTAGAGAGTAGGCAATGGCATAATGTGAATATGTGAATAATAAGATATACTACAGACACTTGTAGAAGCAGGAGGAAAAGCTGAAAGGTGGTTTTAGATGTGATTCTGAATTTGACTGAATTTTTAACAGCATTCACAAAGCCTACCATTTTCATAGCATGCTTAATATTTCATGTCTGCTGCTGAGTTTTACACTGAGATTAATATAAACAATAATACACATTTGAACTGGAGGAAGTGAAACAAACTATGTGAATATCACATCTACTCAGCACTCACTTATCTTATGATTGCTCAATCCACTTCCTGTACTCAGACTCTTGTTTACTATTTCCCAGTAGGTATATATTCCCTGTTTGAACCAATAAAAATCTTTCAGGAAAGATCAAGCCAAAATAGCCCACCTTCCCCACCTCAGCCAGCTGTGAGGTAAAGGTGATGGTGGCTCAACCCATTCCTTCTGCAATATGCAGTCTGTACATCACTCTGCAATGCATTTGCAAAGCAGTATTAATTTACTGAGTAGGTCATGTAGCTTATTGATGCTGTGAGTTGCACTCACACAGTCAGTCATTTTGATATCAGTGAGATTCCTTTAATGTGTAATGTCTACTCAGTGGGACTGGGGCTTCCAAAATGGGACTTGGAGAATATAAATGGCTTGTGCCCTACAGCAATAGCTGCAGTGCCCTGGTGTGGATTTGCAAAGTGTGACAGAGACTTCAAATGAGGGACACAAAAAAATTAATTATGCAGACAGCTGAAATTGCTGAGGATCCCTTCCTTTAGGGGAAAAATTCTTTCTGGTACCAGAGGCTCATGATTATTTATTTCTGCTCATAACTTTCTATTACAAAACTGTGAAGACACAAATCTATGTCAAAGGGAGATGGTTTTTTGAATTAAAATTGGAAACATCCTCAGGAGGCAGTGGGATATGTGCTTAAAGTGTTACTTGAGGGACAAAGGAGAGACTAGTTGGGGGAATAAGACTACTCCCTTAGAAGGGAGGCAACGATGAAGAGACTCTGGATATATTTAAACAGAAGTGCAAAAGTGAGCTGCCCCATGCTCAGCTTCCCCAGTCACTCACATGGGGAAAGCTGCATGTAACTTTTTCCATTTTCAAAGCTTCCCTTCCTGTAGAAAGCAGGCAGAGGGACAGGAGAGAATGTCTGGTCAGGTTTTGATGCACGACCAGAGTGCACACCTTGAGCAGGGCTTTGAGCCCCATTGAAGCCTGGGGATTGGCCTTTCCTATCCCAGGAAGAAGAGGTAGCAGTCAAATTCTTGCCATAAGAGAATGACTCCAGAATTGTCTGCAAACTGCCACATGCCCAAAGCATTCCCATGTCCATATCAAAGATGCATAAATGCACAATGAAGAGGCACCTCACATACATTACAACATAGATTACAACATACATACAAACCTAATTAGCTCAGGTAGTGTTTAAAACAAAAATCCAAAGAATCCTATCAAGAAGGTCCTAATCTTTCAAGAACTAGGGAAGTGAGATCATGCAGGAGAAGTGAGGCTGTTTATGAATTCAGTGGTAGCATGAGTGTTATATAATTCTCTGAATAGGAATACAAAATTGCACTAATTCTTTGAATTAGGTTCCATTTCTTCTGAAACAGAAACAGCTTGCTGTTAGTTTGTTCATGTTGTGAGCTGATGGAGAAGTAGATAATTTTGGCCTGCCTGAATATAATATCAGGTTTATTCATGTCAGTGGGACCATTTTGGCCAAATTGGCAATACTTTGTCTTCTAATTTCAGAAAGATCAGTCTGGCTTAGCAAGAGTTGCTTTCCTTATCTTCCTTTAAAGGGATAAATCCTTTTTGTCTGATTTATAGAAGCAAAAAATCAAAATGCTTCTCATTCTGAGGTTCAACTCCCTAAACATTTTGCTGGGTTAATTTGTGTAAAACCACAAGAAAACCAGGGGACCTTGGGTTTAGAGGGAGCTTTAAAGCCTGAAGCAGGAGCTGAAAGAGAAGTGCTGGAGAGTCTTCACACACATCAGCTCTCAGCTTTGTGCTTGACATCCACATGCCAGCATCAGCTTTAGTTACCTGCCCTTAAAGAACGTGGTTTTGCTATAAATATTCTGGTGAGATAGAGAGGTAGGGATGATGTGTCACAGCTTTGATCTTCTCTGGGAGAGCTGAAGGAGACAGCTTGACCCTGTGCTGGACTCTTTGCTGATGTGTGCTCAGCAGCTACACACATCTACAGCCTGAGAGAACAAAACTCACACTGTCAAACTTTCAAGACTCCACTACCTAAAAAGGAGCAAATAAAAAAAAAGAATTTTTTGAATACAGATTAAAGAAATATCCTTTAGGAAGAATTGTCCCAGGATTAAGTCTCTGTCAGACTCTCCTGCTATGAATTTGGAGAGCTGAACTGGAGGGAAGTGAGACCTTCCACAGAAAATTGAGTGGTGCCAATTATTACTTATTATTCACAATGATATTATGTTGGTACTTAAGCATGCACTACAAAAAGATTGCCTTCATCCCCAGGGAAGTGGTGATGTCAAGAGACAGAATAATCACAGAGCTTGAGAGGAGACACAGGAAGGGAGGATGATGTCAGTGGCACAAGGCTGCACAGCAGGTCAGCAGCAGAGGAGCACAAGTTTCTGGTCCCTGACCTGGATTGTGCTTCTTCTCCAACTCTCAGCCTTGCACCAGCAAGACGTTTTCCACCCTCAGTGTTAAGTCTTAAAATAAACAACTTGATAGCATCCCATATGCAGTCCCTGAATTAGTGCATAATGGAAACTGGTTTTACAGTCTCTTACATTGTTACCCTGCTGTTGCTGTCACTTTTCAGCAAGATACCCCAGACAGCAGTCTGGCTCAGCAATGACAATTTCAATTAAAAACATTTGTTTTCACATCCTTTTAACAGTTTCCACATGGTGAGAAGTGCCTTCTCTCCCCATGTGAATTTGGGATGTAGGACAATGAACAAAACGTGCAAGTTTCTCTTTGTATGGAAAATTTAATTCCATTGTGGCTTCATTTGGCATGGTGCTGCAGCGGAGCCAGGGTGTTGCACAGTTGTGTGTCTCACAATGCTAATGGGAGTTAATTTTCTCTAATCAAATATTCTCTGTTTAGCCCTTTTCCAACCCAGAAACAAAAGCAACTCTCATACAAACAAAAAAAGAGAACTCTTGTGTAATGGACTAAGTTGGTTTCTATGATACCCAGCCTCTAAATATGCTGTTACTAGTTTGCAGATCACATTTCTGCAACATCTGGGGTTAAATACACTTAATGTTGCTGTACACGGATTTAAATAAGTTGAGGCATTTTATAGTTTAATGTCCTGACACTGCAAAGTAAACACATTTTTTCCTGGATATTTAAGAGGTTTTTTTCACATCAGTATGCTAGGCTTAAGGGAATATTTGTGATGTGCTGCAAATACATACATTTTTAAAAGGAAAATTATGTTTTTGCCCATTTGCAACATAATTCTCTTCCTCCAAAGAGCCTATATCTCTGCCAATACCCAAGTTCACTATGTTTCACAGAAGTCATATCATTCACCAAGTAGACAGGGATCAGGCTCTGCCCTGTGTTTGAAAATGATATGCAGATATGTTCATGTTTGATGTGAGAGACAGGCATGAATAAAACTGTCCTGGCATTTTTGACCTTGGAGGAAACAATACTCACTAGCAGTGATTAAAACCTATCCTGGGGTAAGACAGCAGCCTGGTCTCTTCCCTTTGCAGGATTGCTTGATATTTTTCTATGTACTTCAACTCTGTAGATACCTCCCTACTTAATTTGAAAGCTCCTCTGGCATTTATTATTAATTGTCTGTGAACAGTCTCCCTGAAATTACTGGTTTTTGGGATATGGGTAACTACTTTTTTTCCCTAAAGCTTTGTAGCAGGTACTTGCTTAAATTCCTGCAGAATGACAAAAAGTCAGGTGCATTCAGGCTCGATCAGCATCATAACATCTCTCATCCTGTATTCAGGGGTCTAGCAGCTGCATCACTCATCCAGAGTGGAAGAAACTCAAAGGGAATGATCAAAAGGCTGAGGCAAGCTCACCTGAGGGGATGCTCCTCTCCAGCCATCACTGGGACAGACAATAACCTGGTGAGGTGACAACTTACTGCTGATATTGCCCTGGTTCCTTATATAGCTCTGTGTCTCCTGCATTTCTGTCTGGAAAATGGTCAGCTATAGCTCAGATCATCCCAGGGCAGCACTAGAGGCTGTTTACTCTCAGGAGGGGCATGGGAGGACACATCTGTGACCTGACAGAGAAGTTCAATACTCCTTTTGTTTTCTTACACTCTCAATGGAAGCATTAAATATTTACCAGAAATGGATTTCAAGTGCTTTATTTCCTTGCATGAGAAATGCATGAAAGGTGCTTTCCAAGTGTTCTGGCAGCTATGTTGGGTAGAAAGACTATCTCCTCTCACTGAACACCAAGAACTTCAGCTACTTCTGGCACATACTCAAGTCAGGCAGCAAAACCAAGCAGACTGTGGAAAATCATGTTCTTTCTCTCTATTGCATCAACACAAACATTGTTGTGTTGCCTGTCTGTGTGAGTTCAGCAACTGCTGTGGGACTGGAGTCAAGGACCATCCAAGTAAAGTGCAGAGACCATGTTACTCCATATGGATCCAGGGTTTTTTTTGTATAAAGGTGAAAATAGCCCAAATATGGAGGAAATGATGGGCAGAGGTGGCAAAATCAGTGTAATTTTAACTGGATACTTCTGTTTATATATTACAATCATCTTACTGGCCTACCTTCCTTTTTCAGGAGGACATTGAGCTCTGGACAAAGAGAGTAACTTAGGAAGGGAAAAAACAGGTGATGGGAATGGCATGAGCAGGTAGAATATAGAAGATGGTAGAGACTGGCTGTACTTCAAGGAACGCTGATGAGCAGAACCCTTAGGGCACAAAATGGTAGATATATATAAAGAGAAGAGATGAAGGGTTTTATTTAAAAGACAGCTCTAGACAACCAGGAAGGTGAATGCAGCAAGTCAAGGAAGCCAAATGGATACTTGTATTATATGAAATTTAAAACAGTGATAAAAAACCTTTTAGAAAAATCACCCTATTTGTCCTATACACTTCAACAAATGCAGTGGGGCTCTGCTGATCCCCATGGGACAGCCATCCTGAGGGACTGCTGTTGAATCCTGAGTCAGATCACATTTTGTGGCATATGCAAAAATAAAGGATACTTCCTCAATCAGGAAAGCCAAATTAGGTAAAGAATAAGCTTATTTTTACACTATTTTTGAAGTTCAGTAAATAGTACTGGAGTTTTCACGTTCAAATACACACATATCCTATAGGCATGTGGTATTACTTATTCATGTGGGCATTTCTTCACATTTCTCTCTTCCACTGTAAAATGGACCAGTTTAAAGTAATACATGTATTACAGAACCTGCTGTTTTATAGAACTGACCCTAATGGCCAGTGTCCCAGAATAAAGAATGAACAAAAGAATCTTTTTGACCAGCTAAGTAATATAATCTGGATTCATTAGCACTGGAAACAGGATTAGATAAAAGTGAAACTATCTGGATGACTGAAGTTTATTGTATGTGAACGGCATAAGGCACAGATGTGAAATACTTGAGGCTGATTTGACTTTTCATTGACTTCAGTGGCTCCTTGAGAATATCCATCAATCCTTGAGAATATCCATCAATCAATAATTGAATAGATTAAAACCAGAGGTCTCTAGAAAGCAAATATTAGAACACTGTCCCAATGTATTGACAATATAGCAATTTAATCTTGGCATGAGAACAAATGTATCTACCAAATGTCAGAGTAAATAAATTCGTTTGTTAAAACTGTTGGTAATTTAACAGAGCTGGGATCATGCTAAAATCTTCTTATGTGTCCGAGAATAATGTGTGGACTAAACCAGTTTTCTCAGTTAAGTTAAGAAAGAGATTGAGGTGGATGGTTCCAGGGTTCCTCTCAGGTAAGACAGATTCTTCAAATGCCTGGGGTAATCAAAAGAACCTGGCCATTGAAAGTGCCTGTTCCTTTCTGTTGGATGGTTATTCTAGTCTAGATATGTAATCAGCAGGCAATCAGAGTTAAATAATGATCTTCACCACTGGTCATTGTTGTTACCTTGCTTTAGCACCTGCTAAAGTGAGCAGCAGAGAGAAATGATGACAAATTGCATGAAGTGTCAACTTCAAATGTCCAACAGGCATCAGGCATCCTTTTCTTCACTGCCCACTTGAGGAACTGACATTGGCAGCCCTGGATGACTATTGATCTGAATAATTTTGTCTCTTGACCTCAGATATGCTTGCCAGTTACCAGGATCATTAATTTATGCAGTATGTAAATGGCCCTTAGGTATTCATAAAATAAGTGTTTTCAGATGAGAAAAGATTGTTTATGTGAATCATCCTAATCATCACAGAAACACCTTGTGTTTGTACAAAAAAAATCTGGATTGAAGAATGACCTAGAAAGGCAATTCTGCCCAGTACAAGACTGAGGTCCCATTTTTTTCTGGTTAACAAGGAATTCCCAGAACTCAAGTTGGTAGCCCACAACATTCTGGTCGATTTGAATTCTCTCTTAGAGACCTGTGTAGTTATCTTTGAGTATTGATTTGTTTTTTGTGGTGAAGATAATTCTCTATAGAGTATCTCTATAGAGTAGTGGTGGTAGAAAATGAGAGTTTTTTCAGGCTGTTTGTACCTACTTCCTTTTTTGTGTTAACCAAGAGTGTGTTATACTGTTAGCACTGCAGAACCAAGGGAAGCTTGTGCACTCTTTGTCCCCTGGGGCATGCCCATCCTTGACAGAATGATTAATTAATTTCTAGTATCACCTGCTGTGCTTGGGAATGTTTATCTTGCTGTAGCTGCACAAGTTAGAAGGAGGCTGGCTTGTCTGGCAGGATCTTAAGGGAAGTTAAACAGTGATCAAAATCAACATTACCTCTTTCTGTATTGACAGAGAAATGGGCAAAACTATGCTAGAGCTGCTCTCAGCAAAGGCAGGAAAGAGGAGCAACTGAATGTACTCTAGATCCATAAGAAACTAGTCTTACATTTATAATGTCCCACAGAACTGATGCTTTTCCCTTGATTTCAAGAGTGATTCAGGCTGGGAAAGCCAGAAAATAACATACTCCGTGATCTTTTATGATGATTATCTCCTCACCACTCTCTGGTACAGAAGGGTACTTGCTGCTCATTTTCCCTTTGTAGTTTGATTTGTGGGGATTTTAAAATGTCAAAACATAGTTTACCTACTTTTTATATAGTCATAAATCCAAATAAATAATAAAATAAAAATTGGGCCATTTATTCAGTCACTTTTTGGTGTATAACCTCATTTTAAAAATACAGGCTTAGCTGCAGGGTAAGCAATATTTCAGCTTTATGTTTCCAATCTGTCAATCTATTCAGAGCTTAAAGTACTGCTGTTCTCTCTTTTCCATAGAAACAAAACACTTACTCACCAGTAAATATAGTTTGAGCTGCCTAACAGACAATATGCATCTCTACTCCTCCATTGTCATTATCTTGGAAAATTGGCCAGTTGTCAGCTGAATGGACTTTGGTACCAGAATGTTGAAGGTCATTGAGTGGCTCATTACAGAGGATTTGGCAGCACAAACACTGACAGATTCTGGAGAAAATAAGTGTCAGGGATGAATTCCATTCCACACTTGTGATCATGAAATTAATCATGTATTTCTGTATATGTATATAACCCAAAGGTTGTGTATCCTGACTTATGACTTAGGCCTCATCTACTTCTTTACAAGATCCCTTTTCAGTGCTGAAGTGGATCAAAAAATTTAAACTTCCTCACTTTGTTTTTAAGGCTAAGACAGCTCTGTCCTGTTCTACTTTTCAGACCTGGTCTCTGAGCTGGTTCTTTGTTTCAACAACGCTGAAATAAAGAACTACAGTGGTGCTATACTACAGAAATTAAGAACACCAGTGCTGAAATAAGGAACTACAGTGCCATATTAATTTTTTTTTCACTATCACAGTTTTCTATAACAAATCTCTAAGACGATAAACTTCTTGGCTCCAGTTCTTTGAACATTGTAGTAGCAAAATTAATGGCAGGCAAGGTCTTAAGCTGTCATGATTAGAAATATATTATAGATGATCTGTAGTAAGTAGAGCTCTATGAGGCAGTAGACTATGAGCTGCTTGTTCACCAAAAGAAAATCTTGTTTCTTAAATTGTAACAGCTGAAACTAACCTAAAAAACCTGTAAATAATCATGCTGCCTAATTTAACTTGTTCCAATGTTTTAGTCTTCTTTTGTTTTGTTTAGTTTTTACCAGGAAACAAGACCTTCAATTCCTTTTGAAGGCTAAAACTATATACGTTTCAGCAGAAAGACCCAGAGCCATTATTTGCCCTGGTAGATCTAAGTCAGAAGCCTGGAGAAATAAATATCCCAGCAGTATTCCCAAGAGTAAAGAAATTGAAGAATTTGTTTATTTTTCTGAGTTTGGTATAAGCAATTCATCTGTTATTTCTGGGTGGTCCTGAAGTTTATAATGAAAAGATTATTCTGTAACTACAAAACAAAGCCAAACCACAAATATTTAAATGCCTAAGAAGATTTTATTGTGAGAGCCACTGAAAACCCCATGTTTTGAAAAGTCTGTCAATGAAAGAGACAGCTGAAAAACTTTTGAAAATTCCTTCAGAAAAAGTTTAGACAAAGTCGATGGGAAGCTCTCTACCATCTGATGTACTCAAGGTAACATTTGTAAATGTTAAAAATGTTGATTGTAGTTGTATGAGTTTACAGTTTAATCTCAGAATATTTTTCATAAAAGAATGAGTGCTAGGCATGAATATATTAAATTAGCTGATATTTCAGTATAATTTTCCAGCCAAGTGACCTTTTCTAATAATTTATATTGCCTCTTCCATGCTTGATAGTGAAGCCTTCCAGGGAACATAATCCTACTGTCCTTGTGCTGAGCAGTCCTCAGTAGCACCCAGTACTTCTAAGTTTGCAATAGCAGAAATTGGCTGAGAATCAGAAGTGCATTTGAGCATCCAGGAGCATCTTTGCCCAGCTGGGACTGGCTGTGCATCCTTCTTGGCACCTCAGTGACATCACTGCTGGGTTACTACAATAGTTAACCCAGGGATTGACTGAATACCTCTGTATTCCATCCCATGATAGAAACAAACACTTGTCCTCCATGGTAGGAAAGCACCTGTGGTGGTGACAACAGCCATGCCACAACATTTGTGTGATGTCCTCAGCAACCTCTGGATGCAGGAGCAAGCTTATTCAGAGCTAGGCAACCAAAGGTGAGTATGAAATAATAATTGTTTAGAAGTGTGCAAAATTGTCCAGATTTATTTTCTGGTTTGCTTTTTAGAAAATTGGAATGATTTTAAACTTAGCTGATTTCAGGGGAAGCAACAGTTGAATTCTCTGAAATGGGGTTCACATAGCTGGCATTAAGTGTGATCTAAATGTGGGTTTATGTCCAGCATTCTTTTCAAGGCAACTATAAAGAAGATGAGAAGAAATAAAAACCCAGTATTTTAAGGCCTTCTGCATCTGTAAATAGAAAAGCTAACTCATAAGGAACTGGAAGAGACTTCAATAAATACCAGTCCAGGACATACATTTACTTTAGGGCAAATAAGTTTAAATTATTTAATTTCATATATCACTAGGGCTGTAGGAAAAGACCATGAAACAAATTGTGTCATGTGGAATTTATCTCATCCACCAGGATCCATGGAAAAATTAGATATATGTTAAGAGCTTGTGATTTAGACTCATGCTGTAGGCAGCAAAGTCATACCTTCCAGAAGATTCCATATCCCCCATGTCTTAGACACCTACTTTATATGGGATAAGATTCTGTCTGAAAATGTCTTTATTTATGTTCTGACTGAAAGGAGGATTTAAATAATTTGATTTCATTTGAAACCTGCTGTTTACTAGTTCTAGATAGACAAAACAAAACTGAAAAATAAAAATGGAAAATACATCAATGCATATAAAAAATTAGAGAAATACAAGGCAGTTAAAAAAAATGAACCCAGTGTAAATGGTCTTTGTGGAAATGAAATTATTAATTATACTTAAATTGAAGGATGAAACCAAGAAAAACATAAGTGAACTACAAAAAAAGAAAATCTATCTTTAAATTACAAGAACTTTACATTTATGCAATTCATTGACTTCTCCTTTTATGACCTTCTTCTTGCATCAAGATAGCAAATAATTTTAACTATGGCTTTGATTTATATTTTTGGGTTTGATTTTTTTTTTTTTTTTTTGACCTAGAGTCACTAATTGCACAGCAAAGGCAAATTGAGAGTGATCTACAGCTGGATCACACAGCATTGTTCACAGTGGTATTTTCATGGCAAGCAAAAGGCCTCCCTGTGCTTTGGAAGAAAGTACTGGAGCTGTACAAAAACACCAGAGCATTCCAATTGCCAATCAAGTTATGTTTTTTTTGCCTGATCCACTGAAATGCACTAATATAGTCTCTGTGACTTGCTCTTCAGTAGATAATGTACATGAACATTTCCTTAGGGCTGCAGTGATATTAAATATTTGTGTGGCATCTTGGTCTTGTCTTTATACAAATGTGTCCTGGTTCTGCAGTATGGTTTAGCAAGATACCAAGGAAAACATCACTTCACCATAGCCTGTAACACTGGCTACCTCCACCTTCTGTTAATCTTTTCAGGAAATTCTGCAGAAGTAAAATAAAATCAAAATAGGTGGTGGTCAAACTGCTATATCCCCTTTACAAGAACTGTTTTTTGCAGTGAATGAAAGATAAGAAACCATACTGGGCAAGAGAGAAGGATTCCATATGAATATATGAATGTCAGTTATTCAGGTAGGGAAGAGCTTGTGTTTAACCACATGATGCAAAGCAAAACATCTGGGGACTTCTGAATCCTGAATAGTACACAGATTATGGCTAACTGTAAATAACCATGAACAAAGAATATCTCAGTAGCCAATATTTTTCTCTGCTGGTATCAAATGAAATTCATTTGGTATCAGCTGGAGTTTTTATAGTCCTAATGGAAGTTATTTTGAGTTATCACGTCAGCCCATAAGTATACAAAGGCAGCAATTTTCCTGGTAATCTGGAGATCAGTTTGTATGTAGGGGGTATACTTTGGACTGTTTCTGCAATGCAGGCTTTTATCTTAATAAATGTGGTGAATCATAAATAAAAAGGAAATGATAAAAAAGAACATTCAGCTGGGGCTAAGGTTGGATTTGGAAGCATTTCATAACATGAATGTCTGAAATCTCAAACATGCTGTCCAGTAAGCTCTGTGCTCAGTGAAGAACCAAGGTACCTGAGAACTAAATATAACTTAGTTATGTTTACAATAACTCCTCTGATAGTCCTTTAACATATGACAAAATCTAGTTGAATTCTGTTGGGATGCACGGCATGCATAAAACTGCAATTCTTTTTAATAAACTCGTGAATTTTAGCACATAGCAAACTGCCAAAGGATTAAGTAATCAAATAAATAAAGAAGGGTTTAACTCTGGTTTTTTATAGCTCTGCAAATCATATCAGCTATGCCAGTGTTTAATTGTGTTATGTTGATTAGTATTTCAATACTCTTTGTTAAGAGGTAAATTAATTCTCCAAAACTGCACTTTTAAAAGAGCTTTCATATTTCACAGATTTGTTACTCATTTTCTCTAATGACAAATTTAACAGTAGCTAGTTAAAATTTATCTAGTGTAATGCATACACAGTGCTTAGAAGCCACAGAATGTATTGTTACAGCATACATAGACAATTTGGCTGTGCAAGAGAGTAGGGCCAGGCTCTCAAAAGGCAATACAACAGAATTTTCTTATCTTGATTAAAATGTCAGTGGCTGTCAATGTTAATGGCCCTTAAGGTTGAAATGAAATTTTTTAATTCCCATCAGCCATTACAGCAATGTAAGGTATGGATTGTTGTCCTCCATAGGGTTCCCTGGCATCCAGGACCTCCCATTGTCAGGCTGGGAAAACTCTCAGGGCATACAACAGCCCCATCCAGGCCTGACCACTAAAACACCTTCCCATTGTAAATAGAGTCAAGTGTGACAGTTCATGATATAGACCCAAGTTTAATTTTGTTCCGTGGTTGGGTCCCACCTGGGGGTTCATTGGCCTTGGAAGTGGTCCCATACCCTGCACCCTCTGGCTGCAGCCCTGTGATGGTTGCTGCAGCAGCTACTTGCTTGCTGCCCATACCTTTGTGCAGGGAATATATTTTAATTTACCCTATAATTATGTGCAATATTTCTTCATTATGGTACTTGCTATTAATGTCGATAATGCAACACAGTCTGTCAAACTGTGTATTGACTTTACATAATTAAAGTAAAGCATGATCGGCTAATGAGATAAACAAAAACAACCAGCTGAACCTAGAACATATTGCTATTGGCTTTTAACAATGTTAAACTTCAACATTTACCACGTTTTTACCACTTCAGGCAAAAATCAAATTGGAAAAAAGGCACACCCTCTAATTTTGTAAAGAATGAAAAGTTCAAAGTAATACTGCAATTAAAATGTTTTCTTTATTCAGAGAAAATCACTCACTACTGTTTCGAGCTGAAATGCAGAAAACCATAAAAACCCAATTGGACAATCCTAACCTCTCACAGATGATCAATCCTTTTGGGTTTGAATCCCTATAGTGAATCTGTTTTTATGTAATCTTCAAAATAGTTACAGGGACATAGTTTGTAACCAGCACTAGATTCATAATTTTCTATTTAGGGAACAAAGCATTTAGATGCAATTGCTTGGTTATACTTCTTTAATGGCAACCTTCTTTACCATGGAATGGTTAAACACCAGCCCACATTCTTTTTGCTATTCTAGTAAAAGAACGGAGTCATAAAACCTACCAGAACTGACAGACAAAGGCAAACTTTCACCTACTGTGTGTAACTGAGATGACAAGAACATTTTTCCCAGCACTGCTGAGATTTGGATCTTCATTGCCTTTCCCTTCGAGCAGTCAGTTCCACTTTAGCAAGGAGGTTCCAAGGCTGTTAAAAACCCAGCATCACCATGACACCCATGCTCACTTTGCATTCATGACTGTAAGGCAGTACAGGATAAGGATTCTTCTGGTGAGTACAGGTGCTCTCATTTCACTCTAAGGACCAAGGGGGTGAAGATCAATGTCTGCATTGATATTTAAGCAAAGCCACTGAAGTGACATCCTGAAATGCATTAAATACCAGTTCCTTGGCTAGAGGATGGTCTGATCTATTCTATTCTATTCTATTCTATTCTATTCTATTCTATTCTATTCTATTCTATTCTATTCTATTCTATTCTATTCTATTCTATTCTATTCTATTCTATTCTATTCTATTCTATTCTATTCTATTCTATTCTATTCCATTCCATTCCATTCCATTCTATTCCATTCATGCCATGCCATGCCATGCCATGCCACGTTCCTGTGGTGTGCTGTTCTCTCTTGTCCTGCCCTAGTTTTTATTGCAGTCTCACTATGAAAAGAAGTCCAGCATATTTTCAGTAGTTTATTAAGCAGCATCCTTAACATCCCTCATACTGAGATCACTTTTTCTTGCATTTTTTTTTCCTCTGGGAAAAGAATAACGTGCAGTGATGTGTTTCTGTTGGGTGGGACACACTTGGAGACTTTCTTCTGCTTTGCAAGTGAGTCTCTATTTGCTCTAAAGAAAGATCTAAGATGCAGCAGCTGCTGAGTTCTGTGACAGTCCCTATTTTCCAAGTTAGTTCAGTCTATGTAGTCCTGCATCCTCCAGTCCCTTGAGTAAGCTGCTTGTCTGAAACAGGAAAGCTATACACTTATAATAGAAAAGTGCATTATGCCAGCAGAACAAAATTGTCAGCTATGTAGTCAGCCTGCAGCAGGCTTAAAGAGAGGAAGTCTTAAAGAAGTGCAAGAACTTAAGCCTTTTGTTATTTTCTAGAAAGGCAATCAGAAAGCAGAAAAAAAAACAAACCCGTTTTACATGCTCCCAGAATGCTATATTGCAGAAGATTACTGCTGAATATTCCATCCTAGTTGAAGTCTAGGTTATTTCATTGCTTTTGTCCATATGGAAGTAATAAAGATTTATAGGACATTTATAGGAAAGGAATGATCAATAGATAAATTACAGCATGCAGTCTCAACCATACAGAACTAACTTGACTTTTTAGGGTTGCTACTACAAAAGAGTTTAGTGGCAGTAAGAAAACAGTGTGGGGACTTGAATTTACCTCTGTGGATGTGAACCCCCATCTCTGAAAATCATTCAGAATATTCTCTTTTGCTTTTCTACCAAATTGATTGTTTTGCTAGTGGTTCTAAGTAAATGATGAATATGAAAAGAGTAAAAATAAATATTGGGAGACATAGAAAAGGGAGGTAGAGTCTACTTTTGGTATGCTTCAGGACAGATTTTAACTGATTTGGCAAACTTCTTGAGCCCTACTTTGCGGAGGCAGCAGCACAGCTCATCCTACAGCCAAGTGCTGTAGAGATCCCAGCAGATGGGAACAGCATGGAGAGCAGCTGATCAATCACAGGCAGCACTGTGGCTGTCCCCATTCCACCCTGTAGCCTGCATCCACAACTGTCTGTTTTCAGGTGATAACTGAAGCTGAGTGTGTAGTTAGCCTTTGCCTCATTTCTGTTTCTGCTTGCTTGTTCTGGGGAAGCTGGGTGTTGGGCTAACAGCAGGATGAATCAATACCAGCTTCTTCAAGGATCAGCAGGAAATTGGATGTGACAAAGACAAGGTTCCTGCACAGAATGAACGTTTTGGTCTGACACAGCCTAGGGTGGTTGTGGCTGTCTTCCAGCAGCCAAGAGACAGCTCACGGCTGCTCAGTGCTCTATCTCAGCCTGGTGAGTGAATGTGCTGAGCCCAGGCAGGATGGCAGCTGTGGTGCTGTGTCTAATGGATCCTCAGTAAGAAAAAGTGACCCATCAAATTTTGTCTTCACAGGACACTTCCATGTTCAATTTCCTGGGGGGTCCTCTGTGATCAGGACTGGTTAAAAAAAGCCAGGTGGTGCACAAGAGTAGGAACCCACAGCCACATTTTCCTCAATTATAATAGTAACCATGTCTTTCAAGACTGTGTTTCAAATATTGATAGAACCATGTGCAGTACAATATAATGCAATACCATTCCAGTAATTGGAGCCCCAGGTTGTTTTTCAAAGAAAGCTGCATTTAGAGGTATGCATTTGCCTTCTGCGAAATTGTACTTGACACAGAATTTCTAAGAAATGCACAAATGATTGAGACATGAATGAAGAACTCCCTCTAGTCTCCAGTTTTTCTTATGATAACTGACCTGAATTTCTTTTAAGTCAACAGGAAGGTTGCAGTGATGCCACTGAGCATCCTTTAAAGCCTACTTTTTAAATACACTGAGATTACTTGCAGATATTAAGGCTGAGTAGGTATTTGAGATTTGAGTGGATGTTTATCAAATATAAGACTGCAGTAATAGTTGAAAGTCTAAGAAACTTATGATTCTTTTCTAATGACAAAGAAAAGGACTAATTTTTATAGGTGATGTGAAGCTTGCAGTGCTCAAACAAACAAACAAACAAAAAAATCCCAAAGCTGTAATAGAGACCATGATGTTTCAAAACTATAAAAATAAGCAGAGTAAACCAGTAAATCATAAATATTGCAATTATATTTGAATATTTATACAGTTACTATGCTAAAAAACCAGTTTAAATTATTAAGAAATCACCTTATTTTTCTTAATAAATAAATTGCTGCCTCTGCCTCCTTCCAGTTCTACATTCAAAACCACATGACTTAACTAATAAAAGAGGGGAAAAATCTTTTCTTAACAAGTGTTTTCTGTGCTTTGCAGTAATCATCTGTCATGGCTGAGTATTGATAATAATGAAAAAGGCACAACCACCATATCCACATGCCAGAATTCTATAAACACTGTCAGCTGAAAGTTTGGGAAGAAATTAATTTATCAGGTTTCCAAAATGAAATTTGGTTTTTCTGTCCTGCTCCAAAGCCTAGTGTAGAAGCTCAAACTAATTTTCTGCTATCTTATTTAGTTATTATTTTATATTATCTCTGCAACCAGCCTTTCCTATCTTCTAGATTAGATTTATCTGATGTTCACACAGTGTTTTCTTATAAGCAGGGAAAAAAGTGTCAAGTTTTCAGAGCTGGATTCTCACTTCTTTTCATTTCCTTAATTAAGATACCATTGCCTTCCTAGCATTGAGAAAACTTTTTTCTTAAGGCACAAATCATGCTCTTTTCCACTCTAGAAGCTGTTGCTTAAAAAAAAAAACAACAATGAAAAAACCAAAATACAGCATGATGAAATAATGATACTCAGCACCATTATGTCATGAAGATGGCTTGGAAAGGATATCTTTCCTCTGTTGACTGAGCTAACATCTGAAGTGTCTTTCCAATGAAGTCAACAGAGATACATCAAGCAATTTTAAAAAATTGACTCAAGGTTGGCTATCCTGCCAGGGAAAATGCAGAGAACATTCCAACTCAGTTTGGGGTTTTTTTCTATGTTTTATCTTTTACAAAAGGAAAAAGAAACAACTGGCACACAAATAAAATGTTTTGACATTTAAGTATTTAGTACACATAAAACAAATCCCATTATCTATTTCTTTTGATGTTCATTTCTTGGCATTTTGGACCAAATGAATTCTTCATTCTGCATTCCAGAATGTTTAAAATGGCCTGTTTATGGACTCCATATGGACTATTTCAGAAGGAAGCCCACTACAGCTCCATTAAAACCAAAGTAAATCAATAAATTGCCAATGATGTTTTGTCTGTTGGCTGTCACAGCAATTCTTCATTGAATTAATGGAATCAACAACCTTTCTAGAACTGATTTTGAAATAAAAACTTTTGGATAACATTAGGCACACTGAGGACTAAGGTTTCTAACATATTGGCAAAAAATCTGTATAATGGTCTTTGTTTTCATGTTCCTTTCATGTAAGAAGTTGAACTGAAGAATTCTTGAAGGCATTCTCCTTACATCTTTTTGTCTTCCTTTCAAAAGTGACACATGCATTTAAAATAAGTGTTCTGTGAGCATGCTGAGTCTGTAAAGAGAAAAAGGCAGTTGCAGCAGATGACTTTTCTTCTCAGGTAATTGTCAGGTAGGTAGGATGAGCTGCCCTGGAAAGCAATCTCTCTTTCTGTCATTTATCAGATGGGTTTGTGAGGAAGCACTTGTACCTTCTTGGCTGAACCTTTTCACTCACACACACACATAAAAGCCAGACACAGGTTTCAGCATAGGATGTCTTGCTGGGGTCTTTGCTTCTGACTGATCTCAACAATGGCAAAAGTACATGCTTTTGAAATGTCTGTAAATGTTTTATTTGACCTGCTGTGTTAATAGCCAGGTATAGAACAAGTAAAAGGAGAAAAAAAAACCCCGAACTTTTGGCATGAACACTATAAATATTCTGTGAATAGTGGTGTATTTTTATCAGTGCCATTTTGATGTTTTCTCCAAGTGAGAGATTCAGAAATCATAAAGCAGTAGGGGAGAAATGCACCAAAACAGTTAGCAATCCTCTGATGCCCATCCATCATGTTCTGTGAAACCAGGAGAGATCTGTGGCTACCCCCCAGACTGCTATTCCAACCAGTGCCACCAACTCCAGACCTTTTCTTACAGCTGCAAAGGTGTATTGATGATGGTGCATTCCCAGGTTCTTATTCTGTCCTTTCAGGTGCCAAGAAGATGTGTGGTCATTTCGCAGAAATCAATGCAGTCTTCAAGATTATATTTCATAACAGACACTAACCTATTGATCATGACATCAGTTTTAATCAATTTTTATAAAGGTTTTAGTTTACATTTAAGGAACTTGTATGGAGGCAGAAAACTTACTGGAGATTTAGAGAGTTATATGATCATGCAGTAAAAATGTCAAAATATTAGTAATAAAAAAAATCGATATTCTCTCCTGTTAATACAGGTTGTATTTTTCAGAGGACAGTTGGTTTTAAGGGACTCAGAGCTCAGTTTTCACTACTGTCCTCTGAGACAGGATGGATGGGAAATAGTCGCTTCCTATATTGGATAGTTACCAGAGACACCTCATGTGTCTTTTGAGCTCATTAATTTCATTGAAATATCTTCTGAAATGCAGAGTAGCAATGATGTTCTAAAAACTTGAGCTTACTTTTGCATTTGGAGGCAGACACACATTCTGTGATTTATTCACTGAATGCTTTATAAATGTAATTACAGAGCAGCACAGATCACCTGCCATCAATCCTTGTCCCCAGTAATGAAAAAGGCATTGTTTACTCCACTACTGTCAAGAGTAAGCTTGAGACAAAATTCAACTCACATCACGAGAATGATAAAATACACATCTTTTGCATTGAGGAGAACTGATATTTAAGGCAGTGTCAGATGGATAGGTAAAGAGTTGTACAGAAAAAGATTTTAAATCCTACTCTATATGTTTTTTTTGCATCACACAGAGACACTTGCTTGGGCAACTCAGACCTGCATCTATCTTAACTCACATAAAAGTCAACAATATTTTTATGTCTTGATTTTGCTTGCTGAAAATAAGCACTTGCAATTTTCTGAAGGCATGGAATTGCCATGCCTTTTCCTGAGAATAATTTTGAAGTAACCATGTTATTTTTCCATATTAACTGTCCACTATTTTTGTTGCAGTTTTTGTAAATTGGGAGTGTTTCATCTTGAAATGTTAGTTAGCCTTTTAGAATTAAGTCCTACCTTACTGAAAGAAACAGCAACTTTTGTTTCAGTCAGTCCAAAATATTATTCCTACTTCAACCTTCAATAGAATAGCATCTATGCAGAGGTTTGACTATCATTACAGGCCTATGAAGTGCAAACATTTAATTGCCTGTGAGGTTGCATGACAGAGAAAATAGTATCTTAAATGTTAATTATGGCCTTTTCTTTATTGTAAGTTATTTGAGAAAAATCCCAGTAAAGTTTTTTGTCTAAATTATGTAAATTATTAGAACCCCTAATGTCATCTGATGAATAACAGTGAAAGTTCTCCTTTATGGCCAATTGACACCAAATGGCAAGAACAGACCTGAGGGCAGACTGAGCAAATTATTTTATTTTACAGCTGAATTCAGCCAGCACACCAGCTGTGTAATTTCACCAGATATCACTACTTTCAAGGTAAATGCAAACATTTCATTTTTTTTTTTCTGAAGGAATGTTGTGCAGCACTATAAGGCTTTTGGACCTTGGCCCCTGAACCAAGACTGTATGAAGCTTCATTACTCTGATCATACTTTTGATAAATAAGATAGCTGATAAACAGGGGACCCTCTGAACCAGCCTTCATACTGTAGAAACAACTCACTTCTTCCTTTCCTTTTCTCTGATTGCTTTCTAAAGAAAATATGACTAAAATGAAAATTTTCAGGCAAAAGCATTTAATGGAAAAAATAATCTGTCAGTGTAGAAGACTATGCTCAGTTGAGAGTTGGTACCTGCTGTTTGATTAGTTACACCTTAGTCTCAGTAAGGTCTGTCACTTTAGAATATTTCCCTCTGCATACATTGTTAGCAGAGTGCCCAGCCCCAGCCAGGCTGCATGAAGATAATCCTTGTGCATTTGCAGAGGTGGCCATCCAACAGAAATCCTTCTCTTCCCAGGCCACAGGGGCTTCACCAGCCAGTATTTAATAACTCCATATTCATAATGGTGATCTGCAATTCCCAGTCATATTGCACTTCACTCACACTCACTCCCCAGACAAAACCTCCTAATGGCTCCTTGCCCATCCCCTCACAGTAAATTCAGCCACTCATTGGGGTTTGCTTGCAGCTCAGGGACTGCTTCTCCTTTCCAGGCTTCAGAACTTTCTGTAGTGTTGTAAATATGCTGTTGATTCCAGAGGGATCACTCACATGATTAAAATGGCCACGTGCTAAATTGTCTACAGCACCAACTTCCACTCTGAGCTATTTTCCATGGCAACCTGGAGTTACAGACTCCCTCTGCAAGGATACAGGGATCACACTGGTCCCCATACAGGTTCACTACCTGCACACAGCTCTGTGCAGCTATTTATTGTCTCTCTACTGTGGCTAAATCTGTATTATTTCCTGGTAGAGTATAAGAATATGATACTTCTGAATCCTCTATGAGCCTTTGATTTCTAGCAGCTTGGGGGAGAATCTGAGTTAGTTACAGTTATTAAGAATTTAGTAGTTGTCAGTGGATTTCCTTTCCATGAGCATAATGAGTATTCTGAACAATGAGTTCTTCCACAGCTCAGTTAGAGCCTCTCTTTTGTGCCCACTCTGCATGAGTGCTGTTTATCATTTTCTGTAATATAAATGCATTTAAAGTAGTTTTCTAACTTTTTGTAAGGCTATCATATATAATAATTATAATTAAATTCTGTTGCATCATAATTGCTGATTTTATATGCATTGTCTTGCAGATTTGGGGTTTTATAACCTACCTAGCTATGAAAAATAGTAAAGTCAGTTAATTCAGATAGACTGTATAGAGTTAGGTCCAAGATGGAGCCACTACTAATTTATGAGGCCCCTCCACACATCTTACAGGGCTTCAGGGTCTCACATTTTACCTCCTTAACTATTTTACCTCTGAAAAGTTATGATACTTGTCACTGGCTTCCATGGGAGCACTACTGAGCTACACATGAACTATTCAAGGTCACATAGGTATAAAGTATCAGGTGCAGGAAATGAACCTTTATTTCCTGACTCCTTATGTGTTACTTTAGCCTCTAGGTGAGCCTTCCTTCTCTTGCTTTTATTTAAAAAAGACTTTTACCAAAACATATTATTTTGTCCATGATATTGCTTGAATAATTCATCCTACAGTAAGACTTGGTTACTTTTCTCATAGATTTTTGATCTAGAAAGAAAAATAACACACAGTATCTTCCAGCTAACTAAGTTTTCTGTTGAAAAATTTATGGAGCAATTTTGTACTTCCTATCATTCAGGTCTTGTAAGCCAAATCCTGGTCTTTGTTACAGGAATCAAAATCTAAAATCTTGTTCCATTCTTGCCCACAATTTTGGACACCTTTGAATAACCTAAAGCAAAGTGAGGACTACTCCAGAGTTGAACACAGGCAGAAAACTTGTTGGACAGTTTGTTGGTGCCAAACCTGGAACATGTGAAAAAACATGTGATTGAATCCATGATCCATGTTCATTTTATGATATCATATTGACAAAAGATGAGCAAAGGAGTTGTGAAAAACACCTGTCAGTGCTTAAAATACTTCTGCAATCCATCTCCCAACACTTCCCCAAATACCCTCAGTCTTTTGGAAAGTTTTTGCCCATATTATTTATGCTGAGGACCCTAAGGAACAGCCAGCCAGAAACATGGAAGACTTCTAAGGGCAGCAATATTATTTAAAGCAAAATGTCCCCATGCTGCCACATATACCAGATTCTATGGCAAGAGAAAAACAATTTAGAAACAAAAGGGCAGTAATCTCCATTATGGTGTTCGTCTCTAAACATTCTCTGAAGACATTTTGTAAACCCATTTGCAGGAAATGAATCCATACAAGATATGGGATTAGGAGGGTGAAAACACATAAGCTACTATTTATGTACCCTGACCTCATAACTATATCAGATTGGCTGTCAGTCAGTGGAATAAGTTGAACAGCCCCTCGCACTGGGGATTTATTCCTTTGCTTGTGTCATTTTGTTCCCAGAGACAGCTGTGGAATTACTGCTGTTTTCTGACACTTGCAAGTGTGGCTTTCACCTCAGAAAAATCAATAAAATATGATAAGGAGCTGAATTAATTAAAAAAGAAAAGCAAAATGGAATTATGAATTTCATTGAGAAGTGCTGCTTGCTATGATGTAACATATGTGGGAGATAGAGGGTATTACAGTCAGCACTTGGGATGTGATGCAGCACAGGATTTGCATCACTAGCCAAGCAGCTCCCAGGTTTGGACTGTGCCAGGACTGACAGCACAGGTCTGGCACCTTTCTTTGTTGCTGCATTTGCTGTTTGCTGTATTGGTGAAAGGAAAGAGCAGGATATGGATTAGAACTTCTCATGTCGTGTCTGGTACAGGATGAAGCATGTGTTGCTTCTTTCTAGTCAGAGACAGACAATCCTTTTCATGTTCTGTCATCTACTTCATAATGTGTTACAGAGACACTCTTCAAGTAACTTTGAAATTACTTTCACACCACTTCCACAGGCAGGCAAGATTATTGCTATATAGAATGTGAACAAATGTGTTTGAAACCATTCAGTTGTAGAGCACACCAAAGAAAAGGAATAACATTAAAGCATTGGTTATAAGTATTAATTTTCAAGAGAAACAAACACTGAAAAGTACAAATCCTTTATGAGTGATAATTTTATTTTAACGTGCTAAAAATGGTAATAATTAGAAGTTAATGTGTTAATAATTATATATTATTGTATTCCCTGGATGTAGCTTCATCTTACAGAGTAGACAGAACAAATTCTCTTGATTCCTTGCTTGGAGAAGTCTTGACTGTTAGTGAAACCTTGTTAGCAGTGATACAGATTATTACTGCATTTTCACTATTTTTTTTTTTCAGTGTTGTCAGTCTGTGTCTCCAGACTTTCATAAAATGATTTTGCCTCTTAAAAACACAAAAGCTGTCTGAAGACTGAACATTTCTAATGTCTGTGTTTCTACCCTTTGAACAATTTTCATGCTGTTTTTCACAAACTCTGTCTGACTGCATTTTTTAGGCTTTTAACTGGAAGTTTTGTCCTAGCTCTGTATCAGCTTAATGGTTTATGATCCCATAGTTCAGTGAACTTCTGCATTGTCTTGATTTTACTTCCAAGCCTTGAATCCTGATCTGAGGCTGTCTCCTCTGCTCTGAGTCTTCTAATTGCCTTGTTCTCTGATCCCCATTATACTCTACTTGGGAACTCCCCAAGCCTACCAAGAAAGATGGTATCTCTAACACTGGAGACAGGGCTTTGTTATTGCTTCACAAAGGATGCTGAGCTGGGTGCACATGCTCAAAGACTTCTTAGCAGGGTCTGTAGCTACAAACATACAGTTTGTATAACATAAAGTTACTTTGGGGGAAAAAATATTAGAAATAGAAGAGAGAGCAAATTGGAAAAAAAAAAAAAAAGCAGAAAGGCTTTTCCCTAGGTGAAAAAGTGATGAGGCTCCCTTGACAAACACTCTCCAATGATGCCCTCTCCAGTGCATTAGGATCCCTTCTCTTTCCCAGAAAAGTTTCCTAGAGTGACTTTTTCTTTTTTCAGAATCTGATCAAACCCTCTTTTGTTGTCTTGCTTACAGTGCTACAGTGCTATTAGCAGTGACAGGATTATGCTTTGATGAGGTGTAGGTGCTGCTCTTGACTGTAAAGCTCTATGCATACATATTATGATAGAGACATAGAATCATAGAATCATGGAATCATAGAATCTGAGAATGTTAAGAGTTGGAATGGATCTTAAAGAGTATCTAGTCCCAACCCTTCCTGCCATGGGCAGGGACACCTCTCCCTGGACCAGGCTGCTCAAGGCCTTATCCAACTTGCCTGTGATCATTGATGGAGATGGGGCATTCACAACCTCCTTGGGCAGCCTGCTCCAGCATCTCACCATCCTCACAGTAAACAAATTCTTTCTAATATCTAACCTAAATTCTCTCTCCTTCAATTTGCAGCCATCACTCCTAATCCTACCACTACAGTTCCTGACACAGGGTCCCTCTTGGGCCTCCCTGTAGGTTCTCTTGTTACTGAGGTCTCCACACAACCTTCTCTTCTCCAGGACAGCCCTGATTCCCTCAGCCTGTCTGCAGCAGGGGAGATGCTCCAGCCCTCTCATCCACCTCACGGCCCTTCTCTGGACTTGCTCCCCCAGTTCATGTCCTTCCTGTGTTGGTGGTACTGGTGCAGAGCTCCAGGTGGAGTCTCACGAGAGCAGAGGGAGAGAATCACCTCCTTCCACCCACTGGCCTCGCTGCTTTTGATGCAGCCCAGGATTTAATTGACTTCCTGGGCTGTGGGCTCACACTGCTGGTTTATGGTGAGTTTTTCATCATCCACCAAACCCAAATCTTTCTCTGCAGGGCTGCTTTCAACTACTTCTCTGCCCAGCCTGTAGATGTGCCTGGGATTGCCATGAACCAGGTATAGAACTTTGCACTTTGGTGAAATTCATGAGTTTTGAATAAGCTCACCTCTAAAGTCAGTCAAGGTCCCTCTGAATAGCATTATTGTCTCTTTTTTGTAAATCAAACACTACAACCAAGGGCAGGAGACGGGGGGAAAGAAGGTGGGATTTTCATGCCAACAACAAAAAGAAGAATGTATAACGACACTTAGAGTTTGGAGATGCAAGGCCGTGAGAATAACAGCAGGAGAAAAATAGTATTAGAACAAAAAGAGAAAAATCCAGCCCTGTAGAATCTGGAAAATTCTGCTTTTTTTAGCCTGAGTGAGAGGGTACAGAGCTGGCAGGGAAAGGCAGGCTGCAGAATTGTGACTGCAGCACCCACAGCAATGTAAAAGATATTTTGAGCACTGAGCAACCTTATGAAGTCCAAGAGTTTCCCTAAATTTTTCACTTCTTATAAGAAAATATATTTCAAGTTCTATTCTTTATAAGATTATTATATAGTTCAAATCTCTTTAACACATCCTGGTACCTGTCCTGTTCTTTCTTGCTTAACTGCAGAGTGCTAACCAGACCTTGAGCCTCTGACAGGAAATATTGAAGAAGGGTTTCTGAAACATGAGGAAAATATGGGTTTCTTTCCATTCTTGATGAGTTCTGAAAAGTTAATTAAGAGAAAAATGAAGAGCATGGCTGTAAAAGTAGGAGAAGAGTTTGTACTATGAACATCAACTAAGTCTAATAGATCCCATTCACATTAGAATGATGGATTTTCTAATAAGCCAAGCCAGGAGATAGCCTACTTTTATGTTTGCCATCTCACTTTGAATATTCAGGCTGGGCCCCCAGAGAGGAACTACCTTTTATGTAAATGAAGTCTGAGTAATCTTAGGCATCTCAGAAAGCAGAAATCATGATCCTTAAGGAAGAAAAAAAAAAGCTATAATTTCTGATTTAGTTGTTAGGACTCACTTCATGCCCAAAGTCTACTTTTTGTAAGGAAGGATCTTTCCCCATCAAACATTGCCACTCTTAATTTGGTAAGTTTTAAAAGGTCCTTAGGCCTATCTCCTCTTTTCATTGCCTCTGGTTCCTTGGTGGGCATGGCAGAAAATCCTTTCTGTGTGTCCTGTATCCACCCATTGCAAACTCTGGCCATTTGGAAGTTACCTTCCTCAGGGAAAAAGGCATTTTGCAGATCTTTGTTGATGCCTCAATGAGATAATGGAAATAAACCAGTAGGTGTGACATATATGGCAGGGTCCAACACTCTCCAGAAAAGTTTTGAGGGTAACTCCAGGGTACCAAGAGTTTCTTCTCAGGAATGAGAAGGTAATTCTTGAGTCCAGATGGAGGCACATAGATTGGCCATGATTGCCCCTGTGGATAATGGATCTGGCAATACCAGCAGGCTTTATGTCACACACAACAACTTCTTCCACTGAATTATAGCTACCAAATGTTAGAACAGGTGATACAAAATCATCCAGCTCTTTCCAGGTAAAGTTGCCTCTGTTCCCACCATTATCAGGAGGGAAGGACAGAGGTGGGCTCTACATGTTCTCTGTTGCTCAATACAGCTGCAATACAGGGGGATAACAAGATAAATGTTGCTAACAGAGCAGCAGATCCTAACAGATGAAAGCAGACACTTCCATTATATATATATATATATATATATAAACATCCAAGGCAGGCATTTATGTTAGAGGAAGCTTTGGGACTACAGACCTGCAAAGTGACACATGCATGTGTTTCCTAATTTGCTACAGGCAAAATCAGCCAGGTAATCTTCAACCAAAGATTTAAACTGTCTAAGACAATCAGTCTGAGCTTGCTTGAGGAGAATTATGGGGCTATTCCACTGTCACATTGGGTAGTGGTTTCTGATAAGGGGTAGTCAGCATCTGTAGAGCTGGAGAGGGAAAAGAAAAGCATTCCTGTGGTCTAAAAGTGCCTGCACAGTTCAACCTTTGGGAGGTAGTGTCACTTTCAGGCTGACTGTCAGAACTTCACCTGTAGCTGTGTTTGGCTGTAGTAAGGGAGGGAAGTTGGTGTCAGCTGGAAAATGTACCTGGCTGTGTAGAGAATCCGTGGCACTGACATTAGTGTGTGTCTTGGCTTGCCTGCAGTCAGTCCCCTCATAGATCCAGGGCACTAATGGGATTCACTAAGGAGCCTTATAGTGTTATTAAAACTTCTCCTGAGATAAAGTACCTGGTCCTGAGGGCAGCACCAATGCACCAATCCTTATCCTCCATGGGCCCAACCATGGGACTGCACACCCAAGATCCTGGCTCCATTTCAGCTCAGCCATGTCCTGTCCCAGCTCCAGCAAAGCTGCAGGAATGTCTGTGCTCAGCCCTGCAGCTCTGCTAACTCTGGCCAGACTGGGAGCCCAGCTTGTTGCTTCCCAGAAGTGTCAGAGACTGTTGGTGTCCCTGCTACTGGTCTCAGTTCTACCCCTGATGTCTCCACAGCACCCTGATCCCCAATTCCATGGGAGCACCTGGTCACTGGTGATCTTGAATGTTATATTTCTTGTATAAAAATAACTCTATTTAATAGTTATTTTTAAATAACTCTATTTATAATTATATGGCAAATTTATGCCAACACCAGTTAGTAGGTCTGAAGGATTTTTTCCAACCCAGGTGTGTGTGTGCAGTGCACTGCTTTATACTGAACCATCACACTTGCTCTGCCATCCTGGCTGTGAGTCTCACACTTTAGCTCTTTACATTGGGCTGCTTTCCAGTCTCATTCCCCAGTCTGCATACACATCCAGGGTATTCCCACCCCAGGTGCAGAACCTGGCACTTCCTCTTGTTGGATTTTGCATGGTTGGTGATTACCCAGGCCTTTAATTTGTCAAAGTCTCTCTGCAGGGCCTCTCTGCCTTCAAGGGAGACAACAGCTCCTCCAAAATTATTGTCTGTGAACTTGTACAAACATCATCTGCTATTTGTAAAATACTGTCCTAATTCAGCTGCCAGTTACAAGCAGGCATCCTTTAGGCTGTTATTGCTGATAAGGAAGGCAGTACCTCCTTCAGGGTCCTGACAACACAGATTGCCTATCAAGGGAATACAAGTTGTAAGAACTCCCTTAGGAGTGTCAGTCCCACGCTTTATCTGCACAAACTCTCTTTCAGTAATAAACAACACACTCCTTATTTCCTTATTCAGACACCAGCAGAGAGATGTGGTTTTGCATTTCAGTAAGTGTATGCAATTCCAGGAACAGTAAGAGAGATTGGAATGTGCAGCAAGAGAGGCTATATCCTAAGGCATTCATCTCTCATCTCTGCTGGAGAACTCTGTGTTTATCGAGGAGCACAGAAATTTCATCCTGGTGCCCTTTTGTGGAAATTCTATATTAACTGAAAACTAACAAGAGCCCTTTTTTCCTCCCTGAGATTTTTAATGATAATTTTCTCTGTTTACCAGTTGTGGAATATCAGCAGGTCATACATTACCATAGATATTCCAATGGCATTTATTATATATATGAGAAAAAAATTCCAAATGATGTGGTTATGACATGAAGGATATTTTGTCTCATTGATAGATGTAAGATTTGATGGGAAATCACCTAGATCTCCCTTTACTTGGGTGTACTAAAAAGTGCTGTAAGAATTCATAAAACTGTGGAGAAGAAATCTCTGTTAAAAAGGAAAAAAATGTATTTTATCTCTGTGTGTTTCCACCAAATATTGAAACTTAAAATCCACCCTAAAGGTAGGCTTGTAACCAAGTGTAGACACTGATGTTTGGATCTGCTTTTCAAAGGTAAGTTCTATATACACAGGTTTGAAGTCTGTGGCTTTTAAGTAAAGGCACCTTTTTCTCGTATGAAGTTGGAGAGTTACAAAAGTGGGATTTTAAAAATTGGCCACAATCTTTATTTTCATGTCTATAATCTATGAATGAAATGTCTCAGAAAATGTTCCTAGGTAACTCTTCATTCCACCAAGAGAGAGATTAGAGAAAATGGAAAGCTGAAATGGGGCTGCAGTTAAGCAGGACTGGCAATTTGTCACTGGTGTGGGACTAGCAGAGCAGAGAGAGTGACACTGAGGCTGAAACACTGACAAATGTCTTCAGAGTGAAATTAACAGCAGTGTATTTGAAAGAAGTGAATTTTCTTCCTTTATTCAATGTTTTTGTGTCAGAAATTGGAAAATGCAATGACCAATTATTTCTTTATTGTATTGGCATGACTTCAAGTGACTGCCATTTCACACTGATTGACAATTGTAGTTGCTGACTATGTTGCTGTAGAAATTGCAGAAGCTTTTCCACTTTCGTCTGAAAATATTATGCTGAATGAAGTGCTAGGAGTTGCTGTTCAGAGGTTTGTCCCACAGGTTTTCTATTATTCCAAAGCAGCGAGATCCAGGGAATGAAGAAATAATGAAGATGAAGAAGAAAATTATTTGCCAGTTTGACCCTTGTGACTAAAACACTGGAACACCTTGTTCAAGTTACTGTGCTCTTTATCCATTTTCAAAAGGAAATAACTTTCCCTTCATTTGCTGGTGAAGTGCCTTATACTTCACAATGTTTTAATTGGAAAGAATGACTTACATGCAATCCAGGGATTCAGTGATGGTGTGTAGGAACAACAAGAGGTCAAAGCCTGAAGTAAAGCTTGTATCATCACCTCACTCTTTTTTTAAAATATTTTTTTATTATGTTCTAGGAGCATTACAGGCTAGGAGACTTCCTAAAACACTGATTCAGCTGTGAAATAAAATGCAATAATCTGTCATTTTATCAATCTACCCATATATTGTTAAAAGACTGCTGGGGATGGGAGAGCTTGAATTAATTTCTACATTCATTGGCTATGGAGATCTGAACTCCTCCATACTTCTGCTATAAAAAAAATGCACATATGAGTTTAATTAATGCTGGGTTTTAGAGTTATTCATTATGATTTACTGTGTTGTTATGGTTTATTATAGATGTTTCATTTGAAAGAAGTTGACAAATGTGTGTCTGGAAGAGATGGCATTTTTAATTTTGCAGGTGATTAAAAGCATAAGCCAAATTCTGTCCCTAGATTTCACTTAATTCCTCTGAGGCAGAATCCAGCTTTGGTTTGCAATAGACTTATGCAAGTCTTCAAAGAAAGCTCATTTGCAGTGTTGAAAAGGTGATGTTCTACAAGGTATATAAAGCAGTTCAGCTTGTCTTTAACAGCAAACAAACTCATGTAGGTTCAAGCTAATTACTTTTTGGCACTGAGGGACCTGAAGTCTTAGTTGCTTGTTCTGAGCTCCTCTCCTCTCCTCTCCTCTCCTCTCCTCTCCTCTCCTCTCCTCTCCTCTCCTCTCCTCTCCTCTCCTCTCCTCTCCTCTCCTCCTCCTCTCCTCTCCTCTCCTCTCCTCTTCCCTCTCCTCTCCTCTCCTCTCCTCTCCTCTCTCCTCTCCTCTCCTCTCCTCCCTCCTCTCCTCTCCTCTCCTCTCCTCTCCTCTCCTCTCCTCTCCTCCTCTCCTCTCCTCTCCTCTCCTCTCCTCTCCTCTCCTCTCCTCTCCTCTCCTCTCCCTCTCCTCTCCTCTCCTCTCCTCTCCTCTCCTCTCCTCTCCTCTCCTCCTCCTCTCCTCGTCCTCTCCTCTCCTCTCCTCATCTCCTCTCCTCTCCTTCCTCTCTCCTCTCCCCCTCTCCTCATCCTCCTCCTCCCTCCCTCCTCTCCTCCTCTCTCCTCTCCTCTCCTCTCCTCTCCTCGCTCTCCTCTCCTCTCCTCTCCTCTCCTCTCCTATCTCTCCTCTCCTCTCCTCTCCTCCTCTCCTCTCCTCTCCTCCTCTCCTCTCCTCTCCTCTCCTCTCCTCTCCTCTCCTCTCCTCTCCTCTCCTCTCCTCCTTTTAAAATGTACCTTTAGTGATTTTCTGAACTGGTTAGTAACTAGGAAAATATTCGTGTATCTTCTCATATATACAACTCCATGACTGTCTTGCTACTCATGATTATTTGAAATGCAGCCAAATGAATTAATTGTGGCAATTGTTCAGTTGATGATTAATGCCTCAGCCTTCAGAAATGGTGGGAGAGAGCCAATAATTGTTAAGAGTTATAAAAGGCATTTCATGAGGCTATGCATGCAGCCTTACAGAAAAATATTTACTCTTCTCTCTCCTGCTTTAGATATGTCTGCTTTTCTTTTATCTCCAAACAGAAAATTGAAAGCTGTTTTGTTATTTTACTCTGTTCTTTGAGGGCTTCATTACTTGATCTGGTGCCAGAATCTGTGCAACTACTAGTCCAATTTTTCTATTAAAGATAAACTTTTTTTTCCAGAAAACTCAAACATGAATGGAGCTTTTTCCTGAATAGCTTCCTTTCTCCCTCATTCAGATTCTGTTTGCAGCTAGCAGCAGATACTGCAACACTCTGATAGGTCACAATTTCAGCACCTTTGTGAGTACACATTCATGCCTCTAATCTCAGCTTTATATTCTAATTTTGTTTGTTAATTTCCTCCATTTCCTTTTTCTCAGTATATGATTATCTTATTTTTCAGTCATTGAATAGGCTCTTTGTGATACTGTAGTTTAGTCTATGAATGGTCGAACACTGTAGAAAAGGAGAATCCTCACAAGAATTCCCATCCCTCCCCAAATGAACTAATGTTCCCTTAGGTTTCACTTACCCTAGTGTGAACAAGATATAAACAGTCAAAGGTGGTGGAGTTGAGAAAGGAAATGAGTGAGAATCCATCTGAAAGGATTCCATCTAATCTCCATCTTGCTCCATCTGAGCGAGATGCTTCAGAAATTTTTAAGGTGCATCAACTACTGTGTCATTGTTGTCAGATTTCTTATGAAAGATCTAATTACAGATCTGATTTACTTTCATGACAACACCAGCTTACAGAAATATATGATTTCTGCAGTCTGCATTTCCAAATCTGATGGTAAAAATTTTTCTGTAGTTGTAACTAGTGATGGCTGAAGCAAATTCTATTTTACTTGTAAGACTTTAGTGTGTGTGCAATCCACAAGTACAGTGTTAGAGAGCTGACTGGTAATTTGCAGTCGACCTGGAGAGCTGAATATCACTACACACCTTCCCTGAATGCTGCTGCTGAGTGAGCCACAGAGGAGTCCCATCACAGGAAAAAAAATTAAAAAAAAATTGAATTCTTTACAGCAGATAAATAAATGTTCCTTGAAGAATTCATTTTGTCCTTCCCTGTGGAAAGGTGAAATTCTCTGGTGAAATATGCTGAGACCACTGGTTGTCTCTCTCAGAGTATCTTCATTTTGATTAAGTCTGGAAGCAATATCTTCAACTAACCTTCACCATCTATGGGTTTAATGCATAAATTTAAACACATTTTGCATTCAGTTGAGGGAAAGAGGCTCTGAAGAAGGCAGCTCATCCCTTCTTTGGACAGTGGTTTGAGTGCAGTGTCATGATCAGCCTATGTGAGATGTGATGGTGTTGAAATGAAGAGCCCCAAGCCACCTCCTGTCCCCAGCCTGTGCTGCCCTCCCTGAAGTGGGTCTAGACAACCTTCCATAGCTAGGACAAATATCAATTTGGATTCTCCTATCCTTCTCCTGTAAATAGAGGAGATGATTCTTAGAGGATATAAACTGGGTGAGATGAATCTTCCCCTTTGACTGGGAAAGTAAGAATAACTTGTTATGGACATACTGCAATACTTGGCTTAATTGTTGTATAGAAAAGCATACAAACTACAGTCTGCCAGAAAGAATTAATAGCAATAGATTTTTTTTTTTTTTTTTTTTTTGGGAAAGCTATGACTAAGCTGCTATGCATTTCCTGGGAATTTATCCAGTATTTGTTTCCAAACATTCATATGACTTTCTGGAAGTAAATATAAATATTTATTATTTTACATGAGCTTTGTCTCCCTCTTTTTCTCTTAATATTTTCATTCACTCCTCTTTCTTTACTTCCGTAATATTTTTGCAAATACTTTGTAAGATTTTGAGTAACAGTGCTGCCTTCAGGTAAGACCATCAAGGTAACCTGGGAGCCCAGAAACTGAACCATCCTTTTGTTACAGATAAGCAGCATCCTGAATTTCTTAATTGTTTTTTTTCATGAAAATGGAGTCTCAAGTGATTAAATCAGGTGCAAACATTTATATTGTAAAGCTAAGTCTTCCAAGGCTAAGTTTACTCTCACCGTAGTTACTGAAGATTTATATCCATGACAGATGCCCAGTCTGGGGGATTAGTTGCCCCTGCTCACCTGGGGCTTTTGCCAAATTACATCTATGTGGTTTTTCTGGAGTCTGAAAATGGAGGAATTTTGGCAGTAGACTTTCTCTTGCTTTTTTATAATTACAGGATTTTCTCTTTTTCTAAGTAGGCTGATTTCACAGAAATTATAGCCAACTATAAGACAGATGTGTGCACAATACCTGAAGTTAGGTGGGTTGAATCCCATGTAGGCTGGTCATGCAAGACTGCCTCCACAGAAGAACAGGCTGAAATGGGTCAGGAATTTAAAATAATTGCTATCCATCCTACATTAATCTAAATGAATATTTAAAAACAATGCTGGAGTTAACTCTACAGCAGCACAAAGTGCATTTACTGTGTGAGGGGGATACACATTTTTAAATTTCAATTAGATTTCATTGAGGGTTACCAAAAGTTCAATGTGAATTGGAGCCTTAATATTGCAACTGGGCTTTCCTCTTAACTTCATCTGCACAGGATTAAGTCAATAGTGAAAAGGATGTTATCAATTAGATTGTACAATAAGAGACTGACTTAATTACCTGCAACATTATCCGAGTTGTAAAAGATGCATTAGCAGTACATACTGCAAACAGACAACTCAGTTCAACTAAAATCACACTGAAACTGAGGTTAAAATACCTTTGTGACACTTTTTCAAGGCTCAGTAAACTCAGTAACAAAAATAAACTTATCTCTCACTTTGCCAATTTGAGTGACTCCTAATAATCAAGAATGTCAAGTTACCTCTTGCCTCAGAAACAGAACAGGCTGTATTGCCCAGTTCCTGAAAAGGCATGACCAAATGTACCCATGGCTGACAAAAAAATTAGTAATTGAAAAGGCAGGTTTTCTTTTGTCCAGTTCTTCCACCATAGTTATTAATACACATCCATTTCTCAATTCTTTCCTGGGAATAGAACAGCAGTTTAAAGAAAAGTAGCTTCAGCATTGCTTTTCTTTGTCTTTATTCTGTTCTGGTGACGAGTTCACTTGAAGGTTAAGAAAGTCTAATCACATTAGCTACAAGTGTTAACAGCAAGGAGTCACTGGATGCAATGATTTTTCTGGTGATAAAGCTGACTAAAGAAGTTCCTACCTCCTCTCAAACCCATCAACACCTGTCCTCTGGAGGCAAGCTAATCCCCTCTTCTGAATTTTTTCAAACAGCTGAGATAAATGTATGATTATACTCTAGATTGGATGAAGAAAGTCCAGATTCTGGAAAATTGTTCAAAAATATGTTTGCAGATTTTTTGTTACCTTTTTTTTTCCCCTAAAATCTTTACTAGCTCTATGTTTTAGTCAAACAAGAAATGAAGATGTTCAGAAAAAAATACCAGGCAGTTCAAGTTCACACACATTCAATGAAATCAAAAACAGGAATGAAAGGAAAAAACAGGAAAAAACCAGGAAAAAAACCAAAATGAAAGGCAAACTCCTATAAACTTGATATATTTCTGCCTTTTTAAAGCTAGGTGACCCTTGACTTCCATTCATTCAGTTTTTAAAGACAGCATCAATAATTTTTCCTAGCATAAAAAGCTTTCATTTTTCCATTTCATTATAGGTATGGAGGATGTTGTGAGTTACATCTCTTCAATGCCTCTGTATTTTTCTGTTTGATGCTGAGATTCAGATTTTTTTTTTAGCATCTGCTTACAGAGAATTTGCTGGGATTAGCAAACCACCACAGATCAGGCATAACCAATAACTTTAATTGGTTAATAAAAGAACAACAGAAGTGTGTGGTCTTTTGTGCTGCAGTAGTGAAGTGCTTCACAGTGGTGAAGGCTTGATGTGGTTTGACCTCAGTCAGCAGCTCAGTCACTCTCAACCACTCACTCAGTGCCCTGGTGGGATGGGGGAGAGAATCAGAAACCACAGAAGAAGTGAGACAACCCATGGATTGAGATAAAGACAGTTCAGTAGTTGAAGAAAAGCTGTGCACACAAGCAAAGCAAAGGAAGGGATTCATTCACCACTTCCCATGGGCAGAAAGGTGTTCAGGCATCCCCAGGTAAACTGGGCTCCATTATCTGCAATGGTGACTTGGGAAGAAAAACAGCATCATTCCAATCATCCCCCCTGCCTTCCTTTTTCTTCCCTCAACTTTATGTGCTGAGTATGATGCCATATGATTTAGGGTATCCCTGTGGTCACTTGGAGTCAGCTGTCCTGGCTGTGTCCCTCTCAGCTCCTTGTACACCCTCAGCCTGATTACTGCTGGGGTAAGAGGCAGAAAAAAGCCTTGACTGTGCAAGTGCTGCCCAGCAACAGCTAAAATATCCTTGAGTTATCAACACTGTTTGCAGCACAAATCCAAAACAGTCTCATGCCAACCGCTGTGAAGAAAATTAACTCTATTCCAGCCCAAACCAGCCCAAGATCATATACAACTTGCTGGCATTTGATTGCAAGGATTTTCTCCATGCACATCCATCTTCTTTAATCAAAGGTTCCCACTGGTTGAATTTTCTAACTAGACATCTGTACTTGACCATAAAATCTGCTATAAAGAATGTACTTAGTACCTCACACTGCATAATCTTCAGGTTCAAGGTGCCTCAATAGCTTCAACTTCAGTAGTAGCAAACTTCTGTTCACTTTTCATCCAGCTTCTCTCTTGCCAAAGATGTGGTGGGTGGAGCAGTCCTTTAAACACAGACAGGAAAGAGATTTTCTCCACAAGAGTTTGGTTTACCTACCAATTGGGCAGTTCCTATCTTTCCCATTCTTGAGACAAGTATTCAGTCAGCTTCTGCTATGGACAAAATGTCAGAATATATTTCTTTTAGGTTAGGTGTTTCTTTAGGAAAATCTTGTGTAAAGGGAGGAAACATTTTGTTCCCAAGGATGGTGGTGTGCTGCTTTTGCTTCTCTTTCCTTTTCTGAGAGTGAATACAAGCTCGTAAGTGAAGTTGATTT